>NC_086320.1:184088503-184456837 GCF_036172605.1 Pelobates fuscus | reverse complement strand
ATGGCATACCATTTGCAATAGTAGACAACCCAAGGTATTGCAAATGGGGCATGTCCAGTCTTTTTTAGTAGCCACTTAATCACAAACACTGGCCAAAATGGGTGTTTTTTGCATTTTTTCCACACAAACAAATATTAACGCTAACTTTGGCCAGTGTTTGTGACCAAATGGCTACTAAAAAAGACTAAACATACCCCATTTGCAATACCTTGGGTTGTCTACTATTGCAAATGGTATGCCATTATGGGTGTACTATACAGTCTCAAAGGCAACGTAACCAATCTGGCGAATTTCAATTTTAAATGCAACGTGCTATATTCGACCATGTAACTTCCCAAAACATCATAAAACCTGTACATAGGGGGTACTGTTTTACACGTGAGACTTTGCTGAATACAAATATGTGTATTTTATTGCAGTAAAAGTAAACAGTATTATGACATTGACAGTTAAAATGTCATGTAGAACTAAAACAATGAAACAAATTCTTATTTTCTCCCATTTTTTTCATATTAAATTATGTTTAATAGCTAAATATTTGATATTAAATGAAAGCCCTGTTTCCCCTGAATAAAATGATATATAATAAGTGTGGGTGCATTTAATATCAAAGAGGTGAATTACGGTTGGACAGACATGTAGCGCAAATGCCAGGTTTTGTTTACATTTTGTTCACAACGTGTACATTTGGCTCAGTCCTTAAGGGGTTAACATGGTTTCCATTACTTTCCCCACTACTGAAGTAAGGCTTACTGGCCTATAGTTGCCTGACTCCTCCCTACTACCTTTATTGTGAATGGGCACAACATTCGCTAACTTCCAATCTTCTGGGACTACTCTTGTTAACAATGATTGGTTAAATAAATCTGTTAGTACACCACTAAGCTTTTTTAATAACTTTGGGTGTATTCCATCAGGTCCCATTGACTTATTTGTCTTTACTTTTGACAGTTGCAAGATAACCTCTTCCTCTGTAAACTCACATGTGACAAATTACTTATTTGTCCTTTTTCTTAACTGAGGCCCCATTCCTTCATTTTCATATGTAAATACTGAACAAAAATATTCATTGAGGCAGTCAGCAAGACCTTTATCCTCTTCTACATAACTTCCTTCTTTGTTTTTAATCGAACTAATCCTTGTTTTACTTTTGTTTTTCCTTTTCTCATTTATGGAATTTTAAATAACTATTTCTCCTCCGTATATATTAAGGTAGAACCCATGCCAATAGATGTGCAAATGATTGCTACTAAAAACTTGCAGAATAATTGTAATTGGTTAACTCAAGATAAGGTGCTGCAGCAACTAAAGAAAGTTAATATGAACAAAGCTCCAGGGCCTGACGGTATTCATCCACTTGTATTTAAGGAACTAAGTGTAGAAATAAGTGAACCTCTGTTTTTAATCTTTCAAGATTCTTTTCTTTCAGGAAGTGTTCCGGAGGATTGGAGGAAGGCAGATGTGGTTCCTATATTCAAAAAGGGTTAAAAATCCTTGCCTGTAAATTATAGACCTGCGATCTTATCTTCTGTGGTTGGTGAAATATTTGAAAGGTTATTAAGGGATAATATTCAAGAATTCCTTGAGAAGAACATGGTTATCAGCAAAAATCAGCACGGTTTTATGAAGCACAGGTCATGTCAAACTAACTTGATTGCATTCTACGAAGAAGTAAGTAGAAGTATAGATCAGGGTGTTGCAGTGGATGTGATCTATTTGGATTTTGCCAAGGCATTTGATACAGTTTCACACAATAGATTAGTGTTCATACTCAAGGAAATCGGTCTAGATGAAAATGCTTGTTCTTGGGTAGAACATTGGCTTAAAAACAAAGAGTACAAAAGAGTTGTCATTAATTGGTAAATTTTCAAGCTGGACAGAGGTGGCAAGTGGTGTCCCCCAGGGGTCTGTTCTATATATATATTATATATATATATATATATATATATATATATATATATATATATATATATATATATTATAAATGATCTTGAAGACAGCATTGAAAGTCGTGTTTCAGTGTATGCAGATGACAAAATACTTTGTAAAATAATACAATGTGAGCAAGATATTACTTTGCTGCAGAGGGATTTAGATAGACTGGAGGACTGGGCACTCAAATGGCAGATGAAATTTAATGTTGAAAAATGCAAAGTTATGCACTTCGGCGTAAAGAATACACAAGCAGCGTATACCCTTAATGGAAGCGAATTAGGGATAACAACACACGAAAAGGACTTGGGAATTGTTATAGACAACAAACTATGCAACAATGTGCAATGTCAATCAGCAGTGGCCAAGGCCAGTAAGGTATTGTCATGCATGAAAAGGGGCATTCATTCACGGGACGAGAACATAATTTTGCCTCTTTATAAATCACTGGTAAGACCACATATTGAATATGCTGTGCAATTTTGGGCACCTGTTCTAAAGAAGGATATTATGGCACTAGAAAAAGTGCAGAGGCGGGCTACAAAATTAATAAAAGGAATGGAAAATATTAGCTATGAAGAAAGGTTAACAAATTTAAACCTATTTAGTTTAGAAAAACGTCGCCTGAGAGGGGATATGATAACATTATACAAATATATTCGGGGCCAATACAAACCATTGTGTGGAAATCTATTTACAAACCGGACTTTACATAGGACACGAGGCCATGCGTTTAGACTGGAAGAGAAAAGATTGCGTCTAAGCCAAAGGAAAGGTGTTTTTTTTTACTGTAAGAACAATCAGGATGTGGAATTCTCTGCCTGAAGGAGTGGTTTTATCAGAGTTCATACAGATGTTCAAACAGCTACTAGATGCATACTTGCAAAAACAGAATATTCAAGGATATAATCTTTCAATGTAGGGTAATAACTGCTTGATCCAAGGATAAATCTGACTGCCATTCTGGGGTCAAGAAGGATTTTTTTTTCCTAGCTTGTTGCAAAATTGTGCTTCACACTGTTTTTTTTTTTTGCCTTCTTTTGGATCAACAGCAAAAAACAAATGTGAGGAAGGCTGAGCTTGATGGACGCAAGTCTCTTTTTGTCACATATTCATCCGCTTATAAAAATGTGGTTAATGACATTCTGTCCACACAGGAAAAGTTGTGCCGAGCGGCAACCTAATCCACAGAAGGGTTAATGCTGAGCAGCAATTATGCAAATGAAACCTGGTAACTGACTTTGGGATCAAAGGCCGGTTACAGCCTATCAGATCTAGAGGAGGGGTATTTAGGCCCAGTTCTCATCTTGCTCAGTGCCCTGTCGTGGTTTCCCTTGTGGTTGTCCGAGAGCGCGTTCCTGTTTATAGTTTTCTACCTGTTTTTTAACTTTGGCTTTGTTTATTTGACTTCTCTATATTCTGGTATCCTGACTCCTGGCTTTCCTCATCGCTTCGTCCCTTTCTGTGTTCCCTGAGCTTGGCTAGTATTTTTGACTATTCTATGTACGTTAAATCCGGCCATTCTAACGACTGGTAATACGTTACTTATTTGTCATCCATGCTTTACAGTTCTATGTGCTGGATCAAACAGTAATCCTGACATTACGAGATGGTCTTAGATCCTGTAGAACTGTGTCAGCACATAGCTGTTTGCGAGAGGAAGTTAGAGGAGAATGATCACCACATGGATCAATTCGCTCAGGCTTTCAGTACGCTTCTCGCTAGAACGGCGCATCTGCAGCCTGCAGCGTCTCCTCCTATAGCACCTCTACCCTGTGTACCTCCACCCACTGTTAATAGGACTCCTAGCATCTCCTTATCGCCATCCCTACAGTTTGGTGGCAATATCCAGGAATGCAGGGGTTTTCTTAATTAGGTGGAGTACCATTTTGAGGCCTCACCACGGTCGTTCCCCACGGACAGAGCAAAAATTGGTTATCTAATGAATCACTTAAAGGGCAAGGCCCTTGCCTGGGCTTATCCGTTGTTCCGAGAGTAATCGGAGCGTTGCTCATAATTACCAGGAATTCCTTGCCGAATTCAAGCTCACGTTTGAGCCATTGGGTAGAGAGGATGACGCCTCCACTGCCCTAATGCACATCAGACAAGGTAACCGGTCTATCTCGGATTATGCTATTGAATTCCGTACCTTAGCTTCCGAGGTAGACTGGACTAACAATGGGTTAAACTCAGCATTCAAAAAGGGTCTCTCAGAGACTATACTAGATGAGATAGCCGCTACAGAATTACCTAAGAGTCTTAACGAATTTATTACATTTGTCATGCATATTGATAATAGGTTAAGACTCAGAGAAGTCACCAGAAGCAAGACCAGACGTATGGCTATGTCCCTAGCACCTCGATTCTCTTAACCTGCTTTGTCTAACCTCCCTGTACAGTCCGAACCCAAACCTATGCAGTTGTAGGTCACTAGACTGTCGGAGGCTGAAAAACAGTATAGGAGAAGGGAGGGGTTATGCCTATATTGCGGTAGAAAGGGACATATGATAACTAATTGCCCAGTGCGTCCGGAAAACTTCTGCACCTAATAAACTTAAGGGGATAGATCTTAGGTGTGATGGAGTTGTCCTCTAACAAAAACAGAAGTAGATTCCTCCTTGAGGTATCTATTTCCCTTGATAACAAGATTTTTTCTTGCAGTGCCCTAATGGACTCAGGTGCTGCTGGAAATTTTATTGATGTATAGTTTATTAGGGGTAATGAGATACCGGTCAGGGAGAGACCTACGCCGCTAGCTGTAGAGGCTATTGATGGTAGACCACTCACACAACCGCCTATAACCCACAAAACTGTCCCTATTACGATCTCTATTGGGAGGAGATGACGTTTCAGGTTATTACTTCTCCATAATGTCCCATCATATTAGGGTTTCCGTGGCTAAGTAAGCATAATACCTATATTGACTGGGCTAATGGGGAGATATTAGAATGGGGTAAAGAGTGTATGGGGAGATGTATAAAACCAGTACTAAAGATATTGGATACTATTCACCTTCCCACTACCACTCCCCAAACTCCTGGAGTTCCCATACAATACCGAGAACTTTAGGAGGTGTTTAACAAGGCTCAATGCGATGTATTGCCTCCCACAGAGTATATGACTGTGCCATTAACCTGTTTCCAGGTGCTATGCCACCTAAGGGGCAGTTTATGCCTTATCTCCCCAGGAAAGTAAAATAATGGAGGAATACATCAAAGAATCCTTGTGCAAAGGGCACATAAGAAAGTCATCCTCACCAGCTGGTGCATGATTCTTTTTTGTTGAGAAAAAGGGTGGTGAGTTACACCCTTGCATATAGTACAGGGCACTTAATAAAATCACTGTAAAAAATGCATACCCTATCCCACTCATTTCCAAATTGTTCGATAGACTTCGGGGAGCTAAAGTATTTACTAAGCTTAACCTTAGGAGCGCTTAGAATTTGGTTAGAATTAAAGAGAATCATGAGTGGAAGACGGCATTTAATACCCGTAGTGGACACTATGAATATCTGGTAATGCCATTTGGGTTATGCAACGCCCCGGCCATATTCCAAGACTTTATAAATTATGTACTCAGGGAATTCATTTACTAATTTGTCTTGGTTTATTTGGATGATATTTTGGTGTATTCCCCTGATCTTCAAACTCACCACTCCCAAGTGAAATAGGTTCTGCAGACGTTGTTGAAAAATAAACTTTATTGTAAATTATAAAAGTGCATATTTGACCAGCCTGAAGTCCACCTTTTGGGTTACAACATCTCTGCATCAGGATTTCAAATGGATCCTAAAAAACTAGAGGCTGTACTACACTGGACATTACCCTCTGGTTTAAAAGCCATTTAAAAGTTTATTGGTTTTGCCAATTATTACAGAAGCTTCATCAAGGGATTTTCTTCTGTAATAGCCCCCATCACTAATATGACTCGCAAAGGGGTTAGTAGCACGGTATGGCCCAAAGAGGCTGTGAATGCTTTTGAGACTCTTAAACAAAGATTTGCCTCTGCGGACATACTAAAACATCCCAACACCAGTTAACCTTTTATATTGGAGGTTGACGCTTCAGAGACAGGGTAGGGGCTGTTCTCTCTTAATGAGAAAGCCAGGGAACACCATTGCATCATTGTGTCTACTTCTCCAGAAAGATGTCTCCTGCTGAGCGCAACTACGATATTGGCAATAGAGAACTGTTGGCCATTATTCTTGCCCTCAAGGAGTGGCGACTTCTTTTGGAGGGTTCCAAGGACCCCCTGTTGATCATAACCGACCACAAAAACCTGGCATATATAGGGGATGCCAAACGTTTGTCTTCCAGACAGGCTAGATGGTCACTGTTCCTTTCACGTTTTAACTTCCTCATTACTTATAGACCTGGTTCTAAAAATACCAAGGCTGATGCCTTGTCCAGGCAATTTGATAATGAGTCAGCTCCGGAACAGGTGACATCTCCTATTATTCCACCAGAGTGTATTATTGATACTACTGTCCTCTCTCTGTCTTCTCCACTGCTTGGCACAATACTGGAGGCCCAGCCTCAGGCGCCCAGTGGTAAACCGTGTGATAAACTGTTCGTTCCCCTATGTGAAAGGGTTAATATCATGAAAGTGTTCCATGACAATATAACTGCTGGACACCCGGGCATCAATAAGTCCACTGTCGCGATCACTAGATCATTTTGGTGGGATTCACTCAGGAAAGATGTAAGGGAGTATGTGCAGGCATGTGTGTCCAGTTTCGAAGGTGACTCATGCACTTCCTTGTGGCCTGTTGCAGCCTCTTCCTGTTCCTGAGATTCCATGGTCCCATTTATCCATGGACTTTATTGTTGAGCTTCCTAGCTCTGCTGGGTTCACTACTATTCTCATGGTTGTAGACCGATTTTCTAAGATGGCTCACTTCATTCCTCTCAAGAAGTTGCCATCTTCGCAAGAATTGGTCCTAATTTTCATACGTGAAATTGTCTGTTTGCATGGCATCCCTCACAATATTGTGTCTGATAGGGGCTCTCAGTTTGTGTCCAGGTTCTGGAGGGCGTTCAGTAAACAATTGGGGATTGATCTCTCCTTCTCCTCCTCCTACCATCCACAGACCAATGGTAACCAGTCATTAGAATGGTAACCAGTCATTAGAAGTTTATTTGCGTTGTTTTATTAATAGCACACAGGACAATTGGTCTGAACTACTCCCGTGGGCCGAGTTTGCTAGAAACAATGCTGTTAATGACTCCTCTGGGCACAATCCATTTTTTGTCAATAATGGTAGGCATCCTACGGTTCTCCCTGCGGTATTTTCTGATACTGCCATTCCTGCTCTGGATGAGCGCCTGGCCTCCATTCGGGATACCTGGGTTAAGGTTCAAACTGCTCTAGGGGCTGCTGCTGAATGCTTCAAACATTGTGCTGATAAGCGTAGGAGTGCCAACCCAGTGTACCAAGTGGGGAACCGGGTTTGGTTGTCATCTCGCAACATCAAGCTTAAGGTCCCTAGCATGAAGTTTGCCCCCAGATTCCTTGGTCCCTATAAAGTGCTTCATAGGATCAATCCAGTGTCTTACTCTCTGGCTCTTGCATCTTTAGGGGTTCCCAACACTTTTCATGTGCCCTTACTCAAACCTCTTGTCTGTTCCTTGTGTTCCTCCACCTCTGGTGGTGGTGGGTGGTCAGGAGGAGTATGAGGTATCTTCTATTGTGGATTCTAGGTTTTCTCAGGGCACTTTACAGTACTTGGTTGTTTGGAAAGGTTACGGTCCTGCTGATCGTTCTTGGGTTTCAGCTCCTGACCTGCATGCGGGCCGTAAGATCGGCGCTTTTTTTTACGCCAAATTTCCTCTCAAGCCTGGTCCTGCCCACCCTGTGGGCGTTCTTCAGGTGGGGGTAATGTCACGTATTCATCCGCTTATAAAAATGTGGTTAATGACATTTACTGTCCACACAGGAAAAGTTGTGCCAAGCAGCAACCTAATCCACAGAAGGGTTAATGCTGAGCAGCAATTATGCAAATGAAACCTGGTAACTGACTTTGGGGTCAAAGGCCGGTTACAGCCTATCAGATTTAGAGGAGGGTATTTAGGCCCAGTTCTCATCCTGCTCAGTGCCCTGTCGTGGTTTCCCTTGTGGTTGTCCGAGAGCGCGTTCCTGTTTATAGTTTTCTACCTGGATTTTGACTTTGGCTTTGTTTATTTGACTTCTCTATATTCTGGTATTCTGACTCCTGGCTTTCCTCATCGCTGCGTCCCTTTCTGTGTTCCCTGACCTCGGCTAGTATTTTTGACTATTCTTTGTATGTTAAATCCGGCCATTCTAAGGACCGGTAACAGTTACTTATTTGTCATCCGTGTTATACTGTTCTGCGTGCTGGATCAAACAGTAATCCTGACACTTTTCAGCTATGTAACTATGTAATGTATCTAAAAAAAATGTTTTTTCCCTTTTTTTACTGACTGTGCTATTTTCTCTTCTGTGTGTGATTTGGAAGTTCTTATAACTTGCTTAGCCTCTTTCTGCCTAATCTTATAGATCATTCTGTCTTCCTCACTCTGTTTTTTTTTTTATAATTACTAAATGCTAACTTTTTGTTTTTTACTATTTTGGCCACATCTGCGGAGTGGCCAAAATAGTGGTTTCTTGAATTTTTTCTTTTATTGACAAGCCTAATGCAATTATCTTTTGCCTTCAGCAGTGCAACTTTTAAATAATCCCATTTTAAATAATCATTTAAATTGCTCCAGTCTGATAATGACTCCTTTACACATATTCTAATTTTAGAAAAGTATTTTTTTAAAAGTCTAAAACTTTTGGTTTTGTGTGGTGTGACTCAGTCACAGTTCTTATATTAAACCACACTGACTGATGATCACTGGATCCTAAACTTTCACCTACAGTAATATCTGATACCAAATCTCCATTTGTTAACACTAAATCTAGTATGGCCTCCTTACGAGTTGGTTCCTCAATGAGTTGTTTTAGAGACAATCCCAGTAGGGAGTTTAGAATATGTGAGCTCCTGGCACAAGCAGCTATTTTGGTTTTCCAATTCACATCAGGAAGATTAAAGTCACCCGTGATGTTAACATCCCCCTTCATTGTCATTTTAGCTATTTCCTCAACTAGTAGATTATCTAACTCTTCTATTTGTCCTGGGGGCCTATAAATCACATCTACACGAGTTACTGTGTGATTACCAAATTCTAATGTAACCCAAACGCACTCTATGCTCGCCTCATTAACTTTTATTAGGCTAGATTTTATGCTATCCTTCACATACAGGGCCACCCCTCCCCCTTTCTTGCCTTCCCTGTCTTTTCTATATAAAGAGTACCCTGGTATTAATATTTCCCAGTCATTTTTCTCATTATACCATGTCTCAGTAAAAGCGACTAAATCTACATTATCAGTTGCCATTATTGCCACAAGTTCATGGGTCTTATTCCCTAAACTACAATCATTTGTAACGGCCCACCTGGCACCCCGACCGGGTACCTCCGTCTATCGCTGCTTCCTAGTACTCGCGAATACCATAATCACATAATCACCCACCCTGGACCCAAGACCAGTATCCAGCTTCCAAAACAGCATTGTCTTCTAGTCCAGAGACCGTAACAGGAACAGGGGACAAACCACAGCACTTATTTCCCTAAGTCACCGTAGCTTGACTGGGGCCCTGGAACCGCTCCTTCCTGGAGCCGAATGGGGAGTTAGCTCTGACACATCCAGGCACTGGATGACACTAAGTCCTGGGAACTCTGGAACCGAATGGGGAATTAGCTCTAGTCCTTACAAGGACTTCCCCCACTTAATCTCCTGCAAGCTGTAACAGCAGACACAGGAGCAAGTCTTCTTTCCCTCCAATAACAGAACGATACACATTTTGGAGCGTAAGCAGGAACAGGTAGTTTAATGGCACACACTGGTCTTTTATACAAGTTATACAGCAAAGGTGACGCCCAGGTGGACCTGATTGGGCACCGAATACAAAACCAGCCAATAAAAACAGAGGTTTACATTCAGACACTCCCATACAGTGTACACAATCCCTCCCCTCTGCCTGTGATAAAACTAACAAAGACAATGGACTAACTCAATTCTATGCAGAAAAAACTATCATTTTTACAAACCTCAAAAAGTACCCCAAAATAAAACATATCCCCACAAAAGTCTCATCCCATGATAGCCCCGGTCTGGGTGAATAACATATCCAAAAATCATCTAGATCGGTTCAGGGGTTCAGGAATTTCCTGGAAGTCTTATTTTTGCCTCACCATGCACATGGTCCCATGCCCAAAACAGTTCCATACACTCAACAACAAAACACTGCTGGACAATTTAAGATGGCCACCGTCACGTGTTTGAATCTGTTCCAGTTAAAAGTCCAAGGGGCAGAAACAGTACTTTTGAACATGGGTTATCACAGGGCCCATAGTCCCAGTCATCAGGGCAAACACTAAGCTTATCATTTTTTAAGTGCATAAAACGTGTATATAACCCCAAGGTTAGTATACACTAATAAAGGGTGGTACAGAACAATACAACCTGGATATGGCTGATAATGAACATGTAATCTACAAAATGACAAAATACAAAATATGGTGAAGTATGTTAGAATAAGATAAGTAGCGCACGTGGTAGAGAACTTACAAAAGAGAAGTAATGGTCACGCCTGTCACCCTCTCAGGGGTACTGTCCAAACCAGAGACCAGATGTATGAATTGGAACTGGATAGCAGTAGAAACAGATGGTTATCCCACGGGATGTATAAAAGGAGAATTCCAAACTTGTTCATTTATACGATAAAGTGATTTCTTTTTAGACTCATGGATAAAAGAAAAGGAAAGATAGTGCAGATGGTAAAAATAACAAAATGTATTCAAACAGATTGCACTTACAATGGATCAGTAGTAAAACAGCATATCTCCACATTAAAGTGATGATCAGGACTCCAGCTGGAAATGGAAAGAAATCCCAGGGTAGAGATGCACAAAAAATAATAAAATAAAATAAAATCAAAAGTGGACTATAATAACAATGAACTAGAATAGTAAATAGTATAAAAAGTCCAAGGTGTTATCATTTTTTAACACACTTGCTACAGGCACCTTCTGTCCTTGTTTTGGGGTGCAATTGGGTTGATGTTTTATCCCCCTTTTCTCCTACCTCCTAGTTTAAATACATCCTAGCAAAACCTCTGAAAACCACTGAGAACATTTGTTCCCTTTTGAGAAAGATGCAAACCATTATTTTTGAACAGTTTATTTCCATTCCAAACAGACCTACCATGAGAAATAAAGCCAAATCCTTGCTCCAGACACCATTCACCAAGCCACAAGTTAAAGTCCCTAATATGCATCGGCTGGTCGTTCTGAGTGTTATGCACAGGCAGAACTTCAGAGAATGACAGTGTGGAAGCAACCTGCCGTATATCATTGTCAAAAACGCTCAAAACATCCAGGTTTTCTCAGTACCATGTTCCATCTTGAGAAACAGCTGGGTGTTGACAGTTATCAGCCCTTGTTTCTTTTTCCGGTCATCGTCTGTCTGGAAACATAATAGCAATGTCCAGAATTAGCATAGCACTTCTTTTCAGCATAAGAAGGCTGTTTGCGGTAGTCACTCAATGATAAACTATATGGCAAAGTATTTTCTTAATCACCTTCATAGGTGCATCCAAAGTCTTTCACAAGCATCTGTCTCGTCTTTTTCTGTTTTCAGCATGCTTTGCCATCATCGTTGAGTCCATTATTAGGATTTGTAATAGTCCAATCACATCTTTCTCATGTATAATCGTTTTTTGGAATGATCTCAATAGGTTCTTTGTGAAATATCAGTGTAGGTAACATTAGCAATCATTTCACTGTGAGCTGTGTCTCTCCTTTTGAGATGGTTCTTGGAGGTAGTCCTCACGATCACAGAACTTGTATAGTGTGCAGTCCAATTCAGTTCAGGTGCTTCCTGCTTGTTAATATAATCCCAATGCAGTTTTAAAATGACAGCTAGGGTTGATGTTATGATAATGCTGCAGATTGTAAGAAGGAGACACCATAACCAATTTTCTAGCATCCTTTTGCTTCCATCTTTGCATTTCTTTCTTACTGTATAAGATAATTCAGGTTCAGTCTGTTTTCTCCATAGTCTTTCTTATAATGATGTTGATGATTTATTTTTCATACATTCCATGTTAACTGTGAATGTATCACGTCTGTCTGTTCATCCTTCTCCTTCACATTTGCAGGTTCATATGTAGCAGGTTTGCAGGTTCAGATCATGATTCAGTCTGTTACGTGGATATGATTCTGGTGGCTGTGTTCTGGTGGCATTTCTGTCGTCCTCTGTTTGTTTTATCTTGTCATCTTTAACAGCATCCATTGTATCAGTCAGTGGTTCTGTGAACGTCCTGGAAGTATTTAGCAGGTAGTAAAATATCAAAACTTACTGTTCTCTGCAGTAAAAGTTCTCAGAGTCACCCTCTCCAGGACAAACTGGCCAACAGTAGGAAATAGGTGGTGGTGCAATGCGAGGTGGGCTGGACAAAAAAAATTTCCTAAATTTCTCTAATAGAACCAATGGTTCTAAGCTCTCTCTGGTGCAGAAATATGATTTGTCAGTGAAAAAACATGTAACATTTCATATGATGTCTCACCATTTGTATCATCAGGTATGTTGTGAATGCTCATCTGTACCATAGGAATAAATAGATACCACTGTGTGGGGCAAGCAACTAGTAACTTGGTTAATAATCATTTAACCTCAGCATTTTCCCAGACCACAACCCCACTACTTTGGGGGTGGTTGGCGCACTGAAATCCCATCTATAGGAAGAACAACCAACATATTATCTTTAATGGTTATTATGTAATTAACCCCTCTAAACGATAGGAGTATTTATGCGGATATCAGGTGGATAAGGTCTGGATATCCTTGCAAGCATAAACTCTGCCTCATGACTGAGAGAAAGGGTATGCTTTTGTGATCCAGTGACCACAGAAAAGCATTGGTAGACACATTGCATCAAAGTGCCTGTTAACAACCAACTACATGAGGAGAGGGACCATGCTTTGTTATAAGCATGTCCATACACGTATTACAATGCCAGGCTTTCAATGTGTTTCCACAAAGCAAAATGCAGTTGTGGATATAAATTCACAACGTATCGTAAGAAAAACTGTTTGAACACCAGACTGAGAGATCAGTGGACCAAGATATATAAATTAAATCCTATCAATTAATATACTTTCAATATACTTTCTTTAAATTACTTTATCCTCTGTAGTAACTATGAAATATTAAAGTCAAAACAATAACATTTAAAAGCCAACTTTTAGTGTGCATAAGAATTACAAGGCCGTTCATAATGTGAGATAAAGAACAGCTTTTTAAAAAACAGAATAGTCTGTGAACACAAAATGTCCTTGCGCTGAAAATTCACTGCAGGGAAAAAAACAAAAACCTTCTTTTCTTTTTTTTTCTTTAGTGAATTAATTAATTCATTAAACATAGTTAGAACATTCCTCAAAGTCCCAATGACTTTGCAAGAAACATGTTGTCCCTAAATACTGGGTAAGTCTATTAAACAGTGAAATAGCATTTTTACTCTGTATATTATGTTGTCACCGGTATATGCAGTATTACAAACTATTCATAAGTGTTGTGCAAACTGTTCACTAAAAGCCAGTGGTCTAGCGAGCTATAGAAAATGTATTTATTCTTTAAAGCTCTGACCTCAATCTACAAAGCAATATTGTAGTGGTGTCCATTGCAATGTGCTATCTATACTTGCTGCTCCCAAAAATTCTGAATATGTTCAGAGATTTCTTGGGCAATAATAAATCCCCAAAAAACAACAACTTTGCATTTATACTAAACCTGCCTGTTGTAAACGTATTCTGTATATTTCTTGACATAAGTACTTGTACTTGAATCTGTTTAACAAGGCTGTTTATATTGTGTAAAATATATATTTTTTTATTATTATTATTTTTTATTTATTTATTTTTTAACATTGCTTAATTTTTAGATACCTGCATATTTAATTAAATTTCCTTTATATGTCTTTAAGGCATAAAATATTTGCAAATTAAGATTATATACAAAAATGCATGTTCTGGATGTACCTCTTCTATTATAATTTTTTTATTTTATTTTTTTTAAGTGTGAAATCTGATTCCTTTAACCCCTTAACGACCAAACTTCTGGAATAAAAGGGAATCATGACATGTCACACATGTCATGTGTCCTTAAGGGGTTAAGGATGAGCACCCCTCTGAGCCCCCCAGTTTCAGAGACTTCTTTGGAGGTGACCACTTTAAAATATAGATTCTATAAAATAGATTTGAGGGGGCATTGGACACCTTAATTATACTTTTCATATAGCAGATATGTGATATGCAATGTGATTTAATATATCAGAGTATTATCACTTTAATTGACACTCCGTATTTTATATGCTTTATTATTTTTCTTTTTTTAATGTCTGTTTAGAATATTGCAAGCTTTGCAATATCAAATTAATTTTGCAGTATATATATTTACAATTCTCTTACAACATATTATTATTAAAATTAGCCTCTTTCATAATTGTAGAATATGTGGTGGAACAATAAATCCATTCCTGGCTCTGAGACAGCATTTAAATGCTCTTATTGCCTAGTCTCTATATATTTATTTCCAGGCTAATCATGGCAGCATATACACATACGTTAGCTCCTCCCCTTACAGCCAATAGGACAGAATTAAACAAATTCTTATAAAGGAGGATCCAGCCTTTTTCCTGTCCTTACAGCCTTTAGGAAGAGAGCTCCTTAGCTCCCTTTAGAGATTAGTACTGTGTACATTTTTAACTACTTTTAGGTCTCCTATACCACTTTACAATCATACCAGGACTTGTCCTGGGGTACCTGAGACCTATTGGAGACATTCTGGCTTAGGTCAGGGTGTCCTTCTATTCATCCTCCATCCTCCCAGCTTGGATTGCCCAGATCGCGGAGAGGACGCTCGCGCAGAGGCGGCTCTCTAATTAGGCAGTTTAGGCGGCCGCCTAAGGCCTCGCGCTGGCGGGGGCCTCGCGGCCGCCTAAACCGCCTGTGGGCAGAGTGTGTCAGGTCCTCGGTCAGTGACCGAGGACCTGACACCAGGAAGGGGCCCGGCGGCTTGCCCGGTATGCCGCCGGGTGCGAGGCCCCTCCTGGCTGCCCGGCCACCATCGCAGACACTGGTCTGCAGCTCCGCAGTGTGCAGAGCTGCAGACCATGTGACTCGCGAGAATTGGCCAATCAGAGCGTTGCCGCGGGTTACCACGGCAACGCTCTGAAATCTCGCGAGACTACACGGTCTGCAGCTCTGCAGAGCTGCAGACCGGGAGCAGTGGCCACCGGACTACCAGGGAGCCCACTGGACCACCAGGGAAAGGTAGGCTCACCATCACCCCCCACAGCCTCACCTCCCAACACCCTCAGCCTCACTACCCCTAGCCCCCACCCTCACCCCCTCACCATCACCCCCCACCACCCTCAGCCTCACCCCCACCCTCACCCCCCACCACCCTCAGACTCACCACCCCTAGCCCCCACCACCCTTACCCCCACCACCCTCAGCATCACCCCCCTCAGTCTCACCCCCACCCCCTCAGCCTCACCCCCCACTCCCTCAGCCCCACCACCCTCACCATCACCCCCACCACCCTCAGCCTCACCACCCCCACCACCCTCACCATCACCCCCACCACCCTCAGCCTCACCACCCCCACCAAACTCACCATCACCCCCCACCACCCTCAGCCTCACCACCCCTAGCCCCCACCACCCTCACCACCACCCCCACCACCCTCAGCATCACTCCCCTCAGTCTCACCCCCAGCCCCCCTCAGCCTCACCCTCCACCCCCCTCAGCATAACCCCCCTCAGCCTCACCCCCCACCCCCCACCCCCCTCAGCCTCACCCCCATCCCCCTCAGCCTCACCCCCCACCCCCCTCAGCCTCACCCCCACCTCCCTCAGCCTCACCCCCCATCCCCCTCAGCCTCACCCCCATCCCCCTCAGCCTCACCCCCCACCACCCACACCCCCACCCCCCACCCCCCTCAGCCTCACACCCCACCACCCTCACCCCCTCACCATCACCCCCACCACCCTCAGCATCAACTCCCACCACCTTCAGCATCACCCCTCACCACCCTTACCACCCCCCCACCCCCCTCAGCCTCACCCCCACCACCTTCAGCCTCACCCCCACCACCCTCACCATCACCCCCCACCACCCTCAGCCTCACCACCCCCCACCACCCTCACCATCACCCCCACCACCTTCAGCATCACCCCCTCACCACCCACCACCCTCAGCATCACCCCCACCACCCTCAGCATCACACCCCTCACCACCCTCAGCCTCACCTCCCCTCACCACCCTCAGCCTCACCTCCCCCACCACCCTCAGCCTCACCTCCCCCCACCACCCCCACCACCCCCAGCATCACCTCAGCATCACCCCCCACCACCCTCAGCATCACCCCCCCCCCACCACCACCCTCAGCATCACCCCCCCACCACCCTCAGCATCACCCCCCCCACCACCCTCAGCATCACCCCCCCACCACCCTCAGCATAACCCTCCCACCACCCTCAGCCTCACCCCCTCTCACTCTCACATTACCCCTCTCTCACTCTCACATTACCCCCCTCTCACTCTCACATTACCATTACCCCCCCGCTCCCTCTCACCATCAACCCCCGCTCCCACTCACCATCAACCCCCGCTCCCTCTCACCATCAACCCCCGCTCCCTCTCACCATCAACCCCCGCTCCCTCTCACCATCAACCCTCCTCTTCCTCTCACCATCACCCCTCCTCTCCCTCTCACCATCACCCCCCTCTCCCTCTCACCATCACCCCCCTCTTCCTCTCACCATCACCCCCCTCTCCCTCTCACCATCACCCCCCCTCTCCCTCTCATCATCACCCCCCTCTCCCTCTCACCATCACCCCCCTCTCCCTCTCACCATCACCCCCCCTCTCTCTCTCACCATCACCCCCCCTCTCCCTCTCCCTCTCACCATCAACCCCCGCTCCCTCTCACCATCAACCCCATTCTCCCTCTCACCATCAACCCCCGCTCCCTCTCACCATCAACCCCCGCTCCCTCTCACCATCAACCCTCCTCTTCCTCTCACCATCACCCCCCCTCTCCCTCTCACCATCACCCCCCTCTCCCTCTCACCATCACCCCCTCTTCCTCTCACCATCACCCCCCTCTTCCTCTCACCATCACCCCCCTCTCCTCTCACCATCACCCCCCCTCTCCCTCTCACCATCACCCCCCTCTCCCTCTCACCATCACCCCCCCTCTCCCTCTCACCATCACCCCCCTCTCTCTCTCACCATCACCCCCCCTCTCCCTCTCACCATCACCCCCCTCTCCCTCTCCCTCTCACCATCACCCCCCTCTCCCTCTCACCATCACCCCCCCTCTCCCTCTCACCATCACCCCCCCTCTCCCTCTCACCATCACCCCCCTCTCCCTCTCACCATCACCCCCCTCTCCCTCTCACCATCACCCCCCTCTTCCTCTCACCATCACCCCCCTCTCCCTCTCACCATCACCCCCCTCTCCCTCTCACCATCACCCCCCTCTCCCTCTCACCATCACCCCCCTCTCTCTCTCACCATCACCCCCCCTCTCCCTCTCCCTCTCACCATCAACCCCCGCTCCCTCTCACCATCAACCCCATTCTCCCTCTCACCATCAACCCCCGCTCCCTCTCACCATCAACCCCCGCTCCCTCTCACCATCAACCCTCCTCTTCCTCTCACCATCACCCCCCCTCTCCCTCTCACCATCACCCCCCTCTCCCTCTCACCATCACCCCCTCTTCCTCTCACCATCACCCCCCTCTTCCTCTCACCATCACCCCCCTCTCCTCTCACCATCATCCCCCCTCTCCCTCTCACCATCACCCCCCTCTCCCTCTCACCATCACCCCCCCTCTCCCTCTCACCATCACCCCCCTCTCTCTCTCACCATCACCCCCCCTCTCCCTCTCACCATCACCCCTCCTCTCCCTCTCACCATCACCCCCCTCTCCCTCTCACCATCACCCCCCCTCTCCCTCTCACCATCACCCCCCCTCTCCCTCTCACCATCACCCCCCTCTCCCTCTCACCATCACCCCCCTCTCCCTCTCACCATCACCCCCCTCTTCCTCTCACCATCACCCCCCTCTCCCTCTCACCATCACCCCCCTCTCCCTCTCACCATCACCCCCCTCTCCCTCTCACCATCACCCCCCTCTCCCTCTCACCATTACCCCCTCTCCCTCTCACCATCATCCCCCTCTCCCTCTCACCATCACCCCCCTCTCCCTCTCACCATCACCCCCCCTCTCCCTCTCACCATCACCCCCCCTCTCCCTCTCACCATCACCCCCCTCTCCCTCTCACCATCACCCCCCCTCTCCCTCTCACCATCACCCCCCCTCTCCCTCTCACCATCACCCCCCTCTCCCTCTCACCATCACCCCCCTCTCACCATCACCCCCCTCTCCCTCTCACCATCACCCCCCTCTCCCTCTCACCATCACCCCCCTCTCCCTCTCACCATCACCCCCCCTCTCCCTCTCACCATCACCCCCCCTCTCCCTCTCACCATCACCCCCCTCTCCCTCTCACCATCACCCCCCTCTCACCATCACCCCCCTCTCCCTCTCACCATCACCCCCCTCTCCCTCTCACCATCACCCCCCCTCCCTCTCACCATCACACCATCACCCCCCTCTCACCATCACCCGCTTCTCTCCCCCCCCCACACAACACACTTCAAGCAGCTACCCCATACACATAGGGTCTCAGACAAAAACACAAACATGTTCAGAGACATACATTCACACACACAAGGATACTCTCTGTCAGACACACTCTCAGGCACATACACAGGTAGACAGTGCATCAATG
This sequence comes from Pelobates fuscus, assembly GCF_036172605.1. Classification (NCBI taxonomy): domain Eukaryota; kingdom Metazoa; phylum Chordata; class Amphibia; order Anura; family Pelobatidae; genus Pelobates; species Pelobates fuscus. The sequence continues at coordinate 184,437,974 of NC_086320.1, read as the reverse complement.
TGTATATGTGACACTTTTTTTTGTTAGTGGGGCCTCATGTTTGCGTTTCGCCTAAGGCCTCATAAAGTCTAGAGCCGCCTCTGCGCTCGCTCATGCGCAATGCGCTCAGAATAGTTTTTTGGCGCCAAACTGCAGTGTGGGTAAGGTCGCGAGGTCGCGGCAGCCATCTTTACTATGGGCAAAACCGAAAAACTGGAGGCAAGTAAGCGTTCCATGAAAAGGCCTAGACAGAGACAGGTTTCCTCAGAATCATCAGCCTCAGACTACCAGGATCCTGCTGAAGAATTTCAGATTCTAGACCAGGATTTTTCTAGTGAAAACGAGGAAGAGTTCCTTTCGGAATATCTAGATGCCAAGACGGTAGATAAACTTATCTTGAAGGTAAGAAAGACCCTTGAATTACCGGAAGAAGTGCCTAAACCTGAAAATTCTGATAAGCACTTTGCGGATCTTAGGAAGCAGAAACTTTCCTTCCCTCTTCACAGAGCCATCAAAGAATTGGTTACAGCAGAATGGGAAAAACCTGATAAGAAGGTTCCGTTTCATGGTAGGCTATCCAGGCTTTACCCTTTGGAGGAGAAAACTTCCAAGAAATGGACGACACCTCCAAAGGTTGATGCTACCATCTCTAGGGTAGCCAGGAGAACAAGTCTACCATTGGATAGTTCAGCTTCTTTGCGGGAACCTATGGATAAGAAGTTGGATTCTGATCTTACCAAGATATATTCTGCAGGTGGAACAGGATGCCATCCAGCTGTTTGTCTTACGGCAGTATACAGAGCCATGAAAAGTTGGGTGAGAGACCTGGATACGGATGTGGAGAGAGGAATGAAGAAATCAGACCTCAGAGATGCTATCTGTGATCTTAGGATAGCTACTGAATTTGTCGCACAAGCTGCCCTGGATATCACCAGGATCTTCTCCCGCACCATGGCTCTCTCGGTAGCAGCAAGGAGAGCTTTATGGTTGCGTTATTGGGGTGCAGACGCCTCCTCCCAGGCCAATTCATGTTCCATACCTTTTGAAGGCGATCTGCTGTTTGGGAAGACCCTAGACAATTCCATTAAAAAAGCAGCTGAAGGGCGTAAAGTCTTTTTACTCCAGGAAAAAAGAACAAGGAGACCAGGCTCCTCTTGGTCAGAGAAGCGATCTCCTAGGGATCAGTATTTTCGGGATACGCGTAGCTACCGACCAGGTAGAGAATTCAGCCGAAATAATAATTGGCGTGGAGGCCAATCATATGCTTCACGTTCTTCCCGTGGTAGAAATCCTTCCTTTCGTACTGGAAGCAAGAACTTCTGACTATCCGTTGGAGGTAGGTGCTCGACTTTCCCTCTTCAAGAGAGTTTGGGCACAAGACATACAAGATGCCTGGGTCAAAGCAATAATTCAAGGAGGTTACAGGTTGGAATTCCTCAGAAGACCCATGACTTCTTCATACCCACATGTCTGCCCAGGGACAAGGGCAGAAGCAGGGCTCTGGGAGACTATGTTCAGAACCTCAGGTCCCAAAGGGTCATCGTTTCAGTTCCGGAAAAGGAACGATTCCAGGGTCACTATTTGCCTCTGTTCTTAGTCCAAAAAGACAAGGACAAGTGGAGACCTATATTAGACCTGCTTAGAATCAACAGGAGACTACTGGTCAGATCCTTCAAGATGGAGTCTATAAGATCCATCTCCCCAGCTATCCGAAAGGCAGATTGGCTCATATCTATAGATCTAAAGGACGCCTACTATCACGTCCCAATAGCCAAGGAACATCATCGTTTTCTCCGATTTGCAATAGGAGAGGACCACTTTCAATTCAGAGCACTTCCATTTGGCCTGAGCACAGCACCCAGGACCTTTTCAAAGGTATTGGTTGTTCTTATAGAAAGATTGAGGATTCAGGGAATCTCTCTGTTTCATTACCTAGACGACCTACTATTGGTAGCACCAAACGTGCAGATGGCAGCACTACAAAGACATTTTGTGCTATCGGAACTGCATTGATTCAGCTGGTTGGTGAATCTACAGAAGAGCAGCCTCATTCCATCCCAGAGGATTACGTTTCTGGGGGCAAATTTCGACACTCTCCGGAACTCCATCTCCCTTTCACAAGAAAGGATACGGAGGATTTTATGCATAATCCACAAAATTTTACACCTTCGTATGATGACAGCAAGGACATACTAAAAACTTCTGGGCAGTCTGACTTCTTCTATAGGACTAGTCAGGTGGGCCAAGTGGCACCTCAGAGTTCCTCAGAGGTCATTCCTGAACCAGTTCAACCGGCGGGTTATGGATTGGAATCAACCCTTGAAGATCTCTCCATTGGTAAAGATGCACCTGGCCTGGTGGTTAAGAAAGGATAATTTGGAAAGAGGATTCCCTTTGTTAGAACCCAATTGGGTCCTATTGACGACAGATTCCAGCGCTCATGGATGGGGTGCCCACTGTCAGGACCAGACGACTCAAGGTCGATGGACCAGACAGGAGTCGGTCCTTACGGGAAATGTTTTGGAATTACGTGCCATCCACAGGGCTCTCATACACTTCAAGTGGATCTTGAAGCACAGGTGGGTACGAGTCCAGTCCGACAATCAGGTGGCAGTAGCCTATATCTCTCATCAAGGCGGAACTCACAGCCATCTGTTGATGAAGGAACTACAACCCATCATGTCTTGGTGTCAAAAGAATATTCAGGGTATTTCTGCAGTACACCTCCCAGGGGTTCAGAATACCATGGCGGATTACCTGAGTTGTGTGACAATAGACAAAAGCGAGGCATCTAAGCCCCGAAGTATTTCAGGAGCTGTCTTCTGGGGAACGCCACAGATAGACCTTATGGCAACTGCCCAGAACACACAGGTCGAAGCATTCTTCTCAAGACTGGTCGATCACAGAGCCAGGGTCAGGATGCTCTATCTCAACCTTGGAAGTTCACTCTAGCCTATGTGTTCCCTCCTATACCTCTCATATACCCGACTCTGAAGAAGATTCAGAAGGAGAAGGTAGAGGTCATCGCTATCCTCCCATTCTGGCCCCGTCGGCCCTGGTTCCCTATGGCGAGACGGATGAGTCGGGAAGCCCCGAGGGATCTGCCAGTCCAGGCAGATCTACTATCCCAAGGTCCACTGCTACACCTAAACCCTCTGACCCTCAAGTTGAGGGCTTGGAGATTGAGCGGGAAGCTCTGATGAATGCTGGCATGCCTGACGAGGTTATCAGAATTCTCCTGAGATCACGTAAGATATCCACTTCCTCCACATATTATAGGATTTGGCATGCCTTTGTGTGTTGGGTACTAGAACATCAGGTGGTGATTAAACCCCTGGCCTTATCATCAGTGCTCGGTTTCCTTCAGGCTGGCCTTGATAAGGGCTTTAGCTATAACACTCTAAAGGTCCATGTGTCAGCTCTATCCACTTTGTCAGGTACCCGATGGGCTCTAGAAACATTGGTTATACGTTTCCTGAAAGCAGCGATAAAGATCCGGCCTCCTCTTAAGGTATTTTTTCCTGCATGGGACCTACCTCTGGTCTTGAAGGCCATGACTAGGTCACCCTTTGAACCACTTGACCAGGCTTCATTGATGGTATTTACTCAGAAAGTACTCCTTTTGGTGGCTGTTACTTCTGCACGAAGGATGTGTGAACTCCAGGTGTTATCCTGCGAGACCCCATTTACAAGGATACTTCAGGACCGGTTGGTCCTCAGACCAGTCCCAGAATTTCTACCTAAAGTGGTATCCATGTTCCACTTGAACCAGGAGATTGTGCTGCCCTCCTTCTATCCAAATCCCTCTTCTCCTGAAGAAGAAATTTGGCACACTTTGGATGTGGTTCAAGCATTGTCTCTCTATCTGGAGAAGACCAGCCCCTTCCGGAGGTCTTCCAGACTTTTTGTATTGCCTATTGGTCACAGGCGGGGTGAAGCTGCCTCTACCTCTACATTGAGACAATGGGTGGTATCGGCCATCTCAAGTTCTTATAAGTACTTATCGCTGCCGGTTCCTACTGGTATCAGAGCTCACTCTACTTGAGCTATCGCTGCATCTTGGGCTTCTGTGGCTAATGCTTCTCCAGATGATATTTGTAAAGCAGGCACATGGTCTTCAGTGAACACTTTTATCCAACATTACAAGCTGGATGTTAAAGCTACAGTGGACTCTCATTTTGGTCATCATGTCCTTAATTCAGTTCACTCCTCTCGACACTCGTAATTTGTATTTTTGTAATTGGCTTCATTAAATCTTTTTTTTTTGCATCAATTATATCTCTTGTTTCCCTCCCTGTGAGCTTGGTTAGTCCCATGTGTATATGCTGCCATGATTAGCCTGGAAAACGGAAAATTTCTTCCTACTTACCGTAATTTTCTTTTCCTGGCTATTATTCATGGCAGCATATATGGCCCGCCCTTAGGGATGTAGTTCTTATGTAAGAGCTTGGGAACTGACTGAGGGACTCATCTCTGGATCCTCCTTTATAAGAATTTGTTTAATCCTGTCCTATTGGCTGTAAGGGGAGGAGCTAACCCATGTGTATATGCTGCGCTGAATAATAGCCAGGAAAAGAAAATGATGGTAAGTATGAAGAAACTTTCCGTTTTATAGACAACATTGATTTATTTATATATACACAACTTTGATATTTAATCTTATTTTATGTTATTTTATGAAATTCACTGAGATTACATGTGTCTGATCTGATTACAGTCAGTAGTACAATATCATTGTTCTAATTTCCTTACTGCTAGCACTACAGGTACAGTGGGATAGTACCACTTATTTAAGTAAGCTTTCCCTTTAAAATTGGTGGACTTTAATCCTGCCATTGCAATAGACTAAAGACTGTACTTGAGTAGGCAAAGTCATTATGTGCAGGAATTGTGCACTTTAAATAGTAGAATACTTATGCTATTCTAGTGAATTGGGCTGGCTGCTTAACACATAATTTAGTATATTTTGGTTACATTTAACGCTGTAAATGTATTTAACATTTTATTTAAATAAGCCTTTAATAATTTCCATTTAAAAGTTATCAGAGATCCTATATATTTACAATTTTATTCATATATATTATATAAAATATATGCTGCTGTGTACTGCATTGTACTAAACTGAATGTATTTAAAAGCCATGTCTTTCTCTTTATGGTCGTATGTAAAAAAAAAAGTTGTTCATAATTCGGAATATAAAACAACGACTTCTCAATTCCTTGGAATGTTTACATGTCTATCTCCGCAACCTTGGCTGGAAACTCCAGACTCCAAAAATAATTGTGCTGTTATAATTCCTGATTTTCAATCAACAGCTAGCGTAACTGACAATATGGAAATTATCACTGTTTTATAAAACTTTCCATATATAGTGGACATTAGAATCCAGAACGCAGTAATGCAATAATTAAAAATCCTGTCTGTCTGTTGCATGAATGTTTTCTTTTTGACAACATCTTGCATTAATATTTTTTCTGCGCATGCATACTAAGCAGCTACAAAGAGAACATATCCCCCTGCCTCCTGAAACTAATGGACCATGCTATGCTGGTGTATTAGGCATATTAGGGAGTTTACCAACTATGTATATTTGTTCTCTTATGATATTAAGATCCACAATTTCAGCATAGTATGCAAATTACAATGTACCTGGCACCTGAACTCAAAGTGCCTTGTACAAGTTCACATTAAAATCATCTCTAATGATGAAGATCTCTCTCTGAGTCTGGGCTACAAATAGCTCAATAGATTCCTGATATTTCAAGACTTGTGCCATGACAAAGTATTGAGTCTTCTCTTACGTATAAGAGGTTACCTAGGTATTTATTATTTTATATTTAAAGCTTCCAAGTACAATGTTCCTTCGTGGTCGCCAATTGTAACCACGACTGGTTCCCTTATTTACCACTCTAATGTCTTAAAGTGTAAGAGATCCTCTATTTTACATATATAAATAATTGAGAATACAATATGAAATAAGGATTGTCTTGGAAGCAATAGTTTTGTCTTTTAGATATTTATATAAAATATAAATATAGACATATAAAATCCATATAGCAGAGTTTATAAGATTAAACTAAATGCTTGCAAATATCATTAATAGGTTAACATACCCTTCAGAACATGTCATCATGTCAGCCTCTCTGTCATTTTAAGATGGAGCACCGTCTGTCTCCAAGTCTCTCCTCTGTTCCTTAACATTTAAAAGTACACCTATTTATACCGTAGGTGTCTTCATTTTAGGGTCACCATAGTTCATATAAAAGTAACACTTCTTTTACTTTATTCATTTTAGGACCTCCCTTAACTTGGCAAAAATACAAGGCCATAACTAAAGGGTGTATACGTCATGGAAATTTTCCAGACTGAGTTCAAGATGGCATCTTAAAGTCTGAACATCCTTATCTACTAAGGTTACCACGTACTGAAAAAGTCGTAGCATAATCTTAAAGCTTGTTTATGCATTATTGTTATTGTAATTCATCTGGGACAAAATGGCGCAAACATATTATGCACTGTAGGTAGGTAAGAGGTTATTGCTTAAAGAAACCGTTATAAAAAACAATATGTTCGATATCTAACACCTTGTCAGTTTGCAATATCTCTTAAAGACAAAGTACACAGTTTAAGAAATACAACATTTCATTCTAAAACTTGTAATATTTGCATTTGCCCATAGCAATATCTCAGTGTTGTCTGTAGCGCAATTTACCTGCCATATTGCACCATTGGTTCCCCCTGTCTTCTGCTTTTTTTTTTTTTTTATATGCTGACATTGGTTGAGATTGGCTCAAGGACTTCATACAAATTATATGAAGATTATCTGCTCTCTAGGACTATTTTAGACCCTTTGTATTCCATTTGGACTTATTAGTTATTTTCATTTTCTATTTTCTTTTTATATTTCTTGTGTGGTTTCTCCTTTCATTTACATATATAGTAACTATTAGTATCTTGTTTTATATTTCTTGATGCACACTGTCCCCCCTGTTTTGTTTCTCAACCTCTGTGCCTCGTAGTGTATCTGCACTGGTTTCAGTCATCCTTTAGCGTTCGCTCTAACAATACCCTGCGACACACCCCAGACTACCTCCACACCTCAATTCCGGCAGCGAATGCATGCTACGTCACCGTTATTACCTCTCTACCTTTGTATATCAATAGTTCTTTTCTGGGTTTGTTCTGTACTTTTTTAAACTCTATATCCTGTTTCTTATAAACTTTTTCTCCAACAATTGTTTCTTCAATATAGATGACTGTTCTAAAAAATGTTTACTCCTCTGTGCAATTACATTTTAACCTGACAAATTGACTTTTGGGTAGATTTGTCAGCCAGGGTATGTAGTGACAGCTCTTTGTGTCTATGTAGCTGTTCACAACTACTGTTTTAAGTACACGTTTTTAAAATATAATTTTCTATAAAAATGTTAAAATCTAAAATGTTTACTTCTACAGAGTTTATCTCCTGGGTTAACTTAATCCCCCAGGAATCCCCCTTCCATACAAAAAAATATCATCTATATATCTTTTATTAAGAAATAAGTTTGTCACTGAGTCAAGTTCATAAAAAAATATATAATCACTCTCAAAAAGATATCAAAAGCAAGACACCTCCACCACCCACGGCAACAACGCCAAACGACAACGCCCACGCCACCACACACCAAACGACCCAACAACACAAAGCGAGGCTCGAACCCGAGCAAACACACCCCAGACCAGACCATAACGTCAAGCAGACCCAAGAGCACATTCATCACAGAGACGGCAATAAGGGTAACTAACAAATAGGACGCAATCCCACAACACCCCGGACACGGACAACGCCTTAGGAACAAACCAATCCGACCACACACCATAAAACCGAAAGAGGCAGACCACTAGCCATAACAGGAGGTACTCGGCCTACACAAAGAAACACCGACTAACACACCCCACCTTACAAAAGCAGCTCATATCAGGGCACACATAAAGACCACGGACAGGGTAATAGCCCACTCAGACTTACCACCACCCAACCCCGGAAAACACAACCATCAGGTATACTCAAGCCTGGACAGGGGGCACTACACATCTACGGGTCCACTGACAGGACTCAAAAGCCAGCCCTATGACCTGACTACCCCCCCTCCCCCCCTCCTGAAAACACTCCGGATGGAGACTCACAAACACACACCACCTACTATCTAGGAAAATAAACGCACCACAAACATAATAACACGGAACACAAACCTACCATAACTTGAGTGAAGACACTGTAAACTGTTGCACGATGTAATATAGTTCACCCCCCAGGAGTTACATCCTGGAACCCCCCTTCCCACCAGACACAGAGTCCAACAATAACAGCTATAAACAGATGCAACAACCAAAACCAACGTAAAATAAGGAATACCACTACATAATAGTTCATGCACCATAACTGCTACAGACAAAGCCAAGAAGAAACATGAACTCTGTGAACCCAAACTTAAACCCAAGTTCCCCTTTCTGTACCCTACTCCGAATTATATGAAAAAATTAAGGTAAAGAATCTCTATGAAAACGAGACCAGGAATGCGGTACCGCTTGGTACACACGCTGTAAAACGACAACTGTAAGCTCAACCTTGTTCTGTTTACTGTTCAAAATGTACAATATGACTGTCATGTAATTCCACGTCAAAAAATGGTATTCTGTCTGTTACAACAAGGATAATATGGAAGACTGGTTTTAAGACCCTGTTACCTCCCCCAACCCTTCTTCCTTTCATACCCCTATATCCCCTTTTATAATTTGAAAACAATAAAAACCTTGAATTAAAAAAAAAAAAGATATCAAAAGATTGTTATAACTGGGTGCAAACTTGCTCCCCTTTGCCATACCTCTCTTCTGTAAATAAAAATCACCTTCATAGCAGAAAAAATTATTGTACAAAATTAGTAGATTCCCTCAATAATAAAGTTAATCTGGTCTTTATTTAGAATGTAGACCGAATCTTCTTGCTCCAGACATACCTACATTGGGACAAAAAGTTTTAGTTTTGTTTCATCGCTTCACAGAACAAAATCCCCAAATTTCTGTGGATTTTTATTTGACCAAATATATTGAAAGTGGAGCAATCAACATTTAAGTGAGAGTTCCCACACCAAAATTTAAGTTGTGCAAAAACATATAAAGTCAGCAGATGGTGTTCAATGTTCATCAAGTCAGGATCGATGTTCTTGCCTTGGTGCAATGTCATGCCCCAATACAACATCCCAGAGAAATGCACTCAGAGGGCTTCTAGTCTTGTGCAATATATCCTTTATTTGTGCAAAGGCACTGTCAATGTTTCAGTCCAACTTGGACTTTTTTTCAAGACAACCTTCTTTACACATTAAACAAAATGTTATAAGCAGTAAATAGGAAGTGATCTCATAACAAAGTTTTACACATTAGCCTAAATAATTGCATTATGTTACACCCATTCATTTGCAAAACCTGAACAGTGATTGATTCACAAAATGTCACAAAGCGATCCAATTGACACTATATATATATATATATATATATATATATATATATATATATATATATATATATATATATCCCAATAAATAAAGAGATAAGAACCCAGTGATAAGGGGAAAAACAGTGTTCAAGTGTTTTTTTGTTTTTTTTTAAATGCATTGTGAAGTCCTGACAGCTAGTGTTAAATGTAAAAATAAAATGGATAACCAAAGTATTTACAGGCTGAAAAGTTATATTTGTAGTTGAGGACTAAAGCCGTATTTCTGACAAGTTAGATATATGAGCAGGAGTTCGGTTGTGGTGTGCCGAAACCAACATAATCCTGTAATAAAAGAGGGCCCATCTGGCAATACTAATATGGTATAAGGGGAGGGTTGGGAGGGATGAACCCAGCGGCATCAGCCCTGTGGTGTTGGGGGCCTGTGTTTAAATAGCCGGCTAAACCCTCCCACAACTTCTGGCTCCTTCTTTTTATTTGTAGTCGGGGACTAAAGCTGTATTTATGACAAGTTAGATAGATATATGATCAGGCCGGTTGTGGTGTGCCGAAACCGACGTATCGGATAGGCCTGTAATAAAAGAAGGCAAAAATTTAATGAAAATAACTTTATTACATATACACTGCGGATTTCCAACATCCTAATCTTTTTAGGATGTGAGCAGGGACATTTGTCTAGAAGCAGCTGATGCTGCCTCTATTCTGAATGAATGTCCCGAAAAGGCATTGGGGTTGAGTCCGAGTCTAGTTAAGAGGGTTCTGATGTACGTTGTGAATTTAGCTGTAGTAAGTGGTTTGCACTGCAGTGTAAATAGGGGCATATTGGTTTTAGTCCAGTGAGTGGTAACCTGTAACTAGCATTTTGACTGGGCACCATTTATTGTCAGTAGGATAGTAACTTATCTCTGCTGGTTCTTCACAGGGTAAGAGGATGTGCATTGTTTGGTGCTAGGATAGACACTTAAGATATGGTGTTGTATTTCAGTCAGGTAAAGTTTTATAGTGTTTGACAGAGAGTTTTAAATTGAGGTGGCAAAAGGAGAGGAGTGCCACAATAGCCTTTTGTAAAAGAATATCGGTATTATGGTAATCGGTGGTAAACTTGTTGTAAAGGTGAAATCTCTATTGTATACTCGTGATGTATTATCAGAGAGGGCAGCTCTGGCCAGTATTCTGCTATATGCCATGAGGCGAGTTAGTCCAGGATTAAGTCATGGAATGCAGGGTGGGCGGGGGGGAGGTTGACAGGCCTGTTGATGGCTGTCGGGAGGTCTTTGAAGAAGTCCCCCTCCCCCGGTACATGTGCTCTTTGTAAGAAAAGATTCCACGGCTCTGTTATGCTGTACCTTCTCTGTTGGTGGACTTGTCTGTAGCATGATAGTGTCAAGATGAATGCCTAAGAAAATCAGATGTGGAAATGGAACCCGTAGTGATGAAAAGAGTGCCATTGAATACTAACTGGAGTGGAGTGAGGGTGTTCTATCATGAGAAAGTTATCTTAATAATGGGTGACAGCAGGACATTTGCTAATACTGAGTAGAAGCCAATATAGTGTGTTAGCAAATAAGTCAAACAGCTTGGGGTTATTCTTTGCTCTGAACATTAAACGTTTGGGAAAGTAATGACGATCCCTCCATGAAATGCTATGCACATGCCATAGTGATGGCTGAATAGGTAGAAGCTTGGAGGCATTGGAAATGTCGGTCTTGCCCAACCAAGCTCCTGCCTTCAAGATTGCATGAGTGGCATCCACCCCTTAGTTCTGGGATAATTCCTTGGATAATCCCCATAGTTCTGGGATAATTCCTTGGAGGGAATCAATGAGTTGAGGCTAGGGATAGATAATGAATGTGGATTGTCAAATACCTTCTTAAGCAACACGATTGTGTTGCGGGGGTCTAGTAATTCGGACTGAAGGCTCTGACACTTGTGAATACCGGATGGGAGTGTGACCAGGTCTGTGTGGAAATCATGTGTGAAAACCTCAAAGCAGAAAGTCGACGGGAAGGGTGTGCTTGGAGGTAAAACTCCAGGTTGCCAATGCAAACCTTCTCTACGGTGAGGTGAAGTAGAGCCAATTACGTCACGAAAAGTCTGAAGGCTAGGACGAATTCTGGGGTAGTGAGTTTCTGGGATTCTAGCCTATAGAACGGTGGACAGATTATCGTAGTAGTAAGACTTGTACTCTAACACAACTTGGGAGGCAATCAGTAAGGAAACTAAATTAACACCCTTTCCTTCCCAGATGTCTCTGCTTATGGTTGGGGACACCAAGTACGCAGGAGTGACAATGTACAGATGTGCTAGGGGAATTGAAGGGATAACCTAACTGTGAGAGGGATTTGGGAACCCTGCGGCTTGGCTGTGCATCAGTGACTGTGGAGATTCCAGTATCTCTAGTCAATCGCTGTTGTTGTGTATGGAGGCAAGTAGAGTGGACATCAACTGCCTGACCTCATTGTAGTTGTCCAAATTACCTGACTGCGAGCTAGTGCCCGGCTGAGGTGTACTGGTACTATCGAGCAGAAGTTTGTATAGTTTGGTTTTGCGAGCTGTGGCCTGGAATGGAATAGCCATAATACAGCTGCTAGTTTTAGGATGGTCCAGGAATGTAGGGAACAAGGGTTAGTAGGCTCCAGATTGTCTGCAGGGGTACTAGGCCCAGCCGGGGTCGAGGCCTGGTTGGGGTATGGGGCAGTGAGAGGTCCACGTCTTGTTCTGGGATTTGTGACATGTTGAGAACCCAAATAGGAATGGGGTGAACACAATGAAATATAGCATGATCCTGTGTCAACTGGCTCTACCTAAAGCCAAAGGTGAAGAAATTATCTCGATAAGGAGGGTGAGGCCCTGCTAATGCCAAGTGGCTAAGAGAGGCTCTACCTATGATTTGACTGAGTGGGCAGGTGCTACTGAAAGATGTGGAGGAAACGTTGGCCTCTCGGTGACTGTAAAAAGAGTTAATATAAGAGGCTGTACTAGGTGAGTCCCTAACTGGTAACCTGGAGAGGTTGATGTGAGGTGCTAGCTATGCGTTTGGCTGAGGAGCGTATACCTCCATATGAGGATGAAGATGGATGTTGGCCTCACAGAAATTGATAATGGTTTGGCTAGTTAAGGGCATAGCCAGAAACCAGACCACCAGTTGAGCTACCCGATCCATGAATGGGACGGGTGATAGGTAGTCGCGAAGTTGGTAAACGTGCCTTGTTGGAGGTAGAATGAGGTTTGCTTGACAGATGAATGAGATACTGGATAACCTAAAGGGGGAATTATAGTGGGAGGTAAGTTGGAACTGGAATTGGGCTTGACTTACTGTAAGTGAAATACACCTGTATAATGGGGGTGGTTATTCTTGAGGCTGAGCTATGAGTAAGTAACCTGAGGGCAAGAAGTTGTTAGAATCCTGACCCTTCAATGGTGGGTATAAGAGTCATAGGACATAAATAAAATATGCCTGTATAAGTGAGTAGGGTGAGGATACTCGGCCACTACCAGAGACAGAGGGGGAGTGCTAACAGATACTGCAACAATAATGGGGGATAGGCTGTGTCATGAGTGACTGCAAATTGGTCCTGTGACTTCTGTAGATAAAATACATATAGGGTGACATGAAATACCAAACTATGAGGGTAGTTTGAGCTATCCTGGTAGGGCTTAGAATATTTAATTATATAGGTCGTGACAGCAGGGGAAGGGTGTGTATGTGTACGGAACTAAGGATCCCTAGGCGTAGTGGGCCTGTGTATGGCCTGACGAAAGAATTGCGTGTCAGCATTGGCTGATGTAACATAGAGCAGTTAGAGTGAAGTTGACGTAGGTTTAGTGACGCCATGCCTAAATAGCAAGGGTTGGTTAGGATGATGAGCTTGCTTGAGTAGATTATAACCTTTAGTGCATAATACATGATTATTTGAGATGGGGTCAAGGGGATCATATGATGGTATGATAAAGCCTGGCATACTAGGGTTTGTACCAGGAAACATGACGATATGAATACTGAACATAGGAGTGTGGCGTGTCACTAAAAAGGTTTAGCGAATAGGTGGCCGTCCTCCAAATTAAGTAAAATACCTACCATGGGAGCAAGTATACTGATTGGCAATAACACATGGTAAACAAATGTGAACGTGGTAACTGCTTCAGAACAGTACATAGCCTATAAGTGATAGAATAAAACATTGCGATATATGATGGTAATGCTATATATGTAGTAAATATTAAACGCGTACTAGCTGAACTTGGAATGAAAACTGACAATATACGTACACAACCATTATTAATATCAAGAAACATAGCAAACATAACTGAACTACAGGGGGCATGTAAGGATAATAAATAACAGGCTAAATATATTCAAAAGAACCTGGACATAACATGTATCAGGGAACAGTGTAAAACGAATGGGTACTATGATTATAGATGGCAGGATGTAACTGAGATAAATTGGAGTGACTAGTTTGGTAGAAATTGAATGAAAGGTCACTACCGAATGCAGATGGAACAAAGAGCAGACAGGAGTAAGTGAACTGACTTAAGTCCCAAATGGGGAAAAGTCCTAAATGGTCGGTACGTAAGAATGTAAACGTGGAAACAATTGCGTTTGTTCGTGGATTTAGCCCGTTCGGGCAGACTCACAGTTCATGGATTTGACGAATACAGGAAGCAAACGACTTGACCCAGAAGCTGCAGTGAGGTGAGAGGTCAGCTACGTGGCTGGGAAGTACCCAGACTTGGCGGACACGGAGGTTTGGCCCAGAAAAAAGGCCCGGGAAGAGCCGGGAAGGGGTCTTATAGAGATGGCAGGAACAAACAACCATTTCTGGAGAGGAGGTGAGTAGGCTCTGATCGTGTGTGGCTGAGGCAGCCCTATGGGAGTGATTGGAGCAGGGAGAACTTGGTCTGATTGGCATGGGAGCCATGACCTGGTGAGTAAAACCAGAACCGGAAGTCAAGGGTTCTGAATGAACCCGGCAGCATCAGCCCTGTGTTTAAATAGCTTTGTAACCACTCCCACAACTTCAGGCTCCACCTTCCTATATATAATAATAGAGTCTAGAGGAGCTTGAAGCATACACCTATTCCATGCAGAGACATTATATAAATCAGTTCTCAGTGAGAGTCCGAGTTTAGTGACTGATGGCATTCACATGAAAATTGTGCCATAGAGAGGACTGTGAAGTGAATTGTCGGGTGAGATGAGAAAGATAATGATTCAAAACAAATGACCTATAAACAACATTTTGTTCCCCATCAAAAATAAAGAAAATTGGTAATGCCGAAGTGTTGCGTGAGATGAGAAAGATAATGATTCAAAACGAATGACCTATAATTAACATTTTGTTCCCCATCAAAAATAAAGAAAATTGGTATTGCCGACTACACCAAACTTACGATTAATTATGAAAAAATACATTTAAAATAAAAATGATGATATACTGTATATTAATAAAGTCAGCATTAGTGTCATTAGTGACATTAAAAAATACATCACTCATTCATGTAAAAATATTAGGTAAAGGCAGTGATAAGTTCAAAAACCTGCAAAGCATATCAGGTTTACAAAACATATAGAAACTTATGAAAATCAGCAGGCAAAAATACCTTATACCGTGCCAGTGGGCACATTAACTAAACAGCGTTATGTCCAACATGTCGATAAAAAGGTAACATTAGGGTAACTAATCAAACTCAAATTTTGTTGTATTATAAGACAACTAAACAAAAAAATAATATGAAAAGCACCATTTCTATATTAATAACATGCACACTAAGTTTTGTACTCCTGTAAATTGCATTTGCATGTGGCTGTACCTACAGCGTACCTTACGCAGGGTGACTACTCGGAGCCTATTTTAAATACAACTTAACCCCTTAAGGACACATGACATGTGTGACATGTCATGATTCCCTTTTATTCCAGAAGTTTGGTCCTTAAGGGGTTAAAGGAACCCTAGAGTCACCAGAACAACTACAGCTTATTGAATTTGTTCTGGTGAGTTGAATCATTACCTTCAGGCTTTTTTCTGTAAACACTGTCTTTTCAGAGAAAATGCAGTGCTTACATTACAGCCTAGTAAAAATTTCACTGGCCACTCCTTAGATGGCTGTTAGAGATCCTTCCTGGGTCATGGTTGCCTAAAATGCATCCAAACATTCAGTATCTCCTCCCTCTGCATGCAGACACTGAACTTTCCTCATAGAGATTCATTGATTCAATTAATCTCTATGAGGAGGGGGGCGTGGCTAACCACTTAATGGCCACTAGATACTGAGCTCCGGCAACCAAGGCCTGCAATCTATATCAATCCTCACAATAGGACAAGAAATTCTTCACACACTAAGATGGCACAGCACAAAACAAAAAAAGGCTCTGCTAAAATGGAGAAATTAAACTTCTTCGGACACAAATACAAACAGGAGGCTGCAGAGACCCGACAGGACTCTCAAGATGGCGACACCAGCTCTGAATGTCAAGACTCTATACTAGACACTGAGCGCACCAACTCAGATCAACTTACCAAAAGCCACTTGCAGGAAGCACTCGATTAACTCTCTCTCCCACCGGAAGAATTGAAAACATATGTTAGAACCTTACTGCGGGCATACGTACCAGAGGAAATGATTCTCATAGATCGGATGCATAGAATACCAAGACTCCAACATTTGCCTGACACAACGCCGAGGGATGTGCTCTTGTGAGCACATTACTTTCATATAAAATAAATAATTATCTGAGCAAGCATTAAAGATATTTGCTGACCTCTCGGATAATACATCAAGGAGAAGGAAGGAATTTTCACGCATCGCAGACTCATTACGAGCCAATGGTATACGATTCAGATGGGGATTCCCCACCAAAATGCTGGTCTCAAAAGACGGGACAATACAGGTGTAATGGACCGTTTTGCACACAAGAGGTTAAAAACCATTTAGGTGATATGCCCCTTTCCAATGCACAGGCAGCTACTGCAAGCACCAATCTCCCGAGCTGCAAACTACACGAATCCTCCAACTCCCGAACCGGAAACACACGAACACTGGAAACAGGAAAAGCATACAATCAGCTTACACTCCTGGCAATCAGCATACAATCCAATTCCTCCAATGACGAGACGACACTTCGTTTTGAGGGTCAAGCAGAACTGACTGTACTGGCACATACAGCCTTTTTTTATTCACAATCCACAAACATAGTACTGCCCACAGGGTTTTGAAATACAACCAATCAATCCGTACAATACACACAGACACTCCCACACAAAATCCTCCCCTCTGCCTGTGATATGATTACTGAACACAATGGGTAATATAATTATCACAGGCAGAGAAATACAGTATTATAGAACATATCACAGGGACCCCAAAACATGCAATAACCCTATAAAAAGCTAGATGGCACCGTGAAGAAAAGTCCAAACAGTGTCTGTGAGTTAAAATGGCCGCAATTCATTGTTCTCACCATGTGCTTCATCCATTGTTCTCACCATGTGCCTCTGATACATGAAATGGTGGCCGCCCAGTAACTCCACAGTATGTCCCCAGATGGTTCTTAAAGGGCCAGTAGCAGCATAATAAAATACAATATGCCCAAATCAGTTCCTAGAAGGGCAATACATCCCAGGGCCATAGTCGCAGGGCAGGAGGCTGGCAAACAGTCCTCTCCAGGCACAAGTGGTGGGGCTGGTTCCGCCACAACAGGTGATATCCACCCCAGAAGAAGGTACCCGCAACTTATGATCGTGGGGCATTCTGGAACGCACAACTGCAACAAGCAACTCACCATCACGTCACCTCCAGGTAGAGTGGAACAAGATGCCAGCGCGACAAGATAGACAGTAAGGAAACAAAGGAACAACCCAGCATGTCAGGACTGATTCTCACATAGGCATACAAAATGCCTCTCAAGGTTTGACCACCCTCTGACTGACCATTAATTATCCATCGGACCAAGCAACCAAAAGTACACCTGCGACACATACCGTCACACCGCCTCCACCGATCCAAGCAGCCGGGACCATATGTGGCAGTCGTGAGAAAATTGGCATAATGGCAACCTCCCACACCCAGCAAAAGACGCAAGATCTGCTCAGTCGCAACTTATGCCGCAATATGGAAGGACTGCCCAAGGGCACACTTGAGGACACAACACACTGATACTCAATTGGACTTCCAGGTATCATATGTACTGTATGCTACACATCCCAGCTCTTAACCCCCCTCTAAATATAGCTCCTAACATAGCACTGATATTTGGTTGCCATAACTGCCCTCACGTTAACATCCTTTGTTTACGGACAGATGATGTTACAGAGAAACAGGTAGCAGCCACTAGCAGATGAGGAATATGGTGATTAGACACGAAATACTGACAGCCAAACTTTACAAACTTCACAGATACAGGGGAGCCGTACTAGCACTTAGATACCATGATTTACTCAGGCAAAGTGATGCTCTCCATACATGATTACATGGAATAGCTGATATAGTCCTCAAGGGCTTAGAGGAGAAAATGGCTAATGTTTAAAGTTACAAAAAAATAATAATAATAAATATATAAATAAATAAATAAATAAATAAAGGTATCCCCAAAAGCAGTACCCAGTGATGCGAGTGGAAAGGTGCAATAACAAACCTCAGCCACCTGTAAGGTGTTCATAATCTAGTTACAAGCTGATAAATGGTATCGTCAATGTCTCACATAATAGTACTCTATTTTAAAGGTTAAAGGTATTTAATGCAAGTTGTTAAATTATGTTTTTCTGTATTTCATCCATGGCATGCAAGGGATGTCTCTTTTACTTTAAAGTCCTATCCAAACCACCTATTTCATCAAGGTCATTAGCCACACACACAGATATCACATATATCTACCCCCCATGTCTCCAAAACCAGGTGCCATGTCCCCTAGGGGGGAGTTCTGTTACCCCCTGTTGCCCGTGTTACCCATCCCCTACCACATATCCAGACAAAATAAATATTTTTAACTACCAGCTAATCAAGACATCGTAGAGACTCAGCATAAAGACCTACCTATCAAAGGTCGACTGGGGACACATGAACCCCAGAACTGCCAGATACTGGCACACAACAAAACTCAGATCACCATAACCGATAATATAAAGCCATTAATTCGGGATAAAAATACAATCACATAACGTGAGGGGAATTAACACCCCCCACAAAAGAAGAGTCTTCTTAAAACTATGAAAAGAGAATGCATTGACCTGATGTGCTTACAAGAAACTAATTTTAAACATAATAAAATCCTGGAATTTGGGTCTAGGGATTACCCAATTCAGTATCATGCAATCCACTCCTCTAAATCAAGGGGGGTGTCCTTCCTCCTTCATAAATTCCTCACATTTGAACTCTTACAACTAATAAAAGATCCACAGGGACGCTATCTCATACTACACTGCACTATTAATATGGTCAGATACAACTGGTGGGAATATACGGTCCAAACATAAACCAGAGAAACTTTCTTCTTAAGGTCCTTAACAAAATCCCAGACACACAGAAAACATCAATGATACTCTGTGGAGATGTAAACCATGTTATGCACCCACTAGCAGACACCACCTTGACCACCCACTCCCCCAGGACCAAAGCCCTATCACAACAATGTAGAACACTTACCAAACTAGTGTCAGAACATAATTTACATGATATATGGAGGGTATTCCAACCAACTGTAAAAGGATACACCTACTTTTCATCAGTACATAAATCATATTCCAGGATTGACATGATCCTAGCATCATAAGAAAAATAGGTAGAGGTAGAGCCAACAATTAGGTACACTAAGAAAACAGGGGATAACCCCAGGTAGAGATTATCAAAAAAGAAAAATAGTGTAGCTACACAGTCTGAAATAGAAATCAGAAAGTGTGACTACTAGTATTATGAATTAATATAGCAATGTGAACAACTAAGCAGTCCTGCTTAGTTGTTTACATTGCTATATTAATTCATAATACTAGTAGGCATTTTTTAACAGGGTATGGGTTTCTAATACCTTTTATATGTTCACTGTTTGTACACAAGCATATTCACCACATGTTAAGATTTGTTATAATTAAAAAAAATATATTTTTTATTTTATGGATCAAGTACTATCTCTAGTAGCAACTAGCCTAGTATCTCTAAAATTTGACAGTCAGTCATAACTTCTGATTTCTATTTCAGACTGTGTAGGTACACTATTTTTCTTTTTTGATGATCCTAGCATCTCATGATATCTTACAAAGAATAATAACCAGCTCAATTGGAGACATAGTGTGGTCGGATCATGCTCCAGTGACCTTAACACAACACAAGGCATTCGACCACAGAGGAAAAACCACATGGCGATTAAACAATACCCTAATTCATGATACTGTCTTTAGAAAAAAGCTTAATCAAGATATCAAGGAATACTTTAGCATCAATTCAATCCCGGAAATCCTACCTACAACCACATGGCAGGCACATAAGGCGGTGGTCAGGGAGATTCTCATTGGCAGAGCTTCATACCTTAAAAAAAGTGTGAAACAAGAGATACCTAGATTTGCTAAGAACACTAAGAGACCTTCAGACTACACAGTTCCTAAACTCTACTATAGAGCAAGTGCGCAATATAGCAATGACAAGCTCCTTAATGAGATGCACTTGGAAAACACAGCACACACTCTCCAAAAATTGAAACTAAGAAACTACACACAGGGCAACAAATCTGGGAAAGCCTTAGCATCCCTGCTGCGGCAGAGAAGAGCCCAATCAAAAATCCCGTACCTACACAATCGGACAGGGGGGGAAATATACCACCCACAAGAGATTCTAGTGGAAATGGCTAATTTCTATGACAATCTCTATAACCTGACAAAAGACCCAAAAACACACCAACCGTCCTTAAGGGAGATCCAAAATTTCTTATCCACGATACCCCTGCCCAATTTAAATACAGCGCAAACAGAGACACTTACAAACCCCATAACCCTCACAGAAATAACACAATTAATAAAATCATTACCCCACGGCAAATCACCTGGCCCGGATGGCTTCACTAACACATATTACAAAGCATTTATTCACACTATAGGACCATACCTGGTGGACACATGTAGTCACATACTAACCACGGGCACTATGCCACAGGAGATACTGCTGGCTCACATAGCAACCCTTCCGAAGCCAGGCAAACCACCAAATAAACCGCAGAATCTCAGACCCATCTCTTTATTAAACACAGACACAAAAAATCATATACGCTAATCGAGTGGCAGACATCATTCCCTCTATGATAAAATATGACCAGGTAGGGTTTAGTGAAAGGTAGACAAGGGGCAGACGGAACAAGGAAGCTACACAGTCTATTATATGCCAAACAAGGTTCTGGGGAGCCCAGTGTGTTCCTGTCTTTAGATGCTGAGAAAGCGTTTGACAGGCTGCACTGGGTCTTTCTAAAATAAGTCCTACAAAAGTTTGGCTTCCCTCCACGCTTTTTAAACCTAGTCTCTGCCCTCTAGCCCAAACCCTTCACCAGAGTAACTAATAGCGGATTTGTGACACCGCCTTTTGACATAACTAATGGAACATGCCAGGGGTGCCCATTGTCCCCACTTTTGTAGAAGAACATTCTTCAATCCTGATGAAAGTCCCGAACAATGGACTGAAACGTTGAATTGTAGTTTTGCACAACATGAGTATAAATTAATCTTTGAGATTTAAATAAGAACAGGGGGTGACTGGCCCCTGATTTGGAATCGAGACTTCAACTGTAATGTGGTCTGTCATTTCTACTCTGTTACCAGAGACCACTAACAAACTCCAGGCAGGTATTACGCTCTCTGCCTGTCCACCTCCTTCCAGGCAGGTATTGATCCCTCTGCCTGCCATCCACCTTGCAGTAAATTATCAACATCTCCATCTATGTAGGTATCAATCTCTGTGCCTGGGCTTCTCCAAATATTGTCTTCACAAAGACATTTGCAGCTTACAGGCCTAGATCTTTGCTTAAAGGTCCCCAGTACCAGGTATCACTGCATCCATTAAACAGGTTATAAAACTCTGCTGCTGCAAAGTCCATAACCACTAAGGATATGCCGTTGTAATAACAATAGTGTCACAAACTTTCCTTTACCTGGCGCCCGCGCCTCTCCTCTCCTCCGGCCACGGGGGCAGAATGCACTGAGTGGCCGCGTTGCCTCAGTCCTCGGGCCATGCGGCCCGAAAGCTCCATGTGGCTGCACGGCCTGAATATAATACTAACCTTTTACCTGTGAATGTCTCCCTCTGCTGGTTCGCGGGACGAACTGCAACCCCTAAAAATAAAATAAATAGCCATGACGTCATTACCTTTAAAGAACCAAGTCATCTAGGCAGCCCAATGCTGTTTGGGCTCGCGGAGATGACGTGAACCAATGGGAACTCTTTTGAACCTATGTAAGGCTTGTATTAGCCTCCATTCTTTACCATATCATGGTTTCTGTTTTGGATCCTTTTTTAGTGCTCCTGATGATTCCCTTGTGATTTCCTGTTAGACCTCGACTTTGTATTTGACTTCTGATTTCTGGTATCCTGACCCCGGCTTTGTATTTGACTTCTGACTTCTGGTATCCTGACCCCAGCTTTGTATTTGACTGGTGATTTCTGGTATCCTGACCCCGGCTTCATATTTGACTCTTGTTTTCTGGTATCCTGACCCCGGCTTTGTATTTGACTGGTGATTTCTGGTATCCTGACCCCGGCTTTGACTAGACTCTGAGTATTTCTGTTATCCTGTCATTTCTGTCCTTGATTTATGTTGACCCTGTTTCTTGTTGTATTAATACGTTAAGTCCGGCTATTCTAAGGTATGGTAATACGCCTTTCGGATCCACCTTTTGTGGGTTTCCTCTTTCCTGTGTGTTGAGGTAAGACTTCTGTGACAATAGGATTTTAAGAAATTTAAATAAATGTGATATTAAATTATTTAGGAAAGGTTGAGGAGGACATGACATACCTCAGGCTCTATTAATAACACAGCAGATTATTTTAGGAAAACATAGGTATTCATTTTACACACTATCAAGTAAGAGGTCAACACATATTTATTGTATTTACTTTCACAGCACCAGTAAAAAATCTGCAGATTAGGAGGTCAATACATTTAAAGTTTTCATGTTATGCAATTTATTGTAAAAATTAATTCAGTCTGTTACATTTAACATCGGGTACAGACAACTTTCAAAATGCTCTCATGGGTATGGTTCTTAACATATTACTAAGAGTGTCACTACATATGTGAGTTATTGACAAGTGCTCAGAGACCACAAGGGAACTCTTAAAATGGTCTAAAACTGACACTGGTGCAGGCCACACCACTGTGAAGAGTGAGAAGGCACAGGTCTCTGCAGAGATAACTTTTGATCTCCTGCCAGCTTGAGGAAGGCTTACTTAGAGTAGATCTCTAGGCCTGGACAGTAGACCACTAGGCCCCTGTGAGAGCCTGGGCCCCAGGCATTTGCCTTGATCATCTAATGGGTTATCTGATGCAGGTCATTTAATATTTACTGTTTGTTCCTAAAAAATGTACGGGGCAGGTTTTCAATTGATATGGATAGCAGCAACCGGAAAACATTTGCATAACGTTTGGAAACTGGTTGATAAGTAGTAGTTAACATATTCAATGGCAGGAGGATGCACCCTTCAACACTCTGGATGTTGTGGACTACATCTCCCACAATGCTCTTATAGTGATAATGCTGGCAAAGCATCAAGGGAGATGTAGTCTACAACATCTGAAGTGTTTGGAAACAGTGGCTTTGTGATAATTTAACAGGCACTAAACCAATAAACTACTTCTTAGTAAAACCTAGAAAATGAGCCTTTATTGCTTAGACTTGTAGCTACCATTCAGGACTAATCTTCAAATTAGGTACTGGTCTGCATTTAATGCAAATGCCAATTCCTAAGTAGGGATATACCCAAATTGTTACATTTGAGCAATAGGGAAGCAACATATCTTATTGCCTATTATCTAAATATATATATATATATTTTTAATTTAAGTACATATTTATTAGATGCTGTACATTCCTTTTGTGTTTTGCAAATCATTTTAAGTTCAAATATTAATATTTGTAGAAACAATACAATACTGCGTGTAGTCTTAATCTTTTACGATCATGTTTAATATGCCCTTACAACAATTTATTTAACAGATTTTTCCAAGGATCTAAACATGTTCTAAACAATGAAACACATTAATTATCTGCTTGCCATGTTTCCTAAACCATTAATGGCAGGTTGTCCATTTAAATCTTTATAAGCTATATTGCGTCCATGGCTTGAGAATTCTTTCATTGATCACATACTTAACAATTATTTTATTTTACATATTTCCAAATTAATTATGTGTTATCCTGAAAATTCATCCCACATCCATGACCTATAGCATTCTAACAGTGAAATATGAATCATCAGTGTGATACAGCGTAAATATGACAGCTTACTTTCAAGATTCTACCCTTAAATGTCAAGCTGTAAAAGGATTTTGATGCATGAGTGAATAATTTTTTTTTTCAAAGTTACATCCTTAGAATTACATTTTTATTTTAAGTGACATTTTGATGTAGAATTATTTGGTAAAATAGTTTCACTCTAATGTAAACACAACATGAGCATACAGTGTTTGAATAACTTGCCACCTTCCTGTTTATTTCTTATCAGTGCTTACATGTACATTATTTGCCATGACATGTTTACAATGCCACTGTTTTTTATTAAACTATACTTTTTATTGAAAAAAATGTAAAAATACAAAAAATCTTACATTTACAGATCCCATTCGCACCATACAAAAAGCATCAACCCAAGAGGATTAGCAAGATATTTAGAAAAGTTGCAGACAGCAGGGGAATAGGGAGAGGATTATACTCACAATAATGACTTTATCCTTAGATTGGGTTTCTGGGATCAAAAAAATAATTTACCATTTGGACACAATAATAAGATTTGTTTTGATCTGAACCTCAGTTTATCCAAAATCAGGCCAATTGAGAAATTAAGAAAATTAAGAAAATATACGCAATAAAATTAAGAAAATATACGCAAATAAAGCAACAGAAAAGCAGTGGGGGAGGTAGGGGGGGAGGATTGAGCAGTCAAATTCATATATATGCATATAGTTGTTCTCAAAAGTTTGCATACCCTTAGAGAATTGGTAATATATGAACCATTAAAAAAAAAAACATGAGTGAGGAGGCAAAACACGTTTATTTTATTTCTTATGGGATTCCTTTTCAACTGTAGGTTATAACCGCATGGCACAATCATAAAACAAAACATGGCAACAAAAAATATAAAAAAATGAAATGACCACTGTTCAAAAGTCTGAATATTCCTAGTTCTTAATACTGTGTATTGCACCCTTTAGCATCAATGACAGCATGCAGTATTTTGTAATAGTTATCTATTGATACCACTAATTCTTTCAGGTAGTATTCGTCTTGGAAAAATGCCTCCAGGTCATGCAAAGTCTTTATCTTGCATGAACCACGTGTTTGAGATCTCCCCAGAGTGACTTGATGATATTAAGATCACACAACAGTGGTGGCCACTCCTTTTTCTGCTGTAACCACTGGGGGGTCACCTTGGCCTTGTGCATAGGGTCATTGTCATGTTGGAAAGGCAAAAAGTGTCTAATGCACAGCCTTTCTGCAGAAGAATGCAAATTGTTTGCCAGTGATTTCTGATAACATGCTGCATTCATTTTGTCATCAAAGATTCCCCATGCCTTTAGAGCTAACACCCCCTCCCAAAACATCAGTGAGCCACCATCATGCTTCACTGTGGAGATGGTATTCTTTTCACTATCGGTCTTGTTAGCCCCTCTCTAAACATAGTGCTTATGGTTGTGACCATTAAGCACTATTTTGGTTTCGTCACTCCAAAGTACAGTGTGCCAGAAGCTATAAGGCATGGCAAGGTGTTGTTGGGCATATTGTAATCAGGCTTATTTGTGGCATTGGCGCAGTAATTGTTTTTTTCTTGCAACTCCACTATGTAGCTCATTTTTGTTCAAGTACCGTTGTATTGTGCTCCTTGAAACAACCACACAATCTTTTTCTACATCGGATGTGACAAGCCTGGTTTTTGGTGGAAGTTTCAGCAGGTCATGGCTAGCCTCTGATCCAGCGAGGAGTTACATAATTCTGGTTAGAGTTTCCCGGTCACCTTTAAGAACAAATCTTCCCCAAGTCATTGCCACTCCCTCTATCATCCCTCCAAAAAGCACCCTGATCGCTGGTTATAGACAAAGAATATGAATGCCTCTTTTTTCAATATCTTTCACTTATCCATTAGCTACTCTGCAGATGAAAGTAATTATAAATGCATATGAAGCTGGCATTACATAGCATCACATTTACACTTACTCTTCCTGGACACCTTAGACTTATGCTGGAGATGCCCACATGCTATGGGCACTCCAAGTCATTTATGATGGTCATGTGTTGTTCTCCACACCTATTAGGAAAAAATAACGAAAATTATAAACCTTATCACGAGGCTCAATATACCTAACACTCTGAAAACTGAACTGTTTCTTTTGTATCCTGTCCTTCTACCTTAGACATTGGTTATCCTCCTCAACCATCTGCTGATTGCAGCAAACCTTTTAATACCCATATACTGGAAAAACGCTGCAGCTCCAATAGTAAAGGATTAGATACAAAAAGTAGAATTTAGCAGGCTTATGAAAGAAATAACATTTCCTTATTAAACTGTTACAATCAATATGTACAGATCTGGAAAACATGGATGCAGTTTCTACAACCACAATCTGGTTAAATAAAGGTTATCCACTAATAGTCCCATCATTTTCCCCCCTTCTCCCTCTCATCCTCCCTACGTCTGTTGGCACTGTGACTAGTCACAATAACAAAGTCAGGACGGGTATCTCACATTCTATACTCCACATGGATCTCACTATAGCCCCCTGTGACAGATCCCTCTGTCTTGGAACTGTGCCTATAACCCGCTGGGTTTGTCTGTTTTTCGGCTAATTGCCTGTCCGTACCCCTCATTCGTTTATTTCCTAAACTCACGAACAAACTGCCGAACGGCTGGCCACCCAGCCTGGAAGTGTGCTGCTGGTTAACCTCTTTCCTCATTAGAACATTGTGGTTAACCGCAGACACCTCCAAATTATCAACGGTATGCTGGGTGGTCGTCGTTCGTATGCCGACCATGAGGCGGCGGCCATCTTGGACACACGAATAATCAGCGGTGTTCGTCGATGATTTCCTGGAACTGAAAACGGACACTATTTCTCCCGAACACCGCTGAAACCGCCGACCTAACTTCTCTGCCTTCCAGCATATGAACGTCGGTCCGTTCGGTACTTTTCTGCACAAAATGACTTACCCCAGACAGCTATCCCATTGAACTGTGTGTATAGGATCTGAGCGCCATTTGATAATAATGTGCGCTCAGATCTAAGCTATCTGTGGATATGTTAAATGTGGTTATTCTATTCGTGTAATTTGGAGTTATTGATTTTTATGTATTTTTATCATTATGTACAAAATGGAGTTTGGCCTCTATCCATGGAGATAATTGGATTACTTCTCAATTATCTCCAGGATAGAGAGGAGGGTTGTTCTCCACTAAAGGGGAGTGTTTATGCTTGTGCCACTGTGATTGGCTTCTATATCCATATTGTCCCAGTCTTCCATCTGGTCTAATAGGGGAGTGTCCACCAGGTGGGAGACCTGCATAAATACCAGGCAGGTAGCCCTCCATAAATCAGATCTCTGCTTAATCCTCAATACAGAGCTTGGTACTTGGGGGTATTGGATTCGTATGGTTTACTCGTTCGACTGTTTGATACGTGAAGGATTTCGTATGGTTCCTGTTTGGCTGATTGGAGCTTTCGTTAGCTGTCTCTCCATTCAGAAGGTGAACGTCTTCCGCGGTATAAATCCCTTTTATACCTGGGTGTACCGTAACACCCACAAATGACAACAAAAGGCTTATTCTGATTAGTTCTCATGATGAAACCTCTCGCAGCTACATACACACAATAGGATGACATAACCCCACGAGCAGCAGACAATAACACTTTACGTTATACACCATCTCCATAACATTCTAGTTACATCTATACCCTGGATATACCAGGGCAACATTATGCATCTTGTCATTTCTTGAGATTATGACAATATATGACAATACTCAGGCATATATAGCACTTGTAAATGATTTATGTAATGTATCAACAAATATAATTTCAATTGTGCTTTATGATGTACTTATGTTACGTAACCCAAGTCATAATGTTCTGTATAGAACAACCTTGATGTACTACTCATAATATTGCTGGTATACTTATGTTCTTCTCTATAACTGTATTACACCTTTTGTATAATGTAACTTGCATACTTCACAATAAAAAAAAAAATAAAAAAAAACATCCTGCCTGCTACAGTCAAATGTGTAACATGCAATGGTTTCAAGTATGCCTTAAATGTGTTCCTCTATTCTAGAGTTCACTTGCAAAACACCTTAGCCTTTAATATTTAAGTGTGTCTCTGAAATACATAACAACTATAAGGATATGTACAGTTCTTGACATTTGCTTTTCTTCAGCTGAATGATATACTTTTCTAAACATTCAGTGTCTCGCCTGAATGACCAACTAAAAATCATCCAAACCAATTGCAATTGTATTTTCTTAGCTTTACCTAATTTGGTTGACATGTTGGAGAAAAGGATTAAATTTTTGTATTCCATTGTAGCACTTTGTCAAAAACCTCCTTTAGAATCCCAGGCTGCAGGTTCTGCAGTAATCTCTAAGTTACAGAACCACACCGATGTGCTTGTTAAAGGGACACTCCAGGCACCCAGACCACTTCTGCCCATTGGACCACTTCTGCCCATTTTATAAACTGCAATAATTACCTTGCAGGGTTAAGACCTTCTCTAGTGGCTTTCTATCAGACAGCCACTAGTGGGACTTCCGTGTTCTTAGAACACGAAAAGTGCTTTAAACGACGATGGACGTCCTCACGCTATGTGAGGACCTCCAGTGTCGCCAAAATCCCGATAGGAAAGCATTGAATAATTGATATTTATGTATTTATTAACTGTATAGTTAAATTAAATTGCACATAATTGATCTGCAAGTACATATGACCTACAAACGTCATATTAACAAAAGCAATCGTGTAAGAATGATCTTATACAAAATTAAAGCAGCAATATTTTGTAAAAAAATATTTTTCTTGTGTGAATCCATACAATCTTCTGTGGATCACCATCATTGGGTAAATGTATTGTGTATATAGTTTCCAATTATGTATATTATGTGTATATTTATTACCCCAGCAATAGTTAAGGTTAACTCTTACATATTATTTTCAAGATTTAAACCATGAAAATTAGCTCTGCAGATTCACTGTTTACAAACTAGTTTTACTAGATTTCAGTGCTTTGTATTTGTACCTCAAAGGACTGATGCACCTTATCTTTGAAAAGATGTGACAGACAAATTTATCTTTCAAATAAACCAAGACCTCAGGGGTTTGCTTAAAGATGAAAGAGATCTTGTTTTGAGACTCCAGTGTAGAAAGTCTCCTTTGGGAAGCAGATACAATTCCAGAAAGAAACAAATGAAGAAATAAGATGAAACTTTGACTATCTTTAAATAAAAATATCAAATCAGATGTTCGTTATATTCTGGAATCTCGTCTATATTCTCATTTATTTTATTATGTTATCAAAACTATCCAAAATAAGTAATATCCTTGCATACTTCTCAAACTTAAATTTACTGTAGGTTTAATAGATTATAAAATTAATAGTGGTGGATAAACATATGGGTGGCCATACAGACAGGCATTTAGCAATTGACAACATTTATAGTGTGAAATGTGTATTACATAAATTAGTAATTAAAGGAACACTATAGTCACCAGTGCAACTACATGTATTCCTGACCCTATAACACCACCATCTAGCCCGCCTGGGTCCCTCATGCCTCCATAAATATAGTAAAACTCTTACTGTATTCATGCCAGAAGCTGTAACTCTGCATGCTGTTTGCCTAACAAAACAAAAAAAACAGTCTGCTGACATCATGAGAAGTGGTAGCCTGATCCAATCACAGTGCTTCCCCATAGGATTGTCTGAGACTAACAAAGAGGCAGATCAGGGGCAGAGCCAGCATGATTTAAACACAGCCCTGGCCAATCAGCATCTCCTTATAGAGATGAATTGAATCAATGAATCTCTATGAGGAAAGTTCAGTGTCTGCATGCAGAGGGAGTGTCTGAATGCTGCCCTGTGCTCTGCTGACAGCAGATCTGAGTGGATTGAGGAGTTTTATGCCTCAATCGACTCGGAAGTCCCTCTGGTGGCATTCTGAGTGACTGCAACTGAATGTGTTCCTAGCTTTCAATGTAAACACATTTCTCAGAAAATACAGTGTTTACATGAGAAATGCTGCAGGGAGCTATAGTTCTCACCTGAACAACCTCATTAAGCTGAAGTTGTTCAGGTGACTATAGTGTCCCTTTAACATGCATTTTTAATTCTACTGAGTTTAAGTTCACGCTTACGTACATGGGGTACATGAAAATTAACACTTCATAGAATGACATTTCAGACCATACCAATGTTTATTATAGGAAGCAAGGGGAGATACATAAGTATTCAATATATGATCCAAGCAAACTTCATTACCTTATACGGAAGAATTAAGTAACAGGACGCATCTTGTATATATGTTTAAAGCATGCGTTTTGCCTCTACAAGGATGTGGTACAGCTATTTCAAACTGGTTGCCAAAAAGCCCCATAATACACTTAGCAAAAAGTATCTGAAAACACTTAGCAAAAATGAGTATGTTTAGCAAAATTATAATGTTAACCCTTCAATCTTGCCTTTTGTTCTGAATAAAATAACTAAACAAACATACTGAATATAAATTAAGGGCAAGTAAGTGGGAACAGGGACATCAGGATGCAGCTGGAAAGGACAACACACCTAGGGGATGACCCAGTAAGTAGGTGCTGTGGGTAGCCTCTTCCCATTGGTTGACTACAAACAAACTAAAGGACATAGTGCAACTTCGGATTTGAAGGGGGGGGGGGGTTATATTAGGTAAACAAAAGATATAGCAAAATAAAGTAAGTAGGGGTAACCAATTGATTCACCAGATATCTGATATTAAAGGACCACTATAGTCATCCAGACCACTTCAGCTCAATGAAGTGATCTGGGTGCCAGGTCCCCCAGGTTTAAACCCTTCAGATGTAAACATAGCAGTTTCAAAGAAACTGCTATGTTTACATTGCAGGGTTAATCCAGCCTCTAGTGGCTGTCTTCCTGACACTATAGTCGTTTTCCTGAGGCTATAGTGATCCTTTAACTTTTATTAAAAGTTATGTTTTTATTACACTTTGACTGTGCATAGTTCCACTCTCAAGGGTTACACTATAAACCCACAAGTTGCACACCTGCTTTTGCTTGCTTGTCTTTAGTATTATACACATTAGGGGTTTCTCTGTGTCAAGTGTAGGAGGAATTGGCCAGATTGACTTCCTGAATCCAAAATGTCAACTATTTATCTCGTATTGTAACAAGAAGATGTATTAGGGATGAATCCTATTAGGTCTGGATAAATGATTGTTTCTAATATTTTTAATCTTTCAGCTAACACTGAAGAAAACAATTTCACATTTGCATTCAGTAATGAGTTAGGTCTATAATTCTCTATTTTAGTAGGGTTTTTTCCTGGTTTGAGTATTGGGATAATGTTGGCTCTGTTGGGAAAGAACATAATTGGACAATGTCATGAAAAACCTCTAATAGAAAAGGAGCAAGTTGAGACTTTTTTATAGTAGAGATTACTGGATCCATCTGGTCCTGGTGTTTTAGATAATTGCAACATTTCAATGGCCTTATTTATTTATTTCTTCTACGTGGATACGGCATTTAATGTTTGTAGTTGTTCCTGTGATATTTTAGGAAATTTGATGGATTGTAAATAATTATCAAATTTTGCTTGGGTACAGTTATTCTTTATATTTTATAGGTTAGAATGTCCTTTGGGGACAAAAAAATAGTATCATCGACGTTTAGGTATTCTGTCCTGTGCTTTTTTCCTTATTTTGTATGTAAGTATTTTGTCTGCTCTATTGTCTTTAGCATAATGTTTGACTTTTAATCTTTCCATATTTTTTGCAATTTTTCACAGCTGTATCTCCATGTAAATATATGTAGATATGGATGGGGATGAGTGAAGTGGGTGTAAGGAGAGATTTTTATATTGAGGGAGAAAGAGGAAATAAAGAGGCGGAGAAGACAGATCATTGCTAAACTGGGAAAAAGTAAATTGGAAATAATTGGAATATCAAGAGCAGGTTAAGGTAGGGGATGGTGGGTATCAGACTTTCTTACAGAAATATTGGTGCTTGATAATTCTGCATTTAGGCTGTTTAATAAAGATATGTGATGGTCAGATAGGCTTGCAATAAAGCTGGGGGAGGGCTATATGGATCTAGGCACAGAGAAGAAGCTATGGTTATTCAAATAAAAACAAACATATCATTAAAAGAAGGGAGGGGTCAGAGGCCAGTATCATCTCTAGCCAGCTATTGGGAATCTTTAGGGGAATCATTTTAAAGAAATAGGTCCACTTACGGATTATATAATCATTAATGATGTTAATTCTTCCTAGCCAACTCATTAGCAAAGTATTCCATTTTTTTTAATTTTAATTTGTTGATCTAATCAATTTCAAGAAATTATCTTCTACTATACTATCTGTTTTATCCGATAACATTATAACTACATATTCAAAGCTCCTTTTAACTTCTTTAAAGCCATAAATATCCATTACTGCTTTATCAACATCCGGATCACAGTTTTTAAACATAACCACAGATTTGTCTATATTTATCTTATAATTAGATATTTCACTATATTTCGTTATCTCATCCATCAAATGAGCAACAGAAACAGTTGGATCAGTCAGACTCATTATAGTGTCATCAGCATACATACCAGCTTCAGTTCTTTGGTAGCTGTTGGAATTCCCCTAATACCAGGATTTGCCCTTATTCTTATTGCTAGAGACTCCATAGATAGTATATATAATATTGGTGACAGAGGGCTGTAACAGACCCTCTGTCTTTAAATTTTAAAGTTTAGACATTTAGACTACACTCAATGCCCATGTTTAAAACTATTTAAACGTACTTTGACTGTTCGAAATAGACCTGCCGCTCAGCATAATTCTCTGGAACTATTTTGGGCATGAGACTATGCGTGGGGTCAGTCAAAAAGTGACTCCCAGCTAACTTTTAAACCCCTGAACTGATCTGGGTTATTTTTCAATATGTTGTTCCCGCAGATCGGGATATATGTTTTATGGGGTCCCCATATGTTTTTGATGTGTTTTTCAAAAATGTGTAAAAACTTGTCCTTTTTGTTTGGAGATAATTGAGTTCATACAGCAAATTAACTCAATTTTCTCCTAAGCAGAGGGGAGGGATTGTGTATATTGTATGGGAGTGTCTCAATGTAATAGCCTGTTTGTATTGTTTGTTCACTTTGTGTCCCTGTGCCCAACAAGGTCCACCTGGATGTCACCCTTGTTGGGAAACCTGCATAAAAGGCAGTGTGCCTACATTAATCTTCAGTTCTTACTTTACCCTCAATCTAGAGTCTTGTCTCTTATTGGGGGAAAGTGTTATAAAGCTATCACTACGAGCTCTTGTAAGAGCTTCTCTACTTGGATGACTACCTGGAATGCTGTAACACCCCCCCTCCCCCCCCCCAGAAGGATGTCCTCTAGCGGTGGAAACCCCTTTTCTCATCGGGGTAACCGCTACAAGGGCAACCCTGGTGAGTGCCATTGCTTAACAAAAAACAGTCAGAACATAAATCTATTCCTACCACCCTAGCCATAGGTTCTTGATATATAGATTTAATTGCTGCCCTCATCCAACCACCAAAGCCCATAGACTCCAGCACCCCAAATATATATCCTCATCCGACCCTGTCAAAGGCCTTTTCTGCATCCAATGACAGGGTCAGAAGGGGATTCCTCGATCTCTCTCCCCAATCCAATATATTAATCAAACTTCTTGTATTAGCGCTTGCCTGTCTAGTGGGTACAAAACCAATCTGTTCTTCATGAACCAGACTGGTTTAGTTACCAGACACACCCAGGTAATCCCTAAACCCTGGACTGGTAGGGGGTCCTTGAGGACAAGGTTGAGAACCCCTGCTTTACAGGAACAACAACCAATGTATTACCTTTAATGGCTATTATATAATTAAGCCCTCTAAAGTATAGGAGTATTTATGTGGATAACCAGGTGGATTAGATCTGGTTATCCTTGCAAGCAAAAACTGCATTAAAACAAAGATAGCGTATGTTTTTGAGACCTAGTGAAATCTTTAACAGAATAGCGTTTTTTTTTTATTTCATATTTTTGTAATGCAGGTGAGTACAACAGTGCCTGCCTTGCCACAACAGCCTTTACAGGCTCAATTAGCAGTATCAGACAGAAGTTATGACATGTTTTGCTTGCACATTCATTTAAGCCACGTGGTGGAACTGAATCCCCATATATAAGTTAAGATGAGCGATCTTAAGTAGCCTCATAAAATTTAAAAAGTATTTTTATTTGTGCGCTGTTCCTTAATCTGTATATAATATATATATATATATATATATATATATATATATATATATATATATATATATATATATATATATATATATATATATATATATATAATTTTCCTTTTTATCCCTGCACACACACTTTCAGATATTTCCAAATGCCGGGTGCATTCCAGCCACAGCCAAAGATAGTAGAAAAAATAGTGAAAACAAAGGCTTGCACTCACGGTCTTTTTCTTTTGTAAAAGCTTTTCTTTCTTTATTCCATTTCTTGTTAAAACATAATCTTAGTCATAATCAACGTTTCAGCCATCATCCGTGGCTTTCATCAGGATCAGTTCAGCATATAATTGCGGCAGCATATAGGTTTTATAGATGCAATTATTTTACCTATCATGTGTGGTTGTGGTAAACCCATCACTGTGGGCTTTTCTGTAGATTTTTAAACTTTTTTTTTTTTTATATCTGTCCCGGATGCAGCCTGGTACAGCATGTAAATGCTCTTATTGACTAGTCTATATGTTTATTTATAAATAACATTGATATTTAATTGTATTTTATACTAGACAGATTACATGTGTCTGATCTGATTGCAGTCAGTACAGTATCATTGCTCTAATGTCTGTACTGTTATCACTGTAGGTACAGTGATATAGAACATCATTTAGCATATTTTGGTTAAGTTTAAAGCTGTAAATGTATTTAACATTTCATTTAAATAAAACTTTCAATAATTTCAGTTTTAAAAGTTATCAGAGATCCTATATATTTACAATTTTATTTTGCCCTGATTCATCTTACATTAATATTATTTGTAATTATTTTATAAATATTTATTTTTGAAGAGCATTTAGAGAAGCAAAGGATGTATAACAACCTGTTACCCTTATGTTATATTTTTTAACAGATTTTATAGTGGGGAGTATAATTTTCAACTCTGTTTATGTAAAAATATAAGCCAGTAAGCATATACTATATAAAATATATGTTACAGTGTACTGCATTGTACTGCAATGAATGTTTTTAAAAGCCAAGTCTTTTCACTTATGGCTATGTGTAATAAAGTTGTTCATAATTTAGAATATAAAAAAACAACTTCTCAATTTCTTGGAATGGAAGCATTGCATATCTGTCTCTGTAACTCCGCGACCTTGGCTGGAAATTTCAGACTCCAAAATAGTATGCTGTTTTAATTCATGATTTTTTTAATCAACAGCAAGTGTAACTGACAATATGGAAATTATCACTGTTTTATAAAACTTTTCATATAGTGGATATTAAAATCCAGAAGGCAGTAATGCAATAATTAAATATCCTGTCTATCTATAGCATATGGGCATGAATCTGTGGCATGATTGTTTTCATTAAGCCATAATGCAATTCATTTGCATTCTTGAAATTAGACTTTGAAATCTACTATCAATATAATAGCAAGTGTTGCTTTCATCGCTTGTCCTATCACTTTAATTGACAATGATATATTGCAATAATCTTTTTTTTTTTTATTCTACGCATGCAAACTATGCAGCTACAGAGAGAACACGGCCCCCCGTCCAAATTCCCACTGTCCTGGAACTAATGGACCATGCTGTGCTAGTGTATTAGGCATAGTAGAGAGTTTACTAATATGTATATATGTTTCTCTTATGGTATTAATTAAGATCCACAATTTCAGCATTGTATGTTAATTACAATGTACCTGGCACCCGAACTCCAAGTGCCTTGTTCAAGTTCATATGAAATCATCTCTTCATGATCTCTCTCCGAGTCTGGACTACAAATAGCTCATTAGATTCTTGATACTTCAAGACTTGTGCCATGACAAAGTATTGTATCTTCTCTTACGTATAAGAGGCTACCTAGGTATATATATATATATATATATATATATATATATATATATATATATATATATACAGTATGTGTATGTATGTATATATATATATATATATATATATATATATATATATATATATATATATATATATATATATATATATATATATAATTTTATAGTTAAAGCTAAAGTACTGCAACTGCAGCCGGTTCCCTTATTTACCACTACAATGTCTTAAAGCATAGAACTTAGCAGGGTTAACCATACAGATATCTGAGTTAAAATATTATATATTTAGTTATTATGTTATTATCATTATGTTATTATTTATGTAGCGCCAACAAATTCCGCAGCGCTTTACAGTGGGTGGATGAACAAACATGTAGTTGTAACCAGACAAGTTGGACAAACTGGAACAGATGGGTTGAGGGCCCTGCTAAATGAGCTTACATGCTAGAGGGAATGGGGTAAAGTGACATAAAAGGTAAGGATATTATTAGACTAATGACAGTTGCAAGAGAGAAATCAGTCAGGAGCTATTAACAGTTTAATTGATATGCTTTTATGAAGAAGTGGGTTTTTAATGATTTTTTTGAAGGAGTGGAGACAGGGTGAGCATCTAACGGAGGAGGGAAGTGAGTTCCACAGGAATGGTGCAGCCCTCGAGGTCTTGAAGGTGAGCATCAGAGGTGGAAGTATGGACAGAAGATAGACGTAAGTCTTCAACAGAGCGTAAGACACTGGACATACTTGTGTATTAGAGAGGATAGACAGTTGGGCAGCATTATGTAGAGATTTGAAAGCAAGAACCAGCATTTTATATTGAGCTCTATATCCTACAGGAAGCCAATGTAGGGACTGACAGAAGGGTGAGGCATGGGAAGTGGTATAGATGGAAAACAGTAGGGGACCAAGGACTGAACCTTGGGGCACACCAACAAAAAATGATTTGGGGAGAAGAAGCAGAGCCAGAGAAAGGAACACTGATTAAGCGCTGTGAGAGGTAGGAGGAGCACCAGGAGAGAGCAGTATTTTGTAGACCAATATTACGGAGGATGAGAAGAAGCTGTTGATGATCAACAATGTCAAAAGCTGCAGAAAGGTCAAGGAGAATTAGGATAGAGCAATGACCATGAGATTTGGCGATTTGGTAGATCATTGGATACTTTGGTCAGTGCCGTATCCACAGAGAGAGAGAGATTGAGAATTTTAGTGCGAGGTAGAGAAAGAGAAGACAGAGTACAGATGAGATGCGAGGGAATTGGATCTAGGGAGCAGGTGGTGGGGCGGAAGGACTGGAGCAGAGCAGAAACCTCTTCTGCTGTAGCGCGTGCTAATGAACATTGAACAGCAAATGAGATGAGAGATCTCTTCCCTGAAAGTAGAGATCTTGTCAGTGAAATGAGTTGCAAAGTCTGAGGCGGTCGAGTTAGTAGGTGGAGGAAGAACAATAGGGTGAAGAAGAGTGTTAATGTGTGAAATAGTTATTTGGGTTTGCAGGAGAGTGTGGTTATGAGGGTATTGAAGTAATAGTACTTTTGTAGAGGAAAGAGCCAAGCTGTATGTTCAGTGTTCAGCAGCTCTGGAGCATATTTTGAGGTATTGAGTCAGCTTGGTGTGCCAAGGTTGTTGGGGGAGCTTGCTATGTTTAAATGTAGGAGGTGCCATGATGTCTAGTTGAGAGGAGAGGGTGGAATTGTAGAAGGAGGTTGCAGAGCTAGGACAGATGAGGTGTAAGATAGGTAAAAGAATAGTTTGGATTTTAGTGGAGAAATGCTCTAGGTCAAGACATTGGAGGTATCTGTGAGATTGATGTTCAGACAGTGGTGACAATTGGGTCTTTGGTATACCGATGTCAAAAATCAGCTGATGGTGGTTGTGGCAAATACAGCCACTATATATTGTCCTGTATGTATAACCAATGTTAATGTATGTGTATACCCCTTTAAAAGAACCAAGCGTGTTAGGTATTAGGTGTACTATGGTTCAGGGGAATGCTAGCATTCGTATGCTGATGGCATGAAAACCGCCAGCGTTTAGGTAATCGTTTCACGAACGGTGACTTTCAATACATTCGTGAAACGAACAAACTACCGAATGGAGAACACACACAGGAGGTCGTGTGGCCCCCATTAAGGATTGCAACAATGTTGCAATCGGTATTTAAGAGGATTCAGGGTGGCCGTCGTTCGACTACCGACCATGCGGCGGTCGGCCATTTTGGATCCTTTGTTCGGCCAGCGGTATTTGGTCGTCAAGCGCCTGGAACTAAAATCGGCTACTCGATGGCACAAATACCGCTGGACTTCCAAGCCGTTCGGGAGCCCCGGTCTTTCGGTAATGTGGTCTCCTAAGCTCAATCGGTAGTTTGAAGCAAGCATAAGTATAATATGTATTTTGTGCGGCGTTCGGTTAGATGAGCTGGGATCAGAGCGGTACTTTCACAAAATGTGCGCTCAGACCCCAGCTATCTACCGAACGTCCAACCATGTTAATATACCGAATATTACCCAAGTTATGTATTTTAAATGTAAATTGTCAGTTCTGCTGCACGAGGGGATAATTCACTTAACTGTATATTTCAGTGGGAGATTCCCTCTCGTCCAGCAGTGCC
Organism: Pelobates fuscus; assembly: GCF_036172605.1. Lineage (NCBI taxonomy): Eukaryota > Metazoa > Chordata > Amphibia > Anura > Pelobatidae > Pelobates > Pelobates fuscus. The sequence goes on along the minus strand of NC_086320.1, from coordinate 184,399,390 downwards.
TCATGGGAGAAATGCAATGCATGATGGGGGAAATGTGGGGAATGCCCCTGCTATGTCATTATGGAAACCCCTTGCATGGGGACCTGCATAAATGCTGCAACTTGGAATAAAGCACTCAGTTGACTCCCAGCCTAAGTCTCGTCTAGTTCTTGGGAGGGAAGGATTCGTATTACGCTACCTAGAATATTGTATGCTGTACCTGCCTATGCTGATTATTGCCTGTGTTCCTGTATACAAGCAGAGATCTTGCAGATGGTACTGCCTCTCCGCTACAGTGGTCAGATAGAGGAAAAGGAATATTGGAGAGATTAGAGGTGGTACAGAGATTTGTGAAGGCAAGATCAGGAGGAGGAGGTTACAGAAAGCAGACGAGGGGCATCAGTGCAGTTGGGGTTGTTGATTGGTATATTGAAATCCCCAAGTATAAGGAAGGAGTGCTAGATGAGAGGAAGTGGGGAAGCAAAGACGAAAAGTGCTCAATGAATAGCCTAGGATGACTGGGGAGGGGGAGGTGGTAGATGATAGCAATTCTTAAAGGACTTCAAAAGAAGAAAAGGATAGGGCAGGGGGAGTTATGATTGGTTGAAAGGTACATTGAGGGGAGAGAAGAATGCCTACACCACCTCCTTTACAATTGAGTCTGGGAGTGTGAGAGAATTGTAGCCCACCAAAACATAAAGAGGCAGGAGTAGCGCTATCAGAGGGGGACAGCTAGGTCTCTGTAAGTGCAAGTCGTGTGAGTGAGCTTGAGATGAAAAAGTCATGTATGGCTTTTGATTTTAAATTACTGCAGATGGAGCGGGCATTCCAGAGTGCACACTGAATGTTGGTAAGTGAGGGTAAAGGGCAAGGTATTGTGATGAGGTTTGTGGGGTTTCTGGTTTTCTTAGTGTGTGTAGAGAAGGTGAAGGGCCCTGTATTGGGAGAGACATCACCAGCTGCTAGAAGCAGGAGGAGTAAGAGAGTAGATAATTGAGTACAAGGCATGAGATGAGAGAAGGGGGAGGGTAGCAGAGAGGGGTGTATGTAAAAGTGGTTGGGGGAATGAGTGAAGTGGGTGTAAGGAGAGATTTTTATACTGAGGGAGAAGGAGGAAATAAAGAGGAGGAGAAGACAGATCATTGCTAAACTTGGAAAAAGTAAATTGGAAATAATTGGAATATCAAGAGCAGGTGAAGGTGTCAGGATCGGGACAGGGATCCAACACGCAGCGTACAAACAGTAGCCAGATACGTATACCGGACCTTAGAATGGCCGGACTAACGTAAGTAGTACTGTAGAGAATGGTCAAAGACAAGTTGAGGTCGAGGGTAACAGAAGACAGGTGAGCGAGAGACAAGCCGAATCAAGGGTACAGAGGTAAGCAGAGTAGGATAAACAAGCCGGGTCAAAACCAAAAGGAATAAGCAGAATACAAGCACTGAGTGACTAGAACAAGCTAGAACCACGACAGGGCAATGAGCTAAAGAAAGAAGCTCCGTTAAATACCCTGTTCAGGAAAGTAACCACGCCTCCGAGGCGTCCTGATTGGTCCTGCAGCAATTGACTGACAGGTCGTTCCGGGTAGTGTCCTGCCGTCGACTTCCAGTCGTGATGCTGTAAAAGGCAGTCACTCCCTCGCGGCCGGCTTAACATGACCGGATAGACCGTGAGGAAGGAAGCCATCAGACCGTCTGGATGGAGGAACGGCTAAGTCTCTACCTCTTTCGGAGGTAGAGACCACAGGTACCCTGACAGAAGGTCCGGTAAATATTAAGTTTTATGGGTTAAGAAAGTGCAAGAGTGTACTAATAAGAAGCAGTGTGTACACCTGTTATTTTAACTTATCTAAAATTTGCGTGTGACAGACAATCTATAAATGTAAAAATGAGGGTGGGGTGGGTGGGTATCAGACTTTCTTACATCAGTATTGGGGCCTGATAGTTTTGAAATCAAGCTTGCTTATTGCAGACGATCAGCTGATGGAGCACAGACTTTCTTACAGCAGTATTGGGGCTTTAAGTTTTGAAATCAGACTTGCTTATTGCATGCTTGCTTATTTACTAATTGGGTTCTAGCCATACGTTTCTGTAAAGGATAAGGGTTATCAAAAGTCTGCCTCTGAGATTCTACTTGCTATATCTATTTAAAATATAATTTGCCAATTACGCAATGGTATTAAGTATTACTATTGGAGCCTACTAACTACAACTACTTCACATACATGGATAATTCATTACCAAGTTGTTTCTATATATTAAGAGGCTTATACTTTGTACTACAGGAGTCACCTGCTTGACAACCTTATTGAAGTCTTATGGACTATACTACTTACTGCTGATTTTAGCATTTCCTTATTTGTATAATTGCTATATTCTGGTGTTGCAATTCTGAAACAAGATCCCAAGCATGCATGCATTATTATTTCAAAACCTATTTGCTGCAAAAGACTGCCAAAGGTAATTTTCTTTATTTAAATAAATTATATTTTCTTAAAATGATGGTATCAAATGTGTTATTTCATCTGCAGCTGCACTCTAAATTTTCTTCCGAGAGCATTACAGAACCTCACATTTGTATATATCTGGTTCCAAGCCTTCTCAACAGGATGTGGTCTGGCCATACTGATAGGTGTTGGAGATGTGAATCACATAAAGGTGATTTATTACATATCTGGTGCATCTGCAAATAAATTCTGAGGTTTTGGGGACAGGTAAAGGAAACAATTCAAATAATTAATTAGATTAAATTACCACTAAAATACCCGAATCATATCTATTACATTTAATTTTTCCAAAAATGTCCAGAGCAGAATATGACATAGTAGTTCATGTTTTACTGGCAGTAAAGATCATAATAGCCAGAAAATGGAAATATTTTATCGCACATCGTGGACCGAGGTTAAAAAACAACTCCTCTTTCAATTAAATATGGAAAAAGGAATAGATAATTATTACAATTTTACTCATAAGGAATTATAATTGGGATTTTTGGATAAAATCAATCCATGAGTGAGCAAAATAAATAAATAAATAACTCCATGATCAGACAAGAAAAAATTTATCATTTTTTTAAGAGCTGTCCTGCCATATATGTAAGCCCTTCTAATAAAATTGGATAATGTCATATTACGAATGGGAGGTTTTATAGTAGGGGAGAAGAACATTGCATGTTTAATGTGAATTTTATGTCTATGTGTGGTCATGTTTTTTTCTGTTCAAAAATAAAAAAGAAAAGAAAACGAATAAAGAATAAATGAAAAAAAAAAATAATATGTGGGAGGAGAGATTTAACCGCCATATGATGCCCCAGAATCTGCTTGAACTTACTGTAGGTTAGTTATTAAAGAAGCCACAGTAGCTTAAGGAGACATTTCAGTCACAATTGCTACTTGAATACATTTGATAGGTTTTGGCTTCATTCATATGCTGTATATATACATATATATATATATAACTTTCCACATGTCCCGCACTCACTGCTCCCGGTCTTGTTAATGCCTCGGTGCAAACTTCGACCATAAGTATATATAGGTTCTTGTTGAAGTGCACTCACAGGACTTAATAATATTTCTAATCTTCCTGTTTATTCAAGCATCAAGTAATACAAAGAAGTGTCGACGTCTCAGTCCTTGCCGGCAAGGACTGAAACGTCGACACTTCTTTGTATTACTTGATGCTTGAATAATATTTTTTTTTGCCTGTTCAAATCTCAACTAGTTTTTGCATAAAATAAATGTTTTGCAGAATGCTGCACTATAAGCCTGCCTCTTCGATTTCACCAAATCATGCCAGAAAAAGACTTCCTTATCAAAAGGTATGCACACAACTCAGCCACTGAAAGTACTGAAAGATATGAACAACTAAACAATCTACATTAGAAAGAGAGGAAAGTTGGGGAGACATAATTAGGATATTGCTACCGGTATGTAGTTTCTCAGACTGTCAAAAGCAAGGATGTGACTTAAAAGCAGCTTACTCTGGCTGTTGTGGCTGAGAATGTGGACACACTTTTGAAAAGGCAGTCTTTCTAGCATTAGGGGTTGTGTCAATAGAGGCAGGCTTATGGTGCAGAATTCTACAAAACATTGATTTATTTTATGCAAAAACTAAAGAATTCAGATCCCTGAATTCGTTATTTTCAATGTTCGATAGATACAATGTAATAAGTGTTGTCATGTTACTTTTGCTGAAACTTCTGTCTATAAATATGTTTGCCTGACCCTTAATACACTGGCAACAGGTTTTACTTTTAAGCTGACATTTAAAGGACCACTCTAGTGCCAGGAAAGCATACTCGTTTTCCTGGCACTAGAGTGCCCTGAGGGTGCCCCCTCCCGCCCGGCTCTGGAAAGGGGAAAGGGGTTAAATCTTACCTTTTTCCAGCGCTGGGCGGAGAGATCTCCTCCTGCTCTCCTCCTCCGATCCTCCTCTTCTCCTCCCCGTCGGCTGAATGCGCACGCGCGGCAAGAGCTGCGCGCGCATTCAGCCGGTCACATAGGAAAGCATTCATAATGCTTTCCTATGGACGCTGGCGTGCTCTCACTGTGAAAATCACAGTGAGAAGCACGCAAGCGCCTCTAGCGGCTGTCAATGAGACAGCCACTAGAGGACATAGGGGGAAGGCTTAACCCATTCATAAACATAGCAGTTTCTCTGAAACTGATATGTTTATGAAAAAATGGGTTAACCCTAGAAGGACCTGGCACCCAGACCAGCTCATTAATTGTTATTTCTAGTAATATAGTCTTGTCCATTTACAGTATTCACGTACTTCTTTTTTTTAACCCTTTCAGTTCCTTTTATTCTGTAAGAATTATGCCTATGATATGGTAGAGGGTTAGGTGTTGGGTGTCATATAAGACCAACAAAAATGTGGGTTATTCCAGTCATTACAGGTGCCTTCTGTGGCCCCTCCCCGTTAGTTAACTCCCCACTAACCATAGGACATAATGCAACTTAAAATAAGGGAAAGTGGAAAAGGTAAGCCTTATTATTTCTACAAATTTAGAAAATCACTGAAATCTAGACTCAAGGTACTCATCTTACATCAAAATCACAATTAATTTACTCAATCCTACACCTGTCCCTAATCTGCTAACACTTCCTCTCTCTGCGGCTAACTCTACAAAAAGGTAACAAAAAAATGTTGTTATAAAATATTTTAACATAGTCCAGAAAGAATAAAAAAAAGCTATAATCACTACCACTTCTTCTATGCTTGGATTTCGGGAGATTCTTCACTGATATACTCAGTTGGAGTATAGAGAATCCGTTGCAGAAACTTTCTTATATTGTCCTAGATAGATGTCTTAAGATCTATTTCTATAGATTCACTATCTGGCTTTCTTCTGATAGTCTACATATCTTCACTAATGCACTAGGAGAGGTCTTCACGCCTGTACATAAGCCATCAGCAAAAGGATAGTCTTGGCTATTTTCAGGCTACTAAGCCCTAGGCTCTCCACTAGAGACATCTCTCTCTTGAGCATGAGTGACCAAGTTTCCATGGAACTTATAGGGTAAATGCCTGCTTGGTCCTCAACCTATACTTTTTCTTTTTAATGTTATTTCTTTATTCCAACAGTCAACGTTTCAGTTCCACTGGGGAACTTTCATCAGGACAGAATATCCTGATGTATTCTGTCCTGATGAAAGTTCCCCAGTGGAACTGAAACGTTGACTGTTGGAATAAAGAAATAACATTTCACTTTGGATAAATCGTGTGTGTGTGTGTTAGTTAAAAGGTTTAACTGTTTTCCCTTAACTCTCACGTTTGGGGGACTGCAGGAAAACCAAGGCACAGGCAGTCCCCATGCTGCCGGTCCGGTCATGTGACTGCAATTTCAACATAATCACATGGCCTGGAGGGGCCAAATTGACTGCTTGAGTTACAGGCAATCACCATAATAGGGATCACCTGGGTAGGTGAGTATATTGGTCTGGGGGGGATCAGTGGAGTAAAGCCCACATTTTGCAGAATGGTATAGCACACCCATCTTTCCTAAGGGGTAAAATCCTTCTTCAGACTCAGGCCACTTATTTAGCAAGTTATAAGTATACTTATAACATAATACAATTATTATTTAGTTATACTTGATAAAATAATAACACAGATTGTTGCATATGAATATGAAATATTTTAATCATAAGATATCAATAATATAAAATATATGTAATTCCTATTCATGCTCAAAAATGGCAGATAAATGATTATCTACAATTATATATCTATAATACTTTAAATTGTGCATATATCTTCGCCTTTACTTGAAAATTACTTTATGTGCATTTCATTCTGCTTTTTTTCTGTTAGGTCATTTTTCTGTGTGGGCATTTTTACGTTTGGATTTTTTTCCATGTGGGCAATTTTCTGTGTAGCCAATCTCCTGCGTGACCAATTTTTTGTATGGGCATTTTTCTTGTGCGCGTTAAAGGATTACTATAGGGCCAAGAACAGAAACATGTTAAAACCACCATCTAGCCCCCTAGGCCCCTCATGCCTCCATAAATACAGTATAATTCTGTATTCAAGCTTGAAGCTGTAACTCTGCACGCAGTTAGACTCAGAAAAACAAACAGTGTGCTGACATCAACAGAAGTGGTAGCCTGATCCAATCACAATGCTTCCCCATAGGATTGGCTGAGACTGACAAGGAGGCAGATCAGGGGCAGAGCCAGCATGATTCAAACACAGCCCTGGCCAATCAGCATCTCCTCATAGAGATGAATTGAATCAATGAATCTCTATGAGGAAAGTTCAGTGTCTGCATGCAGAGGGAGGAGACACTGAATGTTTGGATGCATTTTAGGCAGCCATGACCCAGGAAGGATCTCTAACAGCCATCTGAGGAGTGGCCAGTGAAGTTATCACTAGGCTGTAATGTAAACACTGCCTTTTCTCTGAAAAGACAGTGTTTAAAGCAAAAAGCCTGAAGGGCATGATTCTACTCACCAGAACAAATTCAATAAGCTGTAGTTGTTCTGGTGACTATAGTGTCCCTTTAATGACAGAGGAGTGTACTTTTTACTAGTCACTGCCATGGATTGGTATATAGCTGAATCAGTTCTCTCACTTCTGTTATCAATGTATATATTGAAAGCTTGTTGAAAGGGTTAAAAATAAAGAACGTGACTACTGTAAATAGACAAGACTATATTATTAGAAATAACAATTGTTAAATGACAGCTTAAAAGTAAAACCTCTTGCAGATCATCAAATACATAACCTTTTAACCTCTGGTTACAGATATACATGTTGTTGGTTGCTGAATAAGCAATATCGTGTTTAGCTGATGCAATCTTGTCATGTTACTTTTGCTGTGTCTATAAATATGTTTGCCCGACCCTTAATACACTGGCAGTAGCCCAATTTGAAACAAGTTGTTTGTGTATCAATGAAAGGCTCTCCCCGAACAATTGGTCCAAACGTGAGATGCATGGAACGCTTTGCCCAGCAGTGTAAAATGATCCCAACAATTTGGTGGCAGCGGGTGGGCTCTACACAGAGGGTGAGTAGATATTTTTATAGTCCTTACCCTCTCTGTGGATTAAGATAAATAGCATATTTAGTGTATTTGGGATTTTAAGGTGTGAATAAGGTCATGCTGATGGTCAGTATGGGTTAAAGTCCTTCAACTACCAAGAAGAGAGAGTTAAAACCTCTCTCACATACGTTAGTATAGATTTAAGTTTCCAACTAGCAAGAAAAGGGTTTACAGTCCCTTTTAGAGGTGTCAGTAAGAGGTAAATTGTAAAATCCTTGACCTGTTTAAGAGCCCATGGACCCACTCGAGGACATTAGGTATTATAAAAGTGTAAGTAATAAGCTTCATTTTTGCAGTTTTTTACAGTGTTATGTTTCCTTTTCATATTTTGTAGTAGTATAAGTTTTGTGACCATGGACAGGAGAATAGTAAGTGTTAATTAATTACCTGTACCTGCCTGGCCCTTTGCACACTCACAACTGACCAGTCGTTTGAAGGGTTAGCCAGCCCATTATCACTTGGCAATAGATTAAAACTTTTGAGTGTCTAAAAAGGTACAGAATGGTACAGGGACAAGCTAGTTTTGTGTGTCCTGCTAAACAATGTGTATATGCTTTGGCTAACTATCACATAATTTGAGAAGAATTTTGTGATAAACTGTGCAACCAAGTACTTGGAGAATCCTGAACGTTTTGTATAATGCCGCGAGCTCTCGGAATAACCTTCTTGGAATCTGGAAGTAATGTACGGAGCCTTGTAGTGAAAGTCCAGGAACAAAAGGTGCTGATAACATCTGGAACCGGATATTGAATTGCTGTCAGCCATCTTGCTACTGTCATTCATTTTATGGAGTACAGACTGTGTTTTCATCTGCTCTCTCCTGGCTTGCCACGAATAGAAGCAGGCTGTAGCGGAGAGCTGATATCTCACAGCTATTCTCCACTAAAGATCCCAGTGAGGCTCAGGAACAAGGTGATGATAAATCCACAGGCAAGGTTTCCAGCAGGTAAAGTAATACAGCAGTATCCCAACAGCAATCCCAATAACTGGACGACACACAGTTTCAGGAGCAGAACTGACAAGCTTTATTCCACAGTGCCTTATAAAGCATGCTCCCATGTAAGGGAGGAGTTTCCAACAATTATTACAGTATCCAATCGGTGATTAGTAACCTCCCACACATCTCCTCCCCTCAGCTTACATCATAATCCCCTTATACTGTACCCAAATTCCCCCAGTTTCTGGATGTACCCCTAAACGTAGGGGTACCCCTTTAAATGGTATCCTCTGATAGCCCTGATCTGGGTGAGCGACATACTCAAAAATCACCCAGATCGGACCAGGGGTTCGGGAGTTATGACCAGGTACAGATTTGACCGACCGCATGGGTAAAGTATCCGAAAACAGTTCCATGCATTTTGGCCCTCAGGTCGGTCACAAACAAGGGAATAAAAACATGTGAATTACTTGTGTTATGTAGCCTGGGGAGGATTCGAATGAATCCCCCAGTTCGTGGGGTTCTTTCTACCGAACAGCGGGCCGTTCGGTAGTTTCCCCACGAAGTACTGGAAGTCTGGAGGTCTCAGCGGTGTTTGCCTAGTCAAGTGTCCGATTTTAGTTCCAGACAATCGACGGCAAAACACCGCTGTTCGGTAGTCTAAGATGGCTGCCGCCACGTGTTCATATCCCGAATGGCGGCCACCCAGAGAACAAAGACCACACTGCACGGATGGCTAATTACCCGTTTGCAACATTATTGCAAACGGTAATTGAAGGCACACTTCACACAAGGAGGTCTGGTTGTTCGGTAGTCTGATTCCCTTGCATTATTCGAATGATTCTACCGAACAACCAGAGGAATACATTTCTTTTACACACATAAAACTGGCAATATACACAAATACAGTTATTCCCATGCATTTTGTAGGACAGCCCAGTACCATCCGCTACACAGGCATTCGTATGGTTTCACCGGTGTTCGGGCCGTCGAGTTCCAGGCACTCAACGACTATGTCCCGCTGCCTGCTTTCGTGCGACAAGATGGCCGCCGTTTTCTCCACCATGTGGCGTTTGGTTATACAAACAGCGGCCACACAGTTCTTATGGTTTTCTGAGACAGGGGGGTGGTCGGCATTCGGTACTTAGTATTCTCGAATGGTAGCAGAATAGGGAAATAAAATATTAAAGAAATGTCTGAACTGAGAAGGAGAATGATTCTGGGGAAAGCAAAATAGGGGTTTTGTCACAAAGCTCCCCCCCAGTTCCATGGGACAGCATACCCGCCTAGACCCCAACGGTTAGGCTTGAGGATATCCGGGAAGTACAAGTTATTTCTCCAGTTCAGTTTGCTGGGACAATCTATCTGCATTGGCATTCTGTTTTCCTGGTCAACATTGCATGGTAAAATTATAGGTAAAATTATATTGAAGGTCCAAGCTCCGTCTTAACAGTCTGGGGTTGTCTCCTGCCTGTCACATGTTCATCCTCACCTTGTGGTGTCTGTAATGACAAATGCCTTTCTGACATTGATGGAAGTGCCTCAGCAGCCCTGTGCCGGTATATCTGACTCCTGCGGCATGTTGAAAGACGATGGCTGCTGCGGATCCATTCCAATTTGTAACCCCACGTCTACCCACGGTATTGCTGACGTCAACGTCTAGGGTCAGAGACAGGGTACGGACAATCGGATCTGAAGAAGGCTTATTTAAACTCCTTTTTCCTTTTACTCATTGCCCTGTCGTGGTTTCCCTGAGTAGGTTATCCGAGAGAGTGTTCCTGAGCGTTTATTTCAGTTTTTTGACTTTGGCTTTGTTTTGACTTCCCTGTATTCTGGTGTCCTTGACTTTTGGCTTTCCCTCATCACTGTCTCCTTCTGTGTTCCTGACCTCGGCAAGTATCCTGACTATTCTCTGGGATGTTAAGTCCGGCCATTCTAAGGCCCGGTAAGACATTACTTTTAGTCCTAGGTGTGATACAATTCTGCATGCTGGATCAACTAGTATCCTGCCACTCTGTTAAGCCCAATTAGAGGGTTGTGGTTGGTTAGAACGGTGAAAGAGCTTCCATACAAATAAGGTTGTAGTTTCTTTAGTGCCCAAAGTAGAAGGCACTCTTTTTCCACGATGGCATAGCTGATTTCTCGGGGTAACAACATTCTGCTCAGATATGCCACCGGGTGCTCCATGCCATCTTCACCGACCTGGCTTAACATGGCTCCCAGTCCAAACATTGAGGCACCTGTATGAACAATAAATCTTTTAGTGTGGTCAGGTGCTGCTAATACAGGTGCCTCGCTTTGTGCCGTCTTCAGCTTCTGGAAGGAGTCCGCACAATCTGGGGACCATAAAACTTGTCTGGGTGTGCGGAAGGAAATAACCTCCCTTTTATCAATATGGGGGTCAGAGAGACCCCCATACTGATTTATATTTATTTTGAAATGACCTTAGGTCCACCTGTTTATATTAATAGCCCCCACCCGCTGGTCAACTCATTTTAGGTATTTGTGTTCCCCACCTTGAGGGAGCAGGTCCCCCCTTATTGCACTAGTGACTGGGCAGCAATAGCAGCAATAGCTTTTAAAAGCAATAGGTTTATATTTGTTTAGGCGCCATGCCTCTGCTCGCGGCACGCCGCGAGTAGGGGCATGCGGGAGGATTTAACCTCTATTTTATTAATTATGGAGGTCATAGGGATACACATAGATTTTAAAGGGGGGTAGTGTAACGGACCCTCTGTCAATCAATGCTCCTAGTGCTACCAAAGACCATCAGCACCGCACCAGACACCATAAGTACCGCAGACCCCACGAACCACCGTAGCTTGGTTGGGGCCTCGCCGTCTCCTTCCCACTCTGGACCTACATCAAGGCTCCAGGTTCCAGTGGGTGAACCTCTCTTTCCCCAGAGCATGAAGCAGGACAGGAACAGAAACACGCTCTTACAAGAGCTTAGTGATTATAGCAAGGGAGTATGAAGAGCATAGCAATACCTGTAGTGATTATAGCTGTCCCAACAGATCGTGATAGAAAACAAAAAAAATATAAAGTATATACACTAAGAGAAAACACGTATACTGAGGTAGTTTCAGGTGAACTTCACAACCACCTGTGGAAATATGTTACAAAGAGACAAAAGTGGAAACCACCCAGAATACGTATAATGAATGAAATACAAAGGGACAACCTGATAAGGATCCAATTCCCTAGAATGGGATCTGTGTGAAAATGAGAAACACTTTCATAGCGTAAAAAAGTAAATATAAATGGTGTTTAAGGTGAGATTAGAAATGCACTCACAAACAAACGATTTTTCAGGCCTTTCACCCTCTCAGGGGTAATAAGATGAACACAGAGGTCCTCCAGCACGATATATGTGGATATAAAAATGCAATAATAGTGAAGAATGTTTAGAAATATATAAATTCACATTTATTCATTGCACTTACAAATTTTCAGCATAAAAAGGCATCTCTCCATAAACATATGGAACTGCTAGTGATGGTAATCGAGTATCCACAGTCCAGAGTCAGGAAGAAGATACAGCATACAAATAAAATAAAATAAAAACAATAGTACATAAGTCAATGAGAAGTGTAGTGGTATCCAACGCGTTTCGTCCTATTAAATGACGGACTTCTTCAGGGATAGAGGTAGATCCACTTCTGAGGGTTTTTGTACCCTTCAACATCCTGATCTTCATCCGGTACAGCTGTTTTCGGGCGTGCGTTTCATTGTGGAACGCAGAAATCCGGCGCGAATACAGGAGGTTTTTTTCCAAACAGTTCCGGGTAATTCCGGGTAGTAGTGCGCATGCGCGTAATGTCCGCGCATGCGTCTATTGAAAAGACCACTGCCTGTGAGGGACAAAAAACATAGAAAGGCGAAAAACGCCTGAGAGACAGACCGAACCCCTGAAATTGCAGATTCTAATGAAGTAAAGGAGTTTACCGAAATATTGCATCATACAAATTAATTGTACATATTAAATATGTCATTTCTAACAGAGTATATGTACACATATGTACATGTAGGCACTGAATAAGATATAAAGTGGACAGTTCATATATATGCATGCAGCCATATGTAAATATAAATTAAAGTTAAATTAAAGTAATATAAATAGGTACATGAAATGGAATCAAATCCAATTGATATAAATTTACTAAAGGGGACATATAACCCTATAATGGATTAATTAGTATACACCATACTGGATGTGATTGTTATTATAGAATTATTATGAGAAGAATAAAGAGTAAAGCTCAATTAAAGGGCCATATATACCCATCATATACAAAGAAAGAGTATAGATTAAAATGATAGAAGCTTGAATCAATTTAAGAGCTTCTTAATACGTGGATTAAAGAATGTAATGTTATTTTATTCATAGTGAAAAATAAAAATGCTTAGAGAATATAAAAGAATATTTTATACATTTACATATAGGCTCATATATACATATAGACATATCAATAACGAAATTAGAGAAAATTGGTGACATCCAGTTATAGATATTTGGACAACAAAGAGAACCCTTAAGGAAATGATTAGATGAGACCCTGTAAATCTATTTCTTGATTAAGTCCCATATTCAAGGTTTTTAAATTAAAAATCCACCAAGCTTCCTTCCTGATTAGTTCCTGTAATTTGTCTCCCCCTCTCCAACCTGATTGAACCGAGTCTATTCCATAGACTTGCAGAGTATTCCAAGAGAATAAGGGGCAGGAATTACAGTGTCTTGGCACACTGTGGTCAGTTTTATTTTTGCGTATGTTGTTATAGTGTTCCAATATTCTGATGTGTAACTTTCTGGAAGTACGTCCGACATATTGAGCACCACAACTGCATTGCAGTAAATAGATTACAAAAATAGAGGAACAATGAATATAATTTTTTATTTTGTATGTTTTATTCGTGTATGTGCCAGTGAAATCTATAATTTTTCTTTTGAGATGTGTACAGGTAGAACAGTGGCCACAGCTGTAAAACCCTTGTACTTGGGTCTTAAAAAAGGGATTACAGGGAGGAGTGGTGGGTAATAGGCTGGGTGCCAATTTGTTCTTTAGATTGCTAGATTTTTTGTAGATTACTGTGGGTAGATTTGGTAATATATCTTTTAGGATCTCATCTCTCTTTAAGATGTACCAATGCTTCTTAAGGATTTTTTCTACCTGTCTAGCTTGAGAATTGTATTGTGTAATGAACGCAAATTCAAATTTGCTTTTAGTATCATTTTTGTTACTTTTACTTTTTCTTATATCTGTACCATCACTTATCTCCTTATTTTTGTTTTTCCATTTGAACCTATTTTTTATTTTTTGCTCAGCTGTTAGTAGTTCCAGACCCTCTTCATTTTTGTTAGTCAATAGTAGTGATCTGTCAGAATTTAATACTTCGGATTTAGAAGTCTCCATTTTTTCCACATTGTATCCTTTATCAGTATATCTTTGTTGTATAATCTTAGATTGTTCTAGGAACATATGATTGTCTGTACAATTCCTTCTGAGCCGGGTAAATTGGCTCTTAGGGATGTTTGAGAGCCAAGGAGGATAGTGAGTACTGGAGTACTCGATGGCTGTATTACAGTCTGTGGGCTTGAAGTACGTCTTAGTTTTTAGTTTGTTTTGTTCTACATATATAGTTAGATCCAAGAAATTAATAGTGGAAACACTCGATGTGGAAGTGAATTTTAAATTATAATCATTCTCGTTAACTTGACCCAAAAATAAATCAAGGTCTTCTATAGAACCATCCCAGATGATTAAGACATCATCAATGAAGCGCCGCCACAGGACCAAACCACCCCCACCTTGCTCCGCCAACTCAATGTGCCGCCGCTCCCAATGGGACACATACAAGTTGGCAAAACTGGGGGCGAATTTGGTCCCCATGGCGACGCCGCACCGCTGGAGAAAAAACTGACCATTAAACCAGAAGAAGTTTCTGGCGAGTACAAATTGAATACAACTCATCAGAAACTCGATCTGGGCATCCTCTAAAACTTGTGGTGATCTAAGGGTATCTTGGATACAAGTCATACCTTTCGTATGGGGTATGTTGGAATATAGGGCTGTTATATCTGCTGTTGCTAGAATATACGAAGATTTCCACTCTATGGATTGTAAATCTTGCAAAATATGCCTGGTGTCTTTAATGAAGGTATGGTGTAATGGAACGTACGGCTGTAAAAATAAATCCACATATTCTGATAATTTGCATGACAGGGAATTAATTCCACTGATAATGGGACGTCCTGGTGGTTTTTGTATGTTCTTGTGAATTTTTGGCAAAAAATAAAAAACTGCCACTTTGCAATTTGGGTTAAAAATGTATTTAAACTCCTCCTGGTTAATGATATTGTTATTTAGACCAGTGGACAGTAGTGTGTGTAGTTCCGCCAAAAATTCAGAAGAAGGATTTTTATCCAAAATTTGGTATGTAGTGACGTCATGTAAAATATTATAAGCTTCCTGTAAATAATAGGTTTTATTCATAATAACAATCCCACCACCCTTGTCAGCTTCTTTTATAACCAAGTTGTGATTTTCTGTAAGTGTAGTAAGAGCTAGTTTTTCTTTTTTGGTGAGATTAGGTTTAAATTTTTTGTCCACCATTTTGTTTAAATCTTCCTGTACCAGGTCATTAAATACCTCCAGGAATTTTCCCTTGGCTGCCCATGGGAAAAAATTAGACTTGGGTTTTAAAGAAGTATGAAAAATTTTAGATTCTATATCGAGTGCCTTGTTCTCTATATTCGGGTCTAAAGGAGTATTACCTAGACCAGGTTCTGAGTTTATCAAATTCATTTCTTTACTTCTGAAGAATCTTTTTAATGTTAATTTTCTTAGAAATTTCTGGTTATCTAAATACAGGTTAAAGGGATTACAGTTGGAAGATGGGGCAAAATTCAAGCCTTTCTTTAATAATGACATTTCTTGTGGTGAAAGGGATATGTCAGAGAGATTAAAAATGCCTGCAAACTGGTCTAATTCTGTCTGTATGAGAGGTGGAGTGGAGGGTCCTCCTCCTCCACCTCCAGGTGTGGTCTTTTCTTTGTAGGGGATTTTAGATGTTGAAATCTGTTTTGAGTGTGTATGGAAAATTGATTTGTGTATGGTTTTTGGTTTGGCTCCTTGCCTAAAAAAACTTCCTGATTATTTTTAGAATATCTAGAATGATTGGGAGAATGGTTACCTGTTGTTCGTGTGGGGTATTTTTTATACTGTGTGGGGTTGACATTGCCATGTGAATTACTAATGCAGGATTGGCACAATGCCAATGATGAATGCTCAAAAAAATACATGACGGGTCTAATTAATTATCAAAAAAGATCCCTGAAAGCACTAGAGGAGGAAATTAATAAAATAGAAAACGAACTCTCTGTGCATGTAGAACTAAAAGCAGTAGAAAACAACTATGCAATTTTAAAGGAGAAAATTAAAGCCGTTGATGATAAAATCTCAAATACTAAGTCCACCAAGTTCAGGAGAGATCAGGATGATTACCAAAAAGGCAATCAAAGAAACTGGCCTAGGCAAAAACCTGAACACGGGCAATCTAGATACCCGTACAAAAACCAATTTAATTTTAGATCCCAAGAGCCCCATCATAAAAGACCAGACATAAGACGTTTTTCCAACTCCAATTCTAACTCATTCTCCAAACCTCTTTTCAGAAAAAATTCACATGGCAATGTCAACCCCACACAGTATAAAAAATACCCCACACGAACAACAGGTAACCATTCTCCCAATCATTCTAGATATTCTAAAAATAATCAGGAAGTTTTTTTAGGCAAGGAGCCAAACCAAAAACCATACACAAATCAATTTTCCATACACACTCAAAACAGATTTCAACATCTAAAATCCCCTACAAAGAAAAGACCACACCTGGAGGTGGAGGAGGAGGACCCTCCACTCCACCTCTCATACAGACAGAATTAGACCAGTTTGCAGGCATTTTTAATCTCTCTGACATATCCCTTTCACCACAAGAAATGTCATTATTAAAGAAAGGCTTGAATTTTGCCCCATCTTCCAACTGTAATCCCTTTAACCTGTATTTAGATAACCAGAAATTTCTAAGAAAATTAACATTAAAAAGATTCTTCAGAAGTAAAGAAATGAATTTGATAAACTCAGAACCTGGTCTAGGTAATACTCCTTTAGACCCGAATATAGAGAACAAGGCACTCGATATAGAATCTAAAATTTTTCATACTTCTTTAAAACCCAAGTCTAATTTTTTCCCATGGGCAGCCAAGGGAAAATTCCTGGAGGTATTTAATGACCTGGTACAGGAAGATTTAAACAAAATGGTGGACAAAAAATTTAAACCTAATCTCACCAAAAAAGAAAAACTAGCTCTTACTACACTTACAGAAAATCACAACTTGGTTATAAAAGAAGCTGACAAGGGTGGTGGGATTGTTATTATGAATAAAACCTATTATTTACAGGAAGCTTATAATATTTTACATGACGTCACTACATACCAAATTTTGGATAAAAATCCTTCTTCTGAATTTTTGGCGGAACTACACACACTACTGTCCACTGGTCTAAATAACAATATCATTAACCAGGAGGAGTTTAAATACATTTTTAACCCAAATTGCAAAGTGGCAGTTTTTTATTTTTTGCCAAAAATTCACAAGAACATACAAAAACCACCAGGACGTCCCATTATCAGTGGAATTAATTCCCTGTCATGCAAATTATCAGAATATGTGGATTTATTTTTACAGCCGTACGTTCCATTACACCATACCTTCATTAAAGACACCAGGCATATTTTGCAAGATTTACAATCCATAGAGTGGAAATCTTCGTATATTCTAGCAACAGCAGATATAACAGCCCTATATTCCAACATACCCCATACGAAAGGTATGACTTGTATCCAAGATACCCTTAGATCACCACAAGTTTTAGAGGATGCCCAGATCGAGTTTCTGATGAGTTGTATTCAATTTGTACTCGCCAGAAACTTCTTCTGGTTTAATGGTCAGTTTTTTCTCCAGCGGTGCGGCGTCGCCATGGGGACCAAATTCGCCCCCAGTTTTGCCAACTTGTATGTGTCCCATTGGGAGCGGCGGCACATTGAGTTGGCGGAGCAAGGTGGGGGTGGTTTGGTCCTGTGGCGGCGCTTCATTGATGATGTCTTAATCATCTGGGATGGTTCTATAGAAGACCTTGATTTATTTTTGGGTCAAGTTAACGAGAATGATTATAATTTAAAATTCACTTCCACATCGAGTGTTTCCACTATTAATTTCTTGGATCTAACTATATATGTAGAACAAAACAAACTAAAAACTAAGACGTACTTCAAGCCCACAGACTGTAATACAGCCATCGAGTACTCCAGTACTCACTATCCTCCTTGGCTCTCAAACATCCCTAAGAGCCAATTTACCCGGCTCAGAAGGAATTGTACAGACAATCATATGTTCCTAGAACAATCTAAGATTATACAACAAAGATATACTGATAAAGGATACAATGTGGAAAAAATGGAGACTTCTAAATCCGAAGTATTAAATTCTGACAGATCACTACTATTGACTAACAAAAATGAAGAGGGTCTGGAACTACTAACAGCTGAGCAAAAAATAAAAAATAGGTTCAAATGGAAAAACAAAAATAAGGAGATAAGTGATGGTACAGATATAAGAAAAAGTAAAAGTAACAAAAATGATACTAAAAGCAAATTTGAATTTGCGTTCATTACACAATACAATTCTCAAGCTAGACAGGTAGAAAAAATCCTTAAGAAGCATTGGTACATCTTAAAGAGAGATGAGATCCTAAAAGATATATTACCAAATCTACCCACAGTAATCTACAAAAAATCTAGCAATCTAAAGAACAAATTGGCACCCAGCCTATTACCCACCACTCCTCCCTGTAATCCCTTTTTTAAGACCCAAGTACAAGGGTTTTACAGCTGTGGCCACTGTTCTACCTGTACACATCTCAAAAGAAAAATTATAGATTTCACTGGCACATACACGAATAAAACATACAAAATAAAAAATTATATTCATTGTTCCTCTATTTTTGTAATCTATTTACTGCAATGCAGTTGTGGTGCTCAATATGTCGGACGTACTTCCAGAAAGTTACACATCAGAATATTGGAACACTATAACAACATACGCAAAAATAAAACTGACCACAGTGTGCCAAGACACTGTAATTCCTGCCCCTTATTCTCTTGGAATACTCTGCAAGTCTATGGAATAGACTCGGTTCAATCAGGTTGGAGAGGGGGAGACAAATTACAGGAACTAATCAGGAAGGAAGCTTGGTGGATTTTTAATTTAAAAACCTTGAATATGGGACTTAATCAAGAAATAGATTTACAGGGTCTCATCTAATCATTTCCTTAAGGGTTCTCTTTGTTGTCCAAATATCTATAACTGGATGTCACCAATTTTCTCTAATTTCGTTATTGATATGTCTATATGTATATATGAGCCTATATGTAAATGTATAAAATATTCTTTTATATTCTCTAAGCATTTTTATTTTTCACTATGAATAAAATAACATTACATTCTTTAATCCACGTATTAAGAAGCTCTTAAATTGATTCAAGCTTCTATCATTTTAATCTATACTCTTTCTTTGTATATGATGGGTATATATGGCCCTTTAATTGAGCTTTACTCTTTATTCTTCTCATAATAATTCTATAATAACAATCACATCCAGTATGGTGTATACTAATTAATCCATTATAGGGTTATATGTCCCCTTTAGTAAATTTATATCAATTGGATTTGATTCCATTTCATGTACCTATTTATATTACTTTAATTTAACTTTAATTTATATTTACATATGGCTGCATGCATATATATGAACTGTCCACTTTATATCTTATTCAGTGCCTACATGTACATATGTGTACATATACTCTGTTAGAAATGACATATTTAATATGTACAATTAATTTGTATGATGCAATATTTCGGTAAACTCCTTTACTTCATTAGAATCTGCAATTTCAGGGGTTCGGTCTGTCTCTCAGGCGTTTTTCGCCTTTCTATGTTTTTTGTCCCTCACAGGCAGTGGTCTTTTCAATAGACGCATGCGCGGACATTACGCGCATGCGCACTACTACCCGGAATTACCCGGAACTGTTTGGAAAAAAACCTCCTGTATTCGCGCCGGATTTCTGCGTTCCACAATGAAACGCACGCCCGAAAACAGCTGTACCGGATGAAGATCAGGATGTTGAAGGGTACAAAAACCCTCAGAAGTGGATCTACCTCTATCCCTGAAGAAGTCCGTCATTTAATAGGACGAAACGCGTTGGATACCACTACACTTCTCATTGACTTATGTACTATTGTTTTTATTTTATTTTATTTGTATGCTGTATCTTCTTCCTGACTCTGGACTGTGGATACTCGATTACCATCACTAGCAGTTCCATATGTTTATGGAGAGATGCCTTTTTATGCTGAAAATTTGTAAGTGCAATGAATAAATGTGAATTTATATATTTCTAAACATTCTTCACTATTATTGCATTTTTATATCCACATATATCGTGCTGGAGGACCTCTGTGTTCATCTTATTACCCCTGAGAGGGTGAAAGGCCTGAAAAATCGTTTGTTTGTGAGTGCATTTCTAATCTCACCTTAAACACCATTTATATTTACTTTTTTACGCTATGAAAGTGTTTCTCATTTTCACACAGATCCCATTCTAGGGAATTGGATCCTTATCAGGTTGTCCCTTTGTATTTCATTCATTATACGTATTCTGGGTGGTTTCCACTTTTGTCTCTTCGTGATAGAAAACAGATTGATATTTTCTACACTAGAAACTACCAGATAACAAGCTGCTATATTTAAACTAGTTATCAATAGCTAAAACATCCTTCAACAATATTGTTATTCTGGGGCAATACCCTCACAAGTCAAACTGAGAGGTCAGTGTATAAGGAAAACTGTTGCCTGGATACAATTCTAAAACAATTTCCATATGTCCTTTGCAGACTTTACATGCGCTAGCGCTCGTCGGCATATATTAGCTCTAGAATTACCAGTTATCCAAGTAATACATGTAGCGATCAAGGACCCATAATAGAGATGAGCGAACACAAACTGCAAAGTTCGGGTTCGTACCAGATTTAACAATCCATTCATAGTTTCACAGTCAGGTGGGTAGTCCGGTGACCAGGACCCAGACACTGTCTGAGCGGCGGTCAGACGACCGCGACCCAGTATGCCTGATGTTGAAGTTAGGAGTCACAGTGTGGAATGGATTAGCAGGGTCTGGTGCAGGGTAACTGCATGCCCCCTGGAATTGAGCACCAGCGTTTGAGCGGCCACATACCAGGACCCTGATGCAGCGTCAGTAAAAAGAGTACTGGATACCAGAAGCCATCACCAGACTGATCCGCAACTTGGAACAGGATGTGACATTCACTGTAGCGGCTGTGCGTGCTTTGGCATTCTCACCCTGCTGCTGCTCGCCTGTCTGCACTGCAGCGTAACTTCGGCCTTCCCGATCACCGCCTAATGAGACTGTACGAGCAGCAGCAGGCGATAGTGGAGTTTCAGCAGCAGCACGCACAGGTCAGTGGCTCTGCACCAGACTTCCCTCCAATTGAACAGAGTTAAAGAATTTCAAGTGGACTCATTACAATTACAGGGCCTCTAAAGAGTCCTGTATTGTTATTGGTCGTCACTACCTTCCCGCGTCGGGAGTGGGTCATTTGCTGCCTTTCTTGTATGTGGTAGCCGTTTCTCAGGGTCCCTGTACGGAATGGAACCCTGATTCCCCGTTACCAATGGTCACCATGGTAGGTGCAGAAACTGGCATTGAAAGTTGATATAGATGACATCCGCATGCAAAGTCCCCGCCACGGCGATGTGCGATTGGCAAGAGGTTCTCTAGAGTCAACAAAGTGCCTGCGCAACTATAATGTCAACAGCTACTCTGCGGAACAGAGTTGTCTATTTTTATATGTCCCAATATTTTGGGGGCTACCCCAATTTAAAAAAAAAAATATATATATATATATATATATATATATATATAAACAGTGTTGGCTACCTCCTCCTCCTCCTCCACCGCTGCTTCCACCTACACTGCCACAGTCACAACCTCCTCAACCTATGGGTCACTTAGTATAAACTACGTACACAATAGCAGAGGCTCCATGCATCAGGAGTTGAGCATTTCTCCATACATCAGGACTGCAAGAAATGCACTAGTTTTGCAATAAGTAGATTCAAATGCATAAATCAGTTTCACTACTAAGTTTGTCCAGAGGTAAACAGAACACTTTTTTTTATTGAAGTGGATACCATATCCTTAAAAATATAATAATAATTAGACAAATTTGATATAATATTTTCATTTGATAAATACACACATATATATTAACATTATGGGCTACTTTAGAATGTAAAAGTGGTAATTGGACTATTATTTTTATAAACAGACTTTTTTTCAATTAAAGTAACAATAACATATCATTGGTATAATTTGGGAGGATCTAGAAACAAAACTCAGGAGGCTGATTGAAGGAAACTGTCATTGCTGTGTATTTTTTAATATTATACTTATAATACTTATATACTCAAGAATAGATTTTATATTTGGAGATCGAAGCTTATTGGAACATGTGCAATCTACAAATATAGGCACGGTCACGTGGTCGGATCATAATATGGTCAAAATAAAGCTAAAGAATAATATTCTAAAGCAAAGACCAGATTGGAAATTAAATAATAAGTTATTAATCACTAAAGTAAATAGGGAACAGATTGCCAACGAGATAGATATGTACTGGGAGGAGAATGACAATAATGAAGTGTCTTCGGACATAAAATGGTGTGCATTTAAAAGCGTTATCAGGGGTGTATGTAAGAAGAAAAGAGAGAATAATAGTGCAGAGTATCTCAGTAAAAATTAACACGTTTATTAATAGTAACACTTACAAAATCGAAGTGTAAAATAGGCACATCACACTCAGGTGGAGGTCTCTTGTTGCAAGGTCCACAGGAGCAGAAGAAACCAGATAAATAAATCACGGAATAAAAAACCAAATAAAAAACAAATAAAGAACAATTTAAAAAATGAATACTCTGAACACTATAGCCCTATAGTGTTCAGAGTATTAATTTTTTAAATTGTTCTTTATTTGTTTTTTATTTGGTTTTTTATTCCGTGATTTTTACACTTCGATTTTGTAAGTGTTACTATTAATAAACGTGTTAATTTTTACTGAGATACTCTGCACTATTATTCTCTCTTTTCTTCTTACATACACCACTGATGTTCCAAAGTCCTGAAGCTGTTATACTTATTAAAGTCCTGAAGCTGTTATACTTATCTATTACGATATGCCTACAATCAAACTTGGTTTGTGAGTGCAATCAACATTTATTTTAATATTCATATCTTTTTGCAAACAATATTGCCCTATGTCTGCCTCTATTATTGTATTGTAGATTGCCGTTTTGGTATTTTGTCTATAAAAATAAAACAGGGAAACAATACTATATTGGATCCTAAGAAAATTGGAATGGTATTTAGAGATTATTATTATAATTTATATAATTTACCGACGATATCATCCCAAGAGGATATAAATAATTACCTTTTGAGTATTCATATCCCTAGACTTAACGAGCTACAATTAGAGCAATTAAACGCAGAGATATCTCTGCAAGAAGTCTTGGATTCAATAGATTCTATGAAAAAAAATAAGGTGCCAGGCCCAGACGGGTTTACGGATTCTTTTTTTAAAATGTATAAGGATAGACTGGCCCCGGGGATGGCGGAATGTTATAACTTAGCGATTAACACCGGCAAATTACCTAAGGAAATGCTGGAAGCAAATATTACTCCTATTCTAAAAAATAACAAAAATCCAGAAGAAATAACGAATTATCGACCTATTGCCTTATTAAATAATGACTATAAAATTTATGCCTCAATTATTGCCAATAGAATCAAGAATATAATTTCTTTCTTGATTGCGGAGGATCAGGTAGGTTTTATACCAGGCAGGACGTCCTCGAATCATATCAGGAGGATATTAAATATATTTACTAAAATCCATGAGAATAAAATCCCTTTCTTAGTGATGGCCTTAGACGGAGAAAAGGCATTTGACAGGGTCGGTTGGAATTTTATGAACTCAACACTAAAAGCTTTTGGATTTTCTGGCCAGATTCTATCGGTGATAATGGCCTGTTATTCCTCACCATCTAGTAGGATAGTAGGAGGGGGGATTAAGTCAGAGTGGTTTACGTTATCAAATGGCACACGTCAAGGCTGTCCTCTTTCTCCACTATTATATATCCTAACGGCGGAACCTTTAGCATATGAAATACGCAATAACATGGATATTTTTTTTTTCCTCTCTTTTCTTCTATCAGGTATAGTGGTTTCCTCCAAGGCGTTTTTTCTGGGCCCTTCGGTGGGCTCGCCCCTCTTGGTGTAGTGATACTACATTGTTGCCGTTGATTTCTAATACTACCTGAAATCTACGGTTAAAATAGAGTAGAAAGAACCACCTTCTCTCTAATCTAGCTGTATGCTGGATGACCATG
Organism: Pelobates fuscus; assembly: GCF_036172605.1. Taxonomy (NCBI): domain Eukaryota; kingdom Metazoa; phylum Chordata; class Amphibia; order Anura; family Pelobatidae; genus Pelobates; species Pelobates fuscus. Next base: position 184,375,338 of record NC_086320.1, on the reverse strand, counting down.
TTGGATCTTTTCCGATCCAATTTTAATGTGATACTGTTTTCTGTAGTCTGGGTTTTGGTTGGTTTTTCTTTTTTTTATGTTTTTGTGTGTTTTTCCGCGCTCAGAGCATATGAATTCATTGACAAATGTATGGCAAGAAAGGATAATAGTACTCCTATCTGGGGTTACTGGGGGTTTAAATATAAATATACCCGACTAATTTTCTGATAGTCACAGATGTTAAAATTATTATCTTTAAATGTTCAAGGTTTAAACACTAATAAAAAAAGGAGTAGATTATATGATACTCTTAGTGAACATAACATTCAAGTGGCATTCTTACAGGAAACTCACTGGTTGCAAGATCTTAAACAAAGATGGGGTGGGGACAAATTTACCAATATTGTCCATGCCTCTTTAAAAGACAAGAAAAAAAGAGGAGTTGCAGTCGTCTTCAATAGTAATATTGAATTGGTAATTGAATATATTGAATTAGATCCAGAAGCTAGATATATAATTATTGCATGCGTAATGGATAAAAAGACCTATACCTTAGTAAATGTTTATTTACCGAATGTCGACCCTATGACAAAATTCTTATCAATTATGGATAGAGTGGACAAAGTATCTAAGGGGTATTTAATTATAGCAGGCGATTTTAATTGGTGGGAGACCCCAAAATGGATAAGACCTATATCGCTCCTACTACAAATGATAAAAGAACTGTCAAACAATCTAAGAAACTAAACAATATCTGTAAACAATATAACCTTCACGACATATGGAGATTATTACATCCAACCGATAAAGACTATTCCCATCAATCGTGCGTGCATGGTTCATACGCTCGTATTGATTTTTGTTTATTAGAGGCTAAAGCGATACCCTTATGCAACTCAATTGAAATCAAAGAGAGTTTATGGTCCGACCATAGCCTTATTTTAGTAGACTTTGGTAATAAATCTCCAAGGGCGTACAATACTTGGAGACTGAATGACGCTCTCATAAATGACCCGAAGAATAAGGAAGAATTAACCCAATTATTAAATTTTTTTTGGTTAGAAAATAGTCCCTCTGATACTTCGCCAACAAACAATTGGTGTACACACAAATCAGTTATGCGTGGCTACCTAATTAAATTAGCCCATAGAATGAGGTCTATAAATGGTATTGAGTTCTACAATTTATCTAAATTAAATAAACAAAATCCATCTGCAGAAATAATAACTAAGTTAAATGTGTTACAAAAACAAATAAATTTTAAAGTGGAACAAAAAATTCAATTAAATATACATAAACTAAGACTAAAAATTACTATACTGGTAACAGAGCCAATAAGAACTTATCTAAAAGACTTCTAAATCATTATGCAAAAAACAGGGTGGAACAATTGATTGATGGCCAAAAGATCTATTCGACACCTGCTGCAATAGGGGACAGATTCAATCAATTTTATGAAGATCTGTATAATCTTAAACTGTCGCCTAATTTAAAAGATATTCAAAATTATCTAGCCGATATCCAGATCCCAAAAGTCACACCTCAGGATCTACTAACCTTAAATAGGACCATCTCGGTTGATGAAGTTAAATCTCAAATTAATAGACTTCCTACTAACAAAACTCCGGGCCCTGACGGCTTCACGAATATATATTATAAACAAATGCAGTCCCTATTAATTAATCCTTTAACAGATATGTTTAATCAAGTAGCTTTAAATAAATCTTTTCCAACTGAATTACTACAGGCCAATATTATTCCGATATTGAAACCCGATAAAACCAGCCATAACCCTAGTAATTATAGACCTACAGCCTTGATTAACGTGGACATGAAGATCTATGCGGCCATTATCGCTGATAGAATTAAGACTATTGTCGCGACGCTGATCCATCCAGATCAGATAGGGTTTGTGCCAGGTAGGCAAGCGTCCAATAACATTAGGAGAATAATTGATACTTTGGACTGGGCTAATAGAAATAGGAAGCCCTTCCTGGCCGTGTCATTAGATGCTGAAAAAGCTTTTGACAGGGTCGGGTGGGGCTACCTCAGTGAGCTTCTTATTGCTTTTGGGTTCACTGGCTGGATACATGACGCCATTATGGCCCTATATTCCTCCCCCACTGCTAGAACGGTGGGGCCAAATATTACAGCAGGGTGGTTTGCACTCAAAAATGGTACACGACAAGGTTGTCCTCTTTCCCCCCTGCTGTATATACTGTCTATTGAGCCTTTGGCAATCAATATTAGGAATAATCGCCTAATCCAAGGTGTCCAAACGAACTTGATGGATATCAAGATATCACTATACGCGGACGACGCGTTACTTACTCTTACATCTCCAGAGTCTTCTCTAAAAGCTCTAATGATTGAAATTAAAAGGTACTCCAATATTTCGAACTTTAAATTAAATATAACTAAAACCACAGTAATGTTTTTGAACTTGAACAATGATCTGGTAAACACCTTAACCCACTCCTATAAATTTATATGGACAGACTCAGAATTAAATTATCTAGGACTATTTATAACCGCCAATGTGACAGGCATAATGGAGAGGAATATAATGTTTTTTATGAGAAATATGAATCTCAAACTTAAAAGATGGAAAAATTTAGAAACCTCCTGGCAAGGTAAAATAAATATTATTAATTCGTATATTTTGCCCAAATGGCTATATATGTTCTCTATGATTCCACTCAAAGTCCCGGGGCCTTGGTTGGCTATGATCCAATCCAGTTTCAACAATTTTATCTGGAATAATAAAAAACCCAGAATTGCTCAAAAGATCTTAACTAAAAAACTGTCCAATGGTGGATTAAATTACCCTAGTATTACTTACAGCTATTATGCAAATATGATTAGACATATCTATCTCCTTCAGGACCCTGGTCAGGTCCCTGAACCATGGTATATTTTAGAGTCCGAAATGGCTCAAACAGACACATTGCAACTTTCGATGTGGACAGTCACAAACAATTCTTTAATCAACACGTTTAAGAACTCAACGATATTATTTCAAATTTTGGAAGAGTGGATAACAATTAAGAAAAAATTAGGCCTAATTAATAAGATACCCAAGACATGTACATTAGATATACTGCAAATCCTTATAAAAGATTTTTCTCTAAAGAACTGGGCTAATGCAGATAAAATTAAGTTATTACAAATTATGCAAGGCGACAATATTTTGTCATTTCAGACCTTAATTGATATTTTCCATATTCCATCTAGAGAAATTTTCACTTATTTGCGGATAAAAAACTTCATACACAAAAACGTGCTCAAATCGACTTCTATTTTTGCTAAAAATCTGGAAGTTATGTTTAAGTCTCAATCTATTAAAAAGAGCATGTCTGGTGCCTCATCAATGTTGGAACCCCTTAAGGAGTCGCCTTACAGTTTAATTAAGACGTGGGAATTAGATGTGAAATTGCAAATTTCGTTAGATGACTGGAACTCCTCTTTAACCTGGGTGAATAAACATATCCATTGCTTGAACCTGTCAGAATGCCACTTCAAAGTCCTCTATAGATGGTATTATACTCCTGTTAGACTAGCTAAAATGTTTCACTCTGCCGATCCAACTTGTTGGAGATGTGGAAGTCACCTAGGCACCTACATACATATTTGTGGGTCATGTCCAGTTGTTAAAGTTCTTTGGTCCTGGGCCTTTAATATTTTTGCATCTATGACTGTAGATAGAATTCCGGAGAATGCTGCTTCGGCTCTTCTACATCTGAATTTGCCCTTTGATTCTCAAAAAGAGATCTGTTTTGCCATTCACTGTTTAGTTGCTGCTAAAATTATTATTGCGAGAAATTGGAAAATATCAAAGTCGTTTAATAAACGACTACTGATAGAACAAGTAAGGTACCAAATATCAATGGAACATGAGATGATCAATAATTCGACTTTTACTTCTAGGAAAAACAATTGGTATTGTGAATGGTTAGATAAATATAGTTTACTATTTGGATAACTACCCTATAGATGGTTATCTTCCAATTTAATTTATACGAGACACATAGACATCTGTATAAATAGAGAAAGACCTCTTAAACTGAAAATATAAGTTAATAACCCCAGTACAGGTGGAAGAGAACATATTTTGACTATGCGCTCTGAGTTGGTGGATTTTTTTTTTTTTTTTGTCCTATTGTTGTTTTTCTGTGTATGTTAGTATTGATATGCTGGATTATAAGTGAATACGCGACTACTATTTATGAATACGTGTTATGCATTTTAAATATAAAAGAACTATGTATCTATTTGACAGATGTGCATATATGCTGCTAAGTATTAATTCCCGCATATTTGTTGTATGTCAAAAAAAATGAAAAAATGTTTGTCTAATAAAGATCTATATAAAAAAACAAAAAAAAAACATGGATATAACTGGGTTTAAAAAAAGGGACAAGGATTTTAAGATAAGTCAATATGCCGATGATACTTTGAGTCAGTCCCAGTTGTTATGCAAGTAATTGAAAGATATAGTTACCTGTCAAATTATAAACTTAACGTTCAAAAAACACTGGTACTATCCTTCTATATGGAAGGAAGAGAATTGCAACAGCTAAAAGAACATTTTGCCTTCAAATGGGAAAAAAAGGGATTTGTATATCTTGGAATCAATATAGTGAAGGACCCAGAGAATACAATGAAGGCCAATATAATTCCCCTTATTAGAGAATGTACTCACTCTCTGAAACAATGGAACGCCTTGCAGTTATCATGGTGAGGAAGGGTTAATTTTATTAAGGCATATGTTTTCCCTAAGTTTATTTATTTATTGAGGATGATTCCTATACAGATTCACCCTCAACGGCTTAGACTTGTGAATAAGCTATTTAGGGATTATATTTGGTCTGACAAGAAACCTAGAATTGGCCAGGATCTTCTATACCTGAAGTATAAGGAAGGAGGGATTGATTTTCCAAATATTTTTTTTGTACCATCAAGCGGCACAGTTGATGCATACTCTTCCTTTAATTAAGCAGCATCTGTGTTCACAAGATTGGTTTAAAATAGAAGGGGCAGATATTACAGATCCATATAATAATATTAGATTAATGTGGCCGACAAGAAAGAACAGTAGAACTAAAAATATAAGTTGTAGGACGGATAATTTGATAACTAGATCGCTTCTAAAGTTCTGGCTACATTTCAAAAAACTTTTAGACCTGAAAAACAAAGTCTTACCTGCTCTTACTTTTAAAAATGTAGATATATGGATGGAAAACATGGATACGTCCGAATGGACTAGACTTGGAGTAAAAAAATTTGCGGACCTATTAGTAGATGGGAAGATTATGCCCTTTGCTGAGATACGCAGAATATATGGCATTTCGTATTTACAATCGTTTAATTATATTAGAATCAAAAGTTTTTTGCAAAGTGCTCTTGGAAGAAATATGTGCTCTTTCCCATTATCTAAATTAAATGCTCTGATAGATTCAGAGAAAAATACTAAATTACTAACGAGATGCGTTGAGATTATAAAAATGATAAAAAGACCTGTTTACCCTATAGCTAAAAGTAAATGGGAAAGAGATCTGGCAATAAAAGTTGATATAAAGGAATGGTATAAGGCTTTACAATCAGTTTACTCCACGATACATTGTCTAAATATCATTGAAGCACATTTTAAAATACTTAATAGATGGTATATGACTCCTAATAAGATTCAGAAATTTACAAAAGAGGGGACATCTAGATGCTGGAGATGTGGAAATGAGGGAGCAAATGAATTACATATATGGTGGGATTGTGCACCAATTAAGGAAGCTTGGGTTCAATTCATGGATCATATAAATATATTTTTGGATATGATCCATTCTTGGACCCCAGAAAATTTGCTTTTACATCTGAATCTACCGCAATTAACTAAAGATAAGAGAGATCTTTTGATCCAGGCCTTGATGGCCTTCAAAATGGCCATTGCCAAAAATTGGAAGAGGACAACAATAGATTCATGGCCACAAATTAAGGCATCTATTATCATTCAATGTAAAATGGAAAGAGGAATAGCCTCTAATTTAAGCATTAATATTAGACAATATGAGATATGGGATGATTGGTTAAAGGTCCTTGGGAATTAATGTTGGAATGTATATATTGGGCAGCAATTTTTCGGTAATTTCTGACTGGTAATTTTGGGGGGAGTGGAAAATTAATCTAACTCTATGTAATTTGAGGGCAGAGTTGAATGAATAAGATAGGATGGTCAACTTTGTTATATGTTTTCTAGTCTATATGTATGTCCTTATTTATTGTATTTATTTGTATACATTGTAAGATATGTAGGATATGTATGCAATGTATGATATGTATATATATGTTGTTTATAAAAAAAAAGAAAACTAATAATTAAATAAATTATAAAAAAAAAATAATAATAATTAGACAAATTTAATATAATATTTTCATTTGATAAATACACACATATATTAACATTATGGGCTACTTTAGAATGTAAAAGTGGTAATTGGACTATTATTTTTATAAACAGACTTTTTTTCAATTAAAGTAACAATAACATATCATTGGTATAATTCAGGAGGATCTAGAAACAAAACTCGGGAGGCTGATTGAAGGAAACTGTCATTGCTGTGTATTTTTTAATATTATACTTATATCTGCCTATATTTACCAAAAATGATGTGCGAAAAACAAAATTAATGTAGCAATCTTCACTTTTTATATAGGGGTGGGGGAGGGAGTGTTACAACGTACCTCCATTTTAGCTCCCTGTCAATCATTGTTATAAACTCTATCCTTGCACCTGGCCACCAGCACACAGAAAGCATACAGAGGAGAGATTAAACACACATTTGTTCTCCTTTTCATGTGTAATATTTGTCCTGGCTTCGTCATGTCCAAGCAAGATTATGATATTTGTTAAATCTTTCATAACATTTAAAAGAGAATAGCACATTTTAGGGATAAAAAGAATAACATGGGTTATGTGTAATATGCAATGTTTAATATTTTAGCCAATTATATAAATTGCAGAATAGTGACAGTTCTCCTTTAACATAAATTAAATGTGTTTTTCAAAACTGCACACAAATATAAAACAAGAAAATGTATTAAACAATTACATTGTTTTAAACTGTGAAAATGTATTACATGACTGAAAAAATAGGAATGTATTAAGTATATGATATAATCAAGATTACTCCTAGTGACCTATAGAATATAGTGTTAAAGGCATGTAACTGCTTTAAACAATCTCAGCTAATAAAACTTACCACCTGGAAAATGAAGACATTAAACAGCTTATTCATAAAATCCAGCAAATATTGTAGAGACATAAATCAGGCATAATGTATTTCAACCATTATGCTTTTGACCTTTATGTCTGTGTTATAAATATGTGAAACCATTTCTATTGACAAGTCACTCGCTATGAAGGGGTAATAAACATGGATATCTTTTATTAACCTTTAAGAACCTTGCTTCTTAGTTATTACCCTATTATACATTGATCAGGGATTACATGTTTTTATGTGAATTGTGAACTTTACAATTGATTAGTCAGCATCTATATGTACCCTCAATAATCTCTCTAACAATATTTATAAATAAAATTCAGACATTAAAGACCCTCAGATCACTGCAGAAAACAATAATCAAGGGGCTATTTTTTAGTCTTGTTCATATATCTGGGTAAAAAAAGAAGTTTCCATGTAGAGACGATCAGGCAAGTATATCAAGTATATCGACCTTCTTCTTTTCCACATGAGGAAATAAAAAGAGGTGTTTGCCTCAAACATGTAAGCAGATATAATTAATCTTGCGGGGGGGGGGGGGGGGGGGAGGGGGGGTATAGGGATATTATAAAAACACGAAGTATCCATTGATTTAACCCACTCACACCAAATCTTCACGCATCATTCACGCATTTAATCCCACTCTGTGTAGGGCAGCATGAAACATCCCAATGTCAGTAAGAATATGAGAACTCTCCACTTATGTTTTAAAATAGGTTGTGCTCATTTGTGTCATTATAGAGTGAACCGGTACCATTGCACATCAGACTGTCCAGAACCGAAATGTCAGCAAACTCTTTCTGCACAAGAGAAGGCAGTCCAGAACCGAAATGTCAGCAAACTCTTTCTGCACAAGAGAAATTGCAACCGCGGACGATTGTTTTGTCTTCTTGGAACCTTGTCCGTGAAGTGTAGCTGATACCAGTGGTGTATCCTGGTTTTGTGCTGCCCTAGGCAGGACAAAACTCAGGCGCCCCCCTCCCCCCACGCCACCCCCACCCAACCCTTCACCCCACCCCGCCTTCTAAATACACACACACACATTCACTGACAGATACGCATACACTAGCTAACAGAAACACACACTCGCTAACAGAAACACACACACACTAACAGACACACTCACTAACAGACACACACTAACAGACACACACACTCAAATGCAAACACACTCACACTAACAGACACACACACAGTCAGACACACACACAGTCAGACACACACACAGTCAGACACACACACACACACACTCACTAGCAGACACACACACACTCACTAACAGACACACACACTCACACTAACAGGCAAACACACACACAGTCAGAGACACACACAGTCAGACACACACTCATTAACAGACACACACTAACAGACACACGCACTCACATGAACACATTTTTTTTTTAATTTAACCTCCCCCCCAGCCTCCTTACCTTTGGGAATGCTGGGGGGGGATTCTCTTTCTTCCTGGTGGTCCAGTGGCTACTGGGTGGGCGGGCGGCACTGGCAGCTGGCGAGGGAGCACTTCCCCTGAGCACTCTGCTCAGCTCCCTCGTGCGCCGGAGAGTGAGGCTGGGAGCCGGAATATGACGTCATATTCTGTCTCCCAGCCTCACTCTGTGGCACGCAAGGGAGCTGAGCAGACAGCTCAGAGGAAGTGCTCCCTCGCCAGCTGCCCGCTCGACCAACCGACCGACCGCCCGACTAGCATGTCAGTTAGCCGCAAGGCTGACAAGACATTTGCCCTGGGCATTTGGGGGCGGCGTTTTTTGCCACCCCCTGGAAAATGACGCCCAAGGCAAATGCCTTGTTTGCCTCGCGGCTAAAACTTCCCTGGCTGATACTACTCTAGGCACAGTGAGCACAGGGTCCATGTCTGCATTACCCTAGCAACTTGGAGAGAGACAAGTTAATGCATTGCAACAAAAATATTAAGGAGTAAATTTGTGGCACTGCATTTTAATATTAGAGACATGCACATAACATAAATGGGAACTGTCATGAAAAGGGTAAGTTTAGGTTATAAGTAGAGTAGAGTTGAGTTGAGAGTTCGTACCGAACATTAAGTTTTTTGGACCCCGGACCCGAACACGGACATATCACTGTATGTTCAGGTTGGAGTTCGGAGTTTTGCGATTTAATTTTTTTTGGCCGCAGGGCAGCCAATCAACAAGCGTTGTGCCCTTAGAAGCCATCACAGTCATGTCTACTAATGGCATGTCTGTGATTGGCCAATGCAGCATGTGACCCAGTTAGTAGGGGCATGTGGCTGCTCACTGTTAAAAAAAAAAAAAAAATCCCTTATTGCCCCCCCGGCACCCACACCTGAGCGGTGGGTGGGGGCTCTAAATAACAATAAGGGGGGGGGGCCTAATGTCCTCCCCCCGGCCCCAACCCCTGAGTGGCGGGTGGGGGCCATAAATAAAAATTGGGGGGGGACCTAATGTCCTCCACCCCGGCTCCCACCCCTGCGCAGTGGGTGGGGGCCCTAAATAACAATAAGGTGGGGACAAATGTCATCCCCGCCGAACCCCACCCCTGCGCGGTGGGTGGGGGCCCTAAATAACAATAAGGCGGGGACCTAATGTCCTCCCCCCTGGCCCCCACCCCTGCGCGGCAGGTGGAGACCATAAATAAAAATTGGGGTGGGACCTAATGTCCTCCCCCCCGGCCCCCACCCCTGCTCGGTGGGTGGGTGCCCTATATAACAATAAATTGGGGGACCTAATGTCCTCCCCCCTGGCCCCCACCCCTGAGCGGTGGGTGGGGGCCATAAGTAAAAATTCCCCCCCAGGTGACTAGGGGTCCCCAAGCCCCTAGTCACCCCCTTTTCCCCAAAAAAAATACCCCTACCTACCCCCTCATCCTAAAAATAATGAGGGGAGACCCTTGTTTAAATACCTGTAAAAAAAAAAAAATAGACTTACCATTTGATGTCTTCTTTCTTCTAAAATCTTATTTTTTCAGCCCCAAAAAAGGGCAAATAAAAATCCAGAATAACCGACGATCTTTAAAAAACAAAACCAAGAAACTACACCCGCCGCGCAGGGGTGGGGGCCAGGAGGGAGGACATTAGGTCCCCCCCCAATTTTTATTTATGGCCCCCACCCACCGCTCAGGGGTGGGGACCGGGGAGGAGGACATTAGGTCTCACCCCCCTTATTGTTATTTAGGGCCCCCACCAGCCGCGCCGGGGTGGGGGCCAGATGGGAGAACATTAGGTCCCCCCTTATAGTTATTTAGGGCCCCCACCCACCGTGCAGGGGTGGGGGCTGGGGAAGAGGACAGTACTCCCCCCCAAATTCTTATTTATGGTCCCCACCCACCGCGCAGGCCACTGGCTGCTCACTGTTTATTAGACACGCCCCTACTCGCGGTATAGCGAGTAGGGGCTGAATTTACTACTACTAAGTAATCTTTACTTAGTATTAGTAAATGTGGCTGAAAGACTAAGACTAATTTTGTTGGTAGATAGCTCCCTAATACCGTGTGAATTAGGGAGTTATCTACTAAGCGGCTGCTTATTTTATGTTATTTTTAAGTGATTTCCCTATCCACATTTGTTTGCAGGGCACTTGTCCTACTCTTACCCCCATTTTACTTCTTTTTGCAGCCCTCTAGCCATTTCCAGGAGTTTTTTAGAGCCATTTTTTGGCCAAAAGTTTGGATCCCCCATGACTTTAATGGAGTTCAGGTTCGGGGTCAAGGTCAGGGTCAAGTTCGAGCCCGAACCTGGACTTTTTTTCAAAGTTCGCCCAAACTTGAACATCCAGGTATCCGCTCAACTCTAGTTATAAGTTATTTTCAATTTTTCAACTGTTTCTAAATGCTGCACATACAGATTGCAGGCAAGTCTCGCTTCTCCCAGATTTGTAGAATCTTTACTTTGTATAGGGTTTGGATGCAAATGGATTGATTATAATCAGAATGAATCCAGAAACTTACCGCAGATTTGCTCAGCCTGAGCAATTTCTGATCATGTTTGCCATCACAGTTAGAATCAGGTCATTAATGAATAACCCTGTAAAAGTTGCTGATTAAAGAAACTTTAAATAGATTTCTGAGATTTAAGTGACACTTTATTAAGACAAAAAGTTATGTTATAAAAAGCTCTGGCATCAATATACACTGAACAAAATTATAAACGCAACACTTTTGTTTTTGCCCCCATTTTTCATGAGCTGAACTCAAAGATCTAAGACTTTTTCTATGTTCACAAAAGGCCTATTTCTCTTAAATATTTTTCACAAATCTTCTCCTCTGCCGAGATAATTAATCCACCTCACAGGTGAGGCATATCAAGATGCTGACTAGACAGAATGATTATTGCACAGGTGTGCATTGGGCTGGCCACAATAAAAGGCCACTCTAAAATGTGCAGTTTTATCACACAGCACAATGGCACAGATGTCACAAATTTTGAGGGAGCGTGCAATCGGTATGCTGACTACAGGAATGTCCACATGAGCTGTTGTCCGTGAATTGAATGTCCATTTCTCTACCATAAGCTGTCCCCAAAGATGTTTCAGAGAATTTGGCAGTACATTCGACTGGCCTCACAAACGCAGACCACGTGTAACCACACTAGCCCAGGACCTCCACATCCAGCATCTTCACCTCCAAGATGGTCTGAGACCAGCCACCCAGACAGCTGCTGCAACAATCGGTTTGCATAACAAAGAATTTCTGCACAAACTGTCAGAAACCATCTCAGGGAAGTGAAGGAATTTAAACAATTAATCTGTCAGTATTGTATAAGTTGAATTATTTTGTAAATGTAGTAGCAAGCTCTTTTGCAGAACAAAGCAAAGAACTCAACGTTCTAAGTCCCTGTATAACCACCGCACCCGCCACCCCAAAATCTCCCAAGAGGGGGCAGTGGCTGCAGGGGTCATGCAGAGACAGGCGTACCTATATGAGACTCCAGCTGTCTCAGAGGGGCTTAACCTCAGATATAAACAGAAAAACAAGGAAATATGCAGGCAGTCTCAATATATGAATGAAACTTACTGCATCATCTGGAAAAATATATATAGCGCGGTTAATTCCAAATTTAGAACCTGGCTTTCAAAATAATATGGTCAGAGACCCCAATTAAACAAAGTATATACAAGTGATCCTGCAATCCTATGCCAGCCCAGGGTAGTAGAGATAAAGAGATAGTTTCGTAAATATCCTCACTCCCCCTTAATAATAAGCTTTATTGTGATCTGCTATAGGGATAGGAGTATTAAATGACTGAATCTCTATAATCAATACCTCCTAGGAAATATCCTTGTCAAACTAGAAAAATATTGCAAAACAGAGAGAGATAGAGACTGAAGTAGAAGTACAAAATCAGTCAAAATCAGACTGATAATTAACATTTAAAAAGCCTCTCTCCCTGTAAAACTAGCTAGATAGGCATAGGAAAGAAAAAGAAAAAACAATAATAAATTAAATTAAATTAAATAGTGATCATGGTGCTCCAACACCAGTGCCCAGTGCAGAAAAAACGCCCAACGTACGTTTCGGTGCTAAAGAGATGCACCTTCGTCAGGGGACAACATATAACTGAAATGAAGCCTCTTAAATACCCCAAATACCAGGAGGCTTGATTACCTTATAGCCAATAGGATGTGGGGGTGTATGTCTCCCCAGCTGACCGTCATATCCTGGCTAACCGTCTGTGACCGCAAATGCTCATTATTTAATATGAAAGGGGGAGTCCCTAGCCGGTCACGTGACCTGCCGTGCCGCGCGTCACGTGACGCATCCGGCATTACCCTAACTGGGCGTGGCTTGTCCGTCATAGCCACTCCGTACCGCCCATCAACCTCACATGGGCGGGCACTTCGCCGCAGATCCTAACCTGCCCATCATCCTCAAGTGGGCGGACCCCCTGTGACCGATGGGCGGAACTGAGTATTCTCCCTATAGGGAGAAGCCGAAAATGCCCAAATTATAACTAAACGTCAACCTCTCAATATTTTGTCATTAAAGAACACCAATGCAGGATCAGAGATCACTTGTATATACTTTGTTTAATTGGGGTCTCTGACCATATTATTTTTAAAGCCAGGTTCTAAATTTGGAATTAACCGCGCTATATATATTTTTCCAGATGATGCAGTAAGTTTCATTCATATATTGGGAAGCCCCCACCCTTCCTATAATTTTTAATTATAATAACAAAAATGGTTTTATCAAAAAAACAATCAAAAAACACTGGCATCTCTTAAGACAGGACGATCTCCTGAAAGAAATCTTACCAATACAACCTAAAATTGTTTTTAGAGGTGCACCAAATTTTAGATCCATTTTAACTGATAACTATACTAAAGAAATTAAAAATCCACCACACACCTTTTTAGATGGAGCTACAGGATTTTACAAATGCAAAAGATGCATTGTGTGTAAGAGCACTGCTCCCTCTACACACTGTAAAGTTACTAATTTTAAATCCAATATCACCAACAAAAACTATACCATTAAAGATTTTATTGGATGTAACACCACCAACGTCATCTATCTATTGGAGTGCCCATGTGGCCTCCAATATGTAGGTATGACCACCAGATGTCTAAAAACCAGATTAGCAGAACATTGCCGGAATATAAAAAACGGATACCCCAATCACTCTGTGTCTAAGCACTTTCAGTCTGGGGCTATCCGATTCATAGTTGTTACCTACGGCATTATAGTCTGGATTACCCCCAGCCTGACTGCATTATCGCTTATATGTTCATCATTAATATATATACCATTAATATATATGCTTAAATGTGTTTATGCACCTTAATGAAAGCCTAAAATGTAGGGCTTCCACTACCAGTTACTCTTTAAGATGTGTCTCATTGTTTTATTTTATTTTATTTTATTTTATCTCATTTTATTTATTCTAATCTATTTTATTTATTTTATTTATTTATTACATATAAGTGTCTAGAAATATCTCTATTGCTTTTTGGTTTTAATAAGTTTATTTATGTGATGTTTATGATGTCCACATACTCATTTTATTTTCCCTATTTGCACTATTACATCTAATGTCATATTTGATATGCCTAATCAGCTAGTACCATTCATACTTGATTAATTCATCCATTCATTTGTTAGAATTAGCCAGTATATGTTATACTAAACTAATTCATTCAATCATTCATTTATTTACCCCCTCAACCAACTTTTATACATATTTAAATATGTCTTTTCCGAGAACTATCAGTCTATAATGATTTACTAACGAAAGGGCGCGCTAAACTACATTTCCCATGCGCCCTTTCGCCGATCTGCCGATCACGTGACCCGCGTGCCATCCTCCTATTGGCCGCGGGTCACGTGTTGTTTCACGATCCGCCCCTCATGCAATAGGTGCCGCCCACTAACTGGACGTCAGCATTGCCTACAAGACCTCCCCACTTTGCAGAAGCCGATCATGTGACCGACGCACTACATTACCCATGGTGCTGTGCGGGTCACGTGATGTGCGATTTTTAAAACTTTATTCCTCTGAAGTTCTAAACCTCGTTTTTAAAAAATAACGATCAGATATGACTAAAACAAACGTTTTATTAAAGATACACTCCTTTGGTTTAAATTTTAAACTCAATTTTAAATCCGTGTCTAAATGTACAGTGTATGATTCTGATTGGCCACCAAACTATGATGTCATTTTGGCGCCATTTTTTAAAGTACTAGTGTACCTATATATACTATTCATGTGCCAGGATATATGTTATACCATTTTGATAAAGCCCCAGCGGTGAAACGCGTTATGGTTATTTTATATTGTGTTTTAAAATAATAAATGATTTTTTGGTTAGATATATGCACCATTATCATTTTTTATACACAACTATAATTTTTATTATTTCAACTATCTTTCCTGGCATTTTTATAATATATATCCTGAAGTGGGGATTATACCACTAACGCTACCCAAAAAGTGCAGTGAGACCTGCACTTCTTTTGTGAGTATATTTGATCTTATTTTATTCATCACCCCAAAAATACCATCAGAGAGCACTATCTGCTGTTTTTATCTTCTTCTTCTGAAAGTTGGACCAAACCCCTGGAGGACAAGCACCAACACATCCTGTAAGCGGGGATTATTCCGCTATATGCCTACAAACCCAGAGCTGGCTATAGCTCATCTAAATGTGAGTGAAATACATATGATTTAATACTACTACGTTTACTGTAATACACTCCGCACGATTGGTCCTCTCTTCTTGTGTCTTCCATATCACGAGACGGTGTGAACCATTACAACAAGAGAAGTCACCCCCACAGCGGAATTAGAGACTAAAACCATTTGACCTTCTGACACACATTGGAACTTATTTAATATTATTATTTTTATTGCTGTATAGTTTTTACTGATTATTTTTTAACTTTGGCGCAACCTTTCTCTGTTTTCTACCATATATTGAGACTGCCTGCATATTTCCTTGTTTTTCTTTTGCAGAACCGCTTATAAAACATAACTGAAAGGAAGTCACAAGCTATAACAGTTTCTATGTAAAAGGTTGCGCTTAACCACAATGTACATGTGATATTTTGTAAGAATAGATTATTGAATATTGAACGTAACAGCAGAAACTACTTCCACTTTTATGTATCTCGTGTAAACGTTTTGTAACCTTTTTATAACCTTTTGTAATCAATATTCGTGACAAGTACTGTATAAATATAGAAAATTCTGAATACATTGTCAGAAGACTTTTGGAAAGCAACTTGTCTCGTTATTACGCTTCCATAATTCTTCCCTGAATATTCAGCTGACAATCGAGGGTTGGAGAATAGTGACCAGAGGGATTGAGTCACCAGAGTAGCAGATTTACCTTTCAGGAAGCTCATCAGCATTGGGGACTCGACCTGACTGCAGTTCGTTGTCATAACCAACTTGAGTGGGCAAATACTCACATTTGATGGCGTCTGGCACTTTGGAGAGGTGTTCTCTTTCACAGATGAAACAAGGTTTTCACTGAACAGGGCAAATACTAGAAAGCATGTATGGCGTCGTGTGGGTGAGCGGTTTGCTGATGTCAACATTGTGGATCAAGTGGCCCAGTGTGGCGGTGGGGTTATATTATGGGCAGGCGTATGTTATGGACTATAAATGCAGGTGCATTTTATTGATGGCATTTTGAATGCACAGAGATACCGTGATGAGATCCTAAGGCCCATTGTTTTGCCATTCATCCATGACC
Organism: Pelobates fuscus; assembly: GCF_036172605.1. Lineage (NCBI taxonomy): Eukaryota > Metazoa > Chordata > Amphibia > Anura > Pelobatidae > Pelobates > Pelobates fuscus. Next base: position 184,358,891 of record NC_086320.1, on the reverse strand, counting down.
ATCACCTCATGTTGCAGCATGATAATGAATGGCCCCATGTTGCAAGGATCTGTACACAATTCCTGAAAGCTGAAAACATCCCAGTTCTTGCATGGCCAGCATACTCACCGGACATGTCACCCATTGAGCATGTTTGGGATGCTCTGGGTCAGCGTGTATACGACAGCGTGTTGCAGGTCCTGCCAATATCCAGCAACTTTGCACAGATGTTGAAGAAGAGTGGACCAACATTCCACATGCCACAATAAACAACCTGATCAACTCTATGCAAAGGAGATGTGTTGCACTGCGTCCGGCAAATGGTGGTCACACCAGATACTGACTGGTTTTCGAACCCCCCCCGGATGCCACCAATACAGTAAAACTGCACATTTTAGAGTGGCCTTTTTTGTGGCCAGCCTAAGGCACACCTGTGCAACAATCATGCTGTCTAATCAGCATCTTAATATGCTACACCTTTGAGGTGGATGGATTATCTCGGCAAAGGAGAAGTGCTCACTAACAGAGATTTAGACAGATTTGTGAACAATATTTGAGAGAAATAGGCCTTTTGTGTACATAGAAAAAGTCTTAGATCTTTGATTTCAGCTCATGAAAAATGGGGGCAAAAACAAAAATGTTGCATTTATTTTGTTCAGTGTAGAATGCTGTATATCACAGAAAATGTGTGTTTTATTGAGAAATGTAATGTGTATTTGTTTTTTAAAAGAATTTATGGTTTCAAAATGCAATCTCTGATTACATTTTTTGTTCAGGAAGACACATACATTTTGTAATGCTATCTTTTAAGAAACACATGAGGTGTTAGTTTAAAGAGGCACTTTCACAAAACATTGTATAATATGATTTGTCTACAACTCCTTTACTTTACAAGAACTTCATTAGTTTATAGGTGTATTCAAACGGTAAATTTGGTGGAGACAACCTTAAATAAATACTATGTAGTGTCAAGAATACAAACATGTATTTAAAACAACAAGTGTTTTACTATTTAGGTTCCTCGGCCCCCTTAGGTCTAATAGAAAATGTGATTTTACTCACCTTTTCTCCATAACTGTGCTAGATTTGCTACGGTTGGCCATGTCTCTGTTACTGAGATCATCAATTTTTATAGAAATTTGGAGTCTATTGCGCATGTTTGGCAAAATGCTGCACCAATCAGCATCTCCTCATAGAGATGTTTCGAATTAATGCATCTCTATGGGGAACATTCAGCACCTCCAAGCAGACACTGAATGCTAATGATGCACACTGTAATAGAAAGCACCTCTAGTGACCACCTGAGTGACTGCCACTAGAGGTGTTACTAGACAGCAATCTAAACATTGACTTTTCTCTCAAAAGGCAGCATTTGCAGTGCTCAGCCTGCATGGACAGGCTATAGACACCAGAACCACTAAATAAAGCTGTAGCGGGTCTGGTGATTATTCTGTCTCTTAAATTGAAAATATTAGGAAAAAAGTGAATAGTTAGAGGAGTTGTACGATTTGCTGTTTTTCAAAAATAATCACTCGACAATTACCAAAGTATGAATGTGAATAGATCGGGAGCATTCAATTGTGTTGAAATGAAAGTGAGCCTGTCATTACAGGCACACTTTAACATAAATCCCCCTTATGCATTGACTACAATATTTATCATAAAACTAAATAAAATATTCAATTAAAAGTATTAAAATATTAACAAATTTTACCTCTGATCTAGCACTTCTTCTTTGTGAGCATCACACTATTGTAACACCTATCTCTGTACTGCCTGTGCTCCATTTATTCTGTTTTTTGATTTATCCTGCTTTGGGACTTCACTAAACAGAGCTAACATCATCCATGACTCTGGAATGCTGCATTCAATACCATCATGGTGGCATCTGAATAATTTTATATCAGTAGCTCCATTCATGTACTCCCTAGTCAGTAACCAGGAGTAACCATAGCACGTGCTGTGGTCGCTATTTGTGGAAAGCAGGGTGACTTCCTGTAGGACATTTCTTCTGCTCTGCCTGTAATTCAATTCTACGACATAGAGGTCTATGCTGAAGAATTGATTGATAGCTGGGAAGAAGAACTTTTTTTTTATCTATTGTCACATGTTTTAAAATGTTGGATACCCTTAAAGGGGTTAGTCACATCTTACATTCCATAAACTGGTAAAAGTCATATTTACACATTTATATTTACAATGCTCACTTACACATCATCTGCATTAACATCTGGCATCCCTCAACATATGTGTCTTCAGGCTTTATTAGTCCCCCCTCAACATCTGTTGTATATTTTACATTTCAGCTGTGTGTCTATATCCCATTTACAGCTATGCTCTTTTATTTATTGTGCAATAAAATGGAAAATATCTAGAAATACCAGTTATGATTGCATATACGTTGCCGTGTGTAAGTTCCTTGGGCATTCATCAACCCCAAGGGGTTGATGTTATCTTTAAATTGTAAGTTTTTGTGCTATCTAATTAGTCACCTTGCATAAAAGTGCTTTGATGGCTAGATCTCAGATCATGGGCAGGGCCCCCTTTACCTTTTGTATTTGTTTGTGCATATTGCACTGTTTATTATACCCAATTGAACAGTGCTGCAGAATATGTTGGCACTTTATAAATACCAGTAAAAAACAAAATATTCTGAAATTTGAGTCCCCAGTCCCCTCATATATCCAAAGCCTTCAGTTCACATTGTATTAACATTCCTAGTTTATTTTGTAGTCTGCAAGCACTGCCACATGAATTTCACTGCCTATTTCAAGTTCATTTTATACATATGTTGAATACAGTTGATCCCAGTACAAAATCATAAGGGACACACACCACTTACCACTTTTGTCCAGCTTCAATGGGAACGGCGTTTATGGTCCTGCAGGCACTCAGGGGGCGGCAAAAAATGCTGCCCCCAAATGTCCCCGTGTTCCCCCTGTCATGGGGGGCCCAAAAGGTGGCCTAATGGCCACCTGAAGGACCCCCGGCCGGCTCTTGTCTTGCTGTCAGACGCGGCGAGGGAGCTGTGTCCTCTCTGCTCCCTCTCGCCGCGCCGTTTGCTGATGCTGGGAGCTGGAATATGACGTCATTTCCGGCTCCCGGCATCAGCAGACAGCCCGCGCGGCGAGAGGGAGCAGAGAGGACACAGCTCCCTCGCCGCGTCTGACAGCAAGACAAGAGCCGGCTGCACTGAAGCCCCACTGGACCCCAGGGACAGGTCCACGCCAGTTCTCCAGGTAGGGAGGCTGGGTGGACATTTTTAAATTGAAAAAAAAAAATACAAATAATTTTTGTGTATGTAAGTGTGTGTGTGTCTGTGAGTGTATGTATGTGAGTGTATGTGTCTGTGAGTGTATGTGTGTGTGTCTGTGTATGTGTGTCTGTGTATGTGTATGTGTGTCTGTGTATGTGTCTGGGAATGTGTATGTTTGTATGTGTGAGTGTATGTGTGTGTGTGTGTGTCTGGGAGTGTGTGTGTGTCTGGGAGTGTGTGTGTGTCTGGGAGTGTGTGTGTCTGTGTGTCTGGGAGTGTGTATGTGTCTGTGAGTGTATGTGTGTGTCTGTGTATGTGTCTGGGAGTGTGTGTGTGAGTGTATGTGTGTGTGTGTGTGTGTGTGTGTGAAAGTTTTTGGGTTGGGATGGGTGGGGTTCTGTGTGGTGTATAAAAATAAAGGAGAATTACAAAAAACATGTAAGATATGGTCAACGGTATCAGTCCAAATATGGGTGGTGTCTCAACACATGTCCTACTTGTTGCTTGCTCTTCCTTGGAAAGTGACAACCTGGGCATGTGGCTGTTCTAGCTAAACGGAAATCTGGTCCTGGTAACGTAAACTGCTCGGCAGGCTGTCTGTAGCTTAATAAATAGGGTTAGGCAATATCAAACAGAGGTTAAAGGTAAAGACACGTGAATACCTTTACAAACCATTCAATGAGGAATATCACGTTTTTGCTTAAGAACTAAAAAGATCCATTTGATGGCACATTTTTAAAATTATTGTATTATCTTCAGCAGTGTACTAGGTTGTTTAGTCTACCAGTGTTTACCTCACAAAACTAAAGAGAGCCTTCCGTACAATTTATTATCCCTAGTAGTGTGTGTGAGTGTATGTATGTGTGTGTGTGTGTGTCTGGGAGTGTGTGTGTCTGTGTCTGGGAGTGTGTATGTGTCTGTGAGTGTATGTCTGTGTATGTGTCTGTGAGTGTATGTGTGTGTGTCTGTGAGTGGATGTGTCTGTGTATGTGTCTGGGAGTGTGTGTGTGTGTCTGGGAGTTTGTGTGTGTGTATGTGTCTGGGAGTGTGTGTGTGTATGTGTCTGGGAGTGTGTGTGTGTGTGTGTCTGTGAGTGTATGTGTCTGTGAGTGTGTGTCTGTGAGTGTGTGTGTGTCTGAGTGTATGTGTCTGAGTGTATGTGTGTGTGTGTCTGAGTGTATGTGTGTGTATGTGTGTGTGTGTGTGTCTGTGAGTGTGTGTGTGTCTGTGAGTATATGTGTGCACCTGAGTGTGTGTACGTGTTTATATATGCATGCAAGTTTTGTTTTTTTCTGGTGGTGGGGTGAGGGTGGAACTCGAGTGAGTTCCCACACTTTATTCCCCAGGACTTGACCCCTGTCTCTATGCCAATGTTCTACCAAAGAACAACAATTTTCATCTAGACAAAATTCTTAGTTTGAACGCAAACATGCTGTGAAAAATTCAGTGTTTTAAATATACAGTCATGGGAAAACGAAAGTACATCCTCTTTGAATTCTATAGTTTTACATATTTAGGGCATAATAACAGACATATGTGCAGGTCAATATAACCTCAGATGAGCAACACAGGACATTCTACACCATGTCATGATTTAGTTTACAAAAATAAAGCCAAAATTGAAAAACCATGTGTGAAATACAAAAAAAAGCATGATTCAATAGCTTGTAGAACCATATTTAGCAACAATAATTTGAAGTACCGTATATACTCGAGTATAAGCCGACCCGAATATAAGCCGAGGCCCCTAATTTTATCCCAAAAAACTGGGAAAACTTATTGACTCGAGTATAAGACTAGGGTGGGAAATGCAGCAGCTACTGGTAAATTTCTAAATAAAATTAGATCCTAAAAAAAAATATATTAATTGAATATTTATTTACAGTGTGTGTATAATGAATGCAGTGTGTGTATGAGTGCAGTGTGTGTGTGCATGAATGCAGTGTGTGTGTGTATGAATGCAGTGTGTGAATGCAGTGTGTGCAGGGCCGGTGCAAGGATATTTGCCGCCGTAGGCAAAACATTTTTTGCCGCCCCCTCCCCCCCCATATGTCCTGACTTCCCCTCCTCCTCCCTCAGTGGTCCTTACCTCCCCACCCCCGTGTTCCTTCACTCCCCCCCCCAGTGGTCCTGACTCACCCCTCCCCTAGTGGTCCTTACCCTCCCCTCCCCTAGTGGTCCTTACTTCCCCCTCCCCTCCCATAGTGGTCCTTATCCCACCCCCTCCCTCTCATAGTGGTCCTTATCCCCTTTCTCCCTCCCATAGTGTTCCTTATCCCCCCCATCCCTCACATAGTGGTCCATATACCCCCCCTCCCTCCCATAGTGGTCCTTATACCCCCCCTCCCTCCCATAGTGGTCCTTATCCCCCCCTCCCTCCCATAGTGGTCCTTATCCCACCCCCTCCCATAGTGGTCCTTATCCCCCCCCCCCTCCCTCCCATAGTGGTCCTTATACCCCCCTCCCTCCCATAGTGGTCCTTATCCCCCCCCCTCCCTCCCATAGCTGACCGAGGTGCTGACCGGACACGCAGAGGAGGAGTGAGCTGACAGGAGCTGCAGGACAGGTAAGTTACAGCTCTGCCAGCCCCCCTCTCCCCCCAGTCTGTATTATGGCAATGCAAATTGCCATAATACAGACTCTGACTCGAGTATAAGCCGAGTTGGGGTTTTTCAGCCCAAAAAATGGGCTGAAAAACTCGGCTTATACTCGAGTATATACGGTAATCATTTCTGGAGCACTTTATCAGTCTTTCAGATTGTTGTGCAGGAATTTTGGTCCACTCTTCTTTACAACTTCTACTTGTTCATACACTTTACTATCTGCTGGGACTGTGAACCAAAGGATATTTGAATCCACAGCATATATTTCACCAGACATAAGTGGTTCCTTAGTGGACAATACACATATAGCACAATTCCTTTTGTGCAATGTATATATATCAGTGGCTCCCAAACTTTTTCGGTTCAAGGCGCCCTTAATATTTCAATATTTTTCCAGGGCATCCCAAGTAAAAATTTCTAGGTTGTATATCTGTACAGCACTGTGGCATTTACTGATGCTATAGTGCAATGTGCAGTGTTGGTGTTTAAGGGGTGCTTGTATATAGTTTTAATGTTTTAATACAGGGGTGTGTTTGTATGTAATGTTTGCGTTTGATTGCAGGGGTGTGTCTGAATGTAATGTTCACTTTTAAATGCGAATGTACATTTGTGTTAAGTATTTGTGTTTGATTGAAGGGGTGTGTTTGTATATTTTTTGGAGTTTTTAAATGCAGGGGTGTATTTGGATGTAATATTTGTGTTAGATCGCAGAAGTGTGCTTGTATATTGTGCTGGTGTTTGACCTCTTGAATGTATGCCCATACAGTACCACATACATACACACATACTTACACAGATATTCATGTACATTAACACAGATACATATAAAAACACTGCCAACTACACACAAATTCACATAGACACCGACACATACACACACATAGATGCACAACAACATATACACACATGCACCCTGACACACACAAACATTAATACATGCACACACCATGACACAGATGCACACATTGACATAAAAACACAAACCATGACATACAGATGTGTGCACACACATACACATATACTGACACAGAAGCACATTGACATGTATATACACACACAGATGCACACACACACACTCAAACACTTACAAATATCCTGAAACACACGCACTCATATACACACTCATACACATACATACATACATACACACTCATGCTCACACTTATACACACACACATACACACACACACACACACAATTGATATATTTTTTATATCTCCAGCCACTCTCCTGTTAGCTTACCTTATGTGTCCAGGAGGGTGACTTGGAGTCCTGCTGGCTGGTGTGAGTGAGGGGTCTGGAGCAGCTCCTAGAATGCTCCTCTCCCCTCATGCTGTGACTTCCTCCTTCCCCTCCTGCTCTGTCTCCCTGCATGATGCTGGCAGGAAGTGACTGTCACTTCCTCCCAGCCGGCTGACATTACAGGGGCCTGGGCCCCTGTTTAGCAGTAATGTTTCCCCAGTGCTATAATCATAGCACCAGGGAAACATTATGTGGCAGCTCTGTGTGTTTGGGCATTGCAGCACACAGTTTGGGAGCCGCTGATATACATATCTGATCATCATATATACCGTATTTTTCGCTCCATAAGACGCACTTTTTTTCCCCTCAAAAGTGAGGGGAAATGTCTGTGCGTCTTATGGAGCAAATATGAAGCTTTACTTACCTGTCTTGTAGCGTGGGCCGGCTTAACAGCGTGCACCACGGTACAGGAACTTCAATTTCAGGTTCCAGTTTCCGGCGGGACTGAAAGGAAGTGCGCACTCAGTGTGCACACTTCCTTTCAGTCCCACCGGAAACTGGAACCTGAAATTGAAGTTCCAGTACCACAGTGCGCGCTGTTAAGCCTGCCCACGCTGCAAGACAGGTAAGTAATTATGGGACAAGGGGAGGGCAGAGGGGGTGGAAAAGGGGAGGGGAGAGGGGGTGCACTATGGGAGGGGAGAGGGGGTGCACTATGGGACAAGGGGAGGGGAGAGGGGAACACTATGGGAGGAGGGGGAACACTGTGGGAGGGGTGTAGGGGGCAACACTAGGGGAGGAGGGGAGGGGGGAACACGAGGGGAGGGGGGACACTATGGGATGAGGGGGGAGAACACTATGGGAGGGGGGAACACTGTGGGAGGAGGGGAGGGGGAGAACACTATGGGAGGAGAGGAGGGGGGAACACTATGGGATGAGGGGGGAGAACACTATTGGAGGGGAGGGGGGAACAATATGGGAGGGGGAGAACACTATTGGAGGGGAGGGGGGACACTATGGGAGGGGGGGAGAACACTATTGGAGGGGGAGAACACTATGGAGGGGAGAAAACTATGGGAGGAGGGGAGGGGGGAACACTATGGGGGGGAGAAAACTATGGGAGGAGGGGAGGGGGGAACACTATGGGATGAGGGGGAGAACACTATGGGAGGAGGGGAGGGGAGAACACTATGGGAGGAGGGGAGGGGGAACACTATGGGATGAGGGGGAGAACACTATGGGAGGAGGGGAGGGGGGAACACTATGGGATGAGGGGGAGAACACTATGGGAGGAAGGGAGGGGGGACACTATGGGAGGAGGGGGGAACACTATGGGACGAGGGGGGACAACACTATTGGAGGGGAGGGGGGAACACCATGGGAGGGGGAGAATACTACTGGAGGAGGGGAGGGGGAACACTATGGGATGAGGGGGAGAACACTATGGGAGGAGGGGAGGGGAGAACACTATGGGAGGAGGGGAGGGGGAACACTATGGGATGAGGGGGAGAACACTATGGGAGGAGGGGAGGGGGGAACACTATGGGATGAGGGGGAGAACACTATGGAAGGAGGGGAGGGGGAAACATTATGGGAGGAGGGGAGACTAGGGGGAACACTATGGGATGAGAACACTATTGGACAAGGGGAGGAGGGGGTTAAAGAACACTTGGGCAAGGGGATGGGGGTTAAAGAACACTATGGGACAGGGGAGGAGGGGTTTAAAATCACTATGGGACAGAGGAAGGGGGGTTGAAAATCACTATGGGATAGGGGAGGGGGGTTAAAGATCATTATGGGACAGGAGAGGGGAGTGGGTGGTAAGGAACACTATTGGACAGGGGAGAAAAAAAATATTCTGAACAAACTTTCCCATAGTAAAAAACACTATGGTATAGTTTGTTCAAAATATATTTTTTCTGGGTTTCCTCCTCTAAAAACTAGGTGCGTCTTATGGTTTGGTGCGTCTTATGGAGCGAAAAATACGGTACATTATTTGAGAGTTCTTTAATCACAAATTATAAAGCCTTTTGTGGATAATATTTGATTGCACTGATTTTGAACCTGGTTTGGTGTTCACACCACACACTTTGCTATTTGTACCAAAAACATTGTATATATGTGGACTTTGAGCAGGCCAGTACAACACATTTTATTCTTTTCTTTTGCAGCCATTCTGTTGTAAATTTCCTGGTGTGCTTGAGATCATTGTCCTGTTGAATGACCCAATTGCGATCAAGCTTCAGCTGTCAGACAGATGGCCTCACATTTGAATCTAGAATACTCTAGTATACAGAGGAGTTCATTGTCGTTTAAATGACTGCAAGGTTCCCATGTCCTGTGGCTGCAGAACAAACCCAAATCATAATTTCTCCACCATCCCCAACATTAGATCTTTCTTTACTGTAATTGTCTAGGAAAGCTGTGTAAGTCAAATGCATGGAGATGAGACTAGACCTGCATAAACAAAGTGACTCAACATCTAAATGGCATAGAATTGAACAGTGCCATATTATCAGATTGCTTTTTCCTAATTTTCAAAAAAGGCCCATCATGACAAACCATTTTCAAAACCAGTATATTTTATATTGTGCAATTGTAGCTCTTTTATTTAGTGATTAATTGTAAATCCCTTTGAAAATAAAGTTAATTTTATAACATGACAGGAGGCTTCGTATTTGCTTAAGACTTTCTTTACTTAAGCTTCACAGCAGCACTTTTTTACTTAGTAACAGGGTAACCAATCAGAAAAAAGATAACATGGTATAAAAGTCCCTCCCTGTGACGTCACTTCCTCTTTCTTTGCTGCTTCACACCAGTACAGGTCAGAGTGCCACTGTCTCCTACTTTTCTGTGGGTTCTGTGGTTTATTCTTTATTCCTTATTTTTTACCTATCTGTTTCTGTCATAATTTCACTTTAAATATGGTTTCTTATTACTAGGTGTTTGTTTCCTACCCTATCTTATTTTTCCCTAAGTTTCTCTTAACTTAGTTCTTATTACCACCTTATTTTTTCTTTTCTCATTCTTACAGTTACATTTCTGTTTTGTATATCTATTGAATGTATTAAATTCAAATTTTCTTATATACCGTTTTAACAGTCCGGGTTGCGGTCGGCATATTTTGCCCCGTTTTCCCGGGCTTTCTGGGCCGTGGAGAACGCCTCCAGCGGCCCCGAGCGCGCACGGCGGCCATCTTGGATCTCGCGCACCTCTGCGAGATCCAAACGGCCGCTTCTCTTTCTTGTGCGCATGAGCACGATCGCGGCGGCCTTTTTCTTGGAGCCGTGATCGGAGCCCAAATAACCGCACGGCGGCCATTTTAACTGCACTTCAGCAGTATCTTTATTTCTAACACCTGGAAAAAGATATATATATATTTTACACTGCTATTTTCAGATAATAATAATATTACCTCAGAGTAGGCTTGATTTCACTCCCCTTGGAAATACCTCACTCTGTAATTTCAGTTCGATGAGTACTTGGAACCAAATATTTATATTTCGAATTTATATTCAACAACTCATTACTGTTGGGATTACCCCATTACCATTCAGCCTGAGTTTTTCATCACATTAATACTGATTTATTTTGAGGGTAAATCCCTAAATATATTTATGATTGCTGTTATGATATACAGCCCATGATTGGCCCGCTTTGTCTGTGCCGCTATACCTGAAATATTACTCCCGGAGGTTATTAAGACTGGGTGACCCCCAGCTACAGCTTGCACTGTTTTAAAACATTTTAATAAAGTTTTGTGTTATTTCGGACGGCCTCAAATACATTCTAATGCTGGCCTATTCTGCCCCATAGGTATCATCACTATTGCTATGGAGGCTTCAATCCAAGACCAAAACTTACAAGCTGTTATAAATGCGGCCGTTGCCGCTTCACTGGAAAAGGCCCTGGCTCGGGTGCTGCCCATTGAGCCTAAAGATCCAAAAACTTCTGAGCCCCCGCCTTCTGAGGAAGAGGCGGATGATTCAGATTCCACAAGAAGGAACCCTTCCAAACCCACTAAAAGATATTGGAAAGGGGATGGGCCAGAACCACTCAAACGCAAGGGGAAAGAACCGGCAAAACGCCCGAAACAGACTGACACCAAAACAAAACATCCCGTACAACCTACTCTGTCAGAGGAAGAAGACGACTCTTTTGATTTACACCCCTTGGCCATCCTAGATGAATGGCAAGCCGACCACTCTTCTGAAGACGAAGAAGACTGGCCTGTGGCTTCTTTTAATGGGGCACCTTTCCCTCAAGATTTCAATAGAGATCTCACAACAGAGGATTCTGTACCTGAACAGAATCCTTCGGAAGACGCCGAAACCTTCATGGACACACTGGGTCAACCCCTATTTGACCCACGGCATATTAGATATCCTCGGTCTTCTGAATGGTCACTCCCAATTCATCTCTCCCAATATATCCATTTCTGGATCAGGAGACCACTAGACCGGGAGGTCCGCAAGCGCCTAAGAGCCGAATGCCCTAGGCCGACTTTGCCGGACAAGGTTGCCATGACCCCGGAGTTCGATCCAATGCTCTGCACATACCTAGCCAGAACTGGCCGTGACCCTAAAAAGGGCATCGAACGCAGCCTACGCCTCACCCAGGACAAGATGTTGGATGTCCTGGGGCCCCTAGCAAGAATTCTACTATTGGCTGATGAAGCCCTCACTAACGAGGGCCCCTTAGACCCATCGGTTATAAGAGAATGGGCACTACGCTCCATTTGCCTGCTGGGCAATGCAAATACTTCCCTATGTACGGAGCGTAGAAAAGCAGTGCTGCTGCGTATGGATGCCAAATTAACCGATCTGGGCACCAAAGAATTGGGCCCCAAGGCTAAGGGTCTATTATTTGGAGAACCCTATATCAAAGAGTTACACAAGCATGTAAACTTATACACTACTTTGAACAAGGCACAATCATCCATGAAAAGAGTATTCCACCAACAACCCTCACGGGTTTTTGGAAGGGCTGGCCGTTCAAGGGGTCGTACAGTCAGCCGCTTCTGGGCCTCAGGCCAACGCCAGCGACCCCCCACCTCATCCTTCTTCCCCAACTACCAATCAAGGGGTTTCTACACCCAAAGAGCAGACAGGGGAAGAGGAAGCAGAGCCCGTGGACGCAACAGATACCCTACAGGTGAGATTTCCTACCTTTCACCTTACAACGGTTTATCATGCGGGCAGGTTATTACATTGTCTAGATATGTGGAAGACGCTGTCTTCAGATACCTGGGTTCTAAACACAGTCCGGGGTTATTTGATAGAATTTTATTCTCTTCCTACTCAAACAGGTTTTCCCCATTACCCGATAATGTCAAGAGCTCAAACCACCCTCCTCGATTCGGAACTACGTTCCTTACTAACAAAAGGAGCTATTCAACCAGCTCCACACGACAAAGGCTTTCTAAGTTCCATCTTCCTAGTCAAGAAGAAATCAGGGGAATTTCGACCAGTAATCAACCTTCGTCAGTTGAATACTTTCGTGATATACAGGCACTTCAAAATGGAAGGGATTCATCTCCTCAGGGACATCCTCCGACCAGGAGATTGGTTCACCAGACTCGACCTCAAGGATGCTTACCTCTCCGTACCGGTACATACATCCAGCCGACGTTTCCTCCGCTTTCTTTGGCACCACCAGGTCTTCCAATTCACCTGCCTTCCATTCGGCCTGAGTTCCGCTCCATGGTGCTTCACCAAACTACTCAAACCAGTCACCGCGCATCTTCGAGCAAGAGGCATTCACTGCCTAATCTACCTCGACGACCTCTTACTACTCTGCGACGACGCATCCAGCCTACAGTCACAAACGAACTACGCATCTTCATTGATCGAATCCTTGGGATTCGTCATCAACAAGGCGAAATCCTCACTGACTCCATCCCAAATCATTCAATTTCTCGGCTTCGAGATCGACTCCTCTACCTGTGTTCTCCGCCTACCTCAAGCCAAACTAACTGCGATCAGGAAGGAACTACGCAAGACGCATCGACAAGTGGATATCCCTCTCCGAGGTTTAGCTCGGATTATAGGCCTACTTTCGGCTTCCATTCAGGCGATCTACCCAGGTCCCCTCCATTATCGGGCCATGCAACGCCTGAAGGCTCAGTTCCTCCAGACCCATCCATCATACGACCAGAGGGTCCCGATCACTACCGAGGTGAGGGAGGAACTCAACTGGTGGCTCCACCACATGTCGGCCTGGAATGGCAAAGCAATTTTCGGCCCCACTCCAGACTTCGTGGTGGAATCAGACGCGAGCCTCCAAGGCTGGGGCGCAACTTGTCATGCAACTTCCACCGGGGGACCATGGACCGCGGCAGAACACTCTCTCCACATCAACTGTCTGGAGTTAATTGCAGGTTCGTTCGCAATCCGCAGTCTGGCCAACCACCTCTCAGACTGCTGTATCCTCCTTCGAATGGACAATATTTCAGCTGTCCAATACATCAACAAACTGGGAGGGGCCAGATCACGTACCCTATCCGAAGTGACAAAGGACATCTACAATTTTTGTTTCCAACGCAACATAACAATTCGAGCAGAATATCTCCCGGGAGAAACGAACATTACTGCGGATTGGTTCTCCCGACATTGGAGGGACGTCAGCGACTGGCGCCTGCACGAATCAGTTTTCTTCCACATCTCCAAGCTCAGAGGACCGTTTACTCTGGACCTTTTCGCCTCCCAAACGAATTTTCAAGTCCCACATTTCTTCAGCTGGCTACCAGACCCAGAATGCTTGGCGGTAGATGCCTTCCTTCAAAAGTGGCCGACAACGGGAGCCTACGCCTTCCCTCCTTTCGCAATGATCCCGAGAGTCCTTCTTCAGATCCGCAGACAACAAGTCACGCTGGTACTACTCACCCCGCTCTGGCAGGGCCAAGCATGGTTCCCAGATCTCCTGGACCTATCCTGCCAACATCCCCTCCTTCTACCTCCATGGCTCAACCTGCTAGAGGACCCTCAAGGAAACCCTCATCCGATGATAATTCAGGGCCACCTCCAACTAGTGGCTTGGACTCTTTCAGGGGATCCTGGAATTTCGGAGAATTATCGCAGAGAACTAAGGAACTCCTCTGGGATTCTTGGGCACCTGGAACCAGAAGATGCTACCTTTCCTCCTGGGGTGCTTGGTGCAATTGGTGCCTGGAACGGAATACCGATCCCCTTACAGCCCCTAGACAGTTCATTTTGAATTTCCTCTCACATCTGTTCGACTTAGGCCGCTCATACCGTTCCATCAACGTTGCCCGGTCAGCAATCTCAGCGGCCCACGTGCCTTTAGAGGGAGCTCCGGTTGGCCAGGACCCTTTGGTTTGTAGACTATTGCGGGGCATTAAACTAGCTCGCCCCCCAACACCGAAATACTCCCACCTATGGGACGTTAATGTCATGATTCGCTTCCTGTTACTTTGCCTAATCTCCTTCCGAAGAGTATCAGACGTTCGAGCATTCGACCATAACGCTATCAACTTCTCCCCAGAAGGTGTCACCTTTTCCGTATCCAGACGGACAAAATCAAACTCCTCTTCAGTTTTTTACCCTTATTTCCCTAACCATCCAAAATTGTGTGTGGTCTCTCTTCTCTCTCGTTATTTATCAGTCACCTCCTCTCTACGTTCAACCTCCTCCAGCCAACTATTGATCTCATACGTCCGACCCCATCATCCCGTATCAACCACAACCCTTGCCAGATGGCTTAGGTGGTTGCTCTCCCTGGCCGGGATTGAAACTTCCTTCGGAGCCCACTCCATCAGGGGTGCGGCGGCATCAGGAGCATTCAACGCTGGAGCCTCTCTTCGGGACATCCTTCACTCAGCAGACTGGTCCAGGGAACAGACGTTCCGCAACTTCTACTTTCGTCCAGCTGTGCACGCTTCCTTAGCCCTCCTGGGGGAGCGTTAAAACAGCAAATACGAAGCCTCCTGTCATGTTATAAAATTGTAGATTATGCTATCTTTAGTGTACTGATAATCTTAATTTTATTAATGACAGGAGGCGAGTATTTCCCACCCATTCACCTTCGTTTCTTCCCCCCCTTGGGTTGCCTCTTTAGGTAAGTTTATCTAAGATATGAGTAACACGCTATGTATATTCTACCAGGGGGGGCTAAGGATTTCTCTCCATGGTTGTATAAATTAACACTTTAGGGGAGGTGGTCTATTATATATGATTTTTTCTAATTACTGGACACCATAATTTTAGAAGTCCAATTCTCGGATTAATCCTTGGTTTCGACTCTGCTCTCTCGTTTCAGCGTAAAGCCCCTCAAGAGGACAAGTCTAGCTGCTGTTTCATCTCAAGCTTCATCTCAGCTCTCCTAGAAGTCATGTTTTCGTTCCTGTTCCCTCTCAAGCATCAACTTTCTCGTCTGGCTTTCCGGATTTCTTATCGGTTCCCTTTACAGTTTTCCCGTTCCTTTTTGTTCGCAGCCAGAAAGAGGAAGTGACATCACAGGGAGGGACTTTTATACCATGTTATCTTTTTTCTGGTTGGTTACCCTGTTACTAAGTAAAAAAGTACTGCTGTGAAGCTTAAGTAAAGAAAGTCTTAAGCAAATACTCGCCTCCTGTCATTAATAAAATTAAGATTATCAGTACACTAAAGCTAGCATAATCTACAATTTTCTCTCATGTGTTTGTCAACTATACATTACATGTTGCTGTATATTTAATAGTGAATTTTGCAACCCTGATATGTGTAAAGGCTATAAAAAGCCCTAATTCATAATAAACTGAATTTCCCAAGTACAGAAACACCCTTGTGCAGTGGAGACTGGTGAAGTTTAAAGATGGTGAATTTGTACTGAATTGTTGAGTTCTGCTCAATTGACCTTGTGTACTGACATTCAGATCCAATTAGATATTTAACCCTGCATAACACCAAAGGCAAAGTCAGTGGTAGGTGGAATTAGATATCATTTTAGAGCAGACTAAACATTGCAGAGGTTTATATCGAGAAAGAGGGGCATCGTTTTGAAAATCCTTCAAAATCTTGATATGATAAGCTGCTAAACCTCTCTGCTGCATCTCCAGTCAATAATTAACATGGGCAGGAAACTGCAGAGCTAATTATGACAGACACAATATTAGTCTTTACCGCAACAATATATAAATATATATATATATATATATATATCATTTTTTTTTTCATTGTAACAAATGTGGAGGTGTTTCTCCACTTGTCCCTGTGCACCAGCCTCCACTGTTACCATGTATGTCTTTGCAACGTGTACTAGGAATTATAGGGTCGAACTAGAAATATGTCCATTTCAGTCATCACACATTTTGTTGTAGCACTAAATACTGTAGTATTGAGTTTTTGTCTTGACACAGTGTACCAGACATTATTTCTACAATAATGAATCAAAACTAAATATTTTCTTATATATATTGTATAAATAAAAATGCTGCTTATTTTTGAAAATCCCACAAGTCATGAAAACCTAATTCCCTAGCTGTAATTAAATACAAAAAGATGTGTCAGGTTTCACTTGTGGCCTTAGCAGTAGATTATAAATTTCTAAGCTATCTTCTGAATAGAAAAAAAAGCAATACTCTACATGCAGATATGGGAAAATATTTAAAGCATCTGTTCACACAAATTAGCTATATAAAAAATTAAAAATTAAACTACAGACACTCCTCACTTACTGACCGGGATCCATTCCTACAACCCAGTCATAGAACAAATTGGTCAGTAAGTGAGGAGTTAAGGGATTCCCTGCTCTGGTGCATTTGTCTATGTTCGAGGAAACTTCCCCGAACATAGACGAACGCACCAGAGCAAGGAATCCCTCTAATCTATGCTTGGGAAACCACCAGAGCAGGGAATCCCCACGACGGATCTTACTTACGGCTGGTCATAAGTGTGAGCCGTCGTAAAACAGGTAGGTCGCTAAAAGAGGACCACCTGTACAGGTATAGCTAAATGTAAAGGTTTGTATCTCTATTAAATTAATTAAAGTATGCACCAGAATTAAGGCTTTGAAAGGTAGTTGTAAAGTATTTTTTTTTTGTATCTGTCACAGGGATCATATGTCTGGCAACTGCTATTGTGGAATTGTAATAGATTGTCTCAATTCTGAGGTTTACAGTAATTGTGGAGTATATACCGAACACGGCTTATATAATTAATGAACTAGACTGCCATTGCGGCCTAGTAGTGATAGGCATAAGGTTGCTATGACATGCTCTGTTGCTTAATAAGCTTAACTTAAGATGCCCATAAATGAACAGGTAATGTCGCAATCAGTGCTTCCTACAGGATCAGGAACTCTTAATAAACCTTCCAGTATTTTGTGGTATGAAATCAGGACAGGTGGGTGGGCATTCAGGTGACATCAACAGGTATGTAAAATGTTTCACTGTTGACACCCATAATGGGTGGGATGATCCAGGAGTTTTTTTTTGTCAATTTACTGAAAGCGCATGTCTTTAAAGTGTCAAGCACATAAAGTGTCAAGCACATCAGGCTGACATACAGCCTTCCTAGGTTGTCTTCACTATACAGGACCACGCAGAGAGCGCTGCTGAAATACTCTCTGCATTGTCCTAGTACCTGCCACACACATCAAATCTGTCTAATGATGTGCTTGTTCTTTGCTGCCCCACATTTGGGCGCACCAGGACCCATGCATGGTGGAATGGTGGGACAGGATCCTAAAATAAGAACTATTGGGATCCTGTCTTACTTCTTCATTAGAGAAACTTGCACTCCTTACATGCTGTGCATATACCTCTTAATTCTACATACTTGGAGTTATTCACTACACTGCAGAGCACTGAAACTTTCTTTGTTTATTTATTTTTTCCTTTGTTGGTAACACTTTACATTTGACAAAAGTGTGAGATTTTTCTCAGAAAGACACAAAGAATTATATATCTTATGTAAAATTATAGGTGACTTGAAGTCTGCATGACCCTGGAGTGCTTTCAAAATCCCAAAGCAGATGTTGCCCAGAGAAGTGAATTTTCTAAATAATTGTTGTTATCACCCAGCAGTTACCAAAACACACTATTATTTACTCTGTCTGAATCAAGAAACAGTGTGAGTGATAAGCTGTTACAAAACATTTTAAATTAATTTTTAAGATTCATATCAAATTTTAGTATAACATTTTATCGTTTTATCATAACCATAATCTTAACACAAGAAAAACAGCAAAATATATATAAATAAAATGATAAAATGATAAGCTTAGAGTCATGTCTACAAATGCTCGCAGTTTAGGGAATAAGATCCATGAACTTGTGGCAATAATGGCAACTGATAGTGTAGATTTAGTCGCTGTTACTGAGACATGGTATAATGAGAAAAATGACTGGGACATAGCAATACCAGGGTACTCTTTATATAGAAAAGACAGGAAAGGCAAGAAAGGGGGATGGGTGGCCCTGTATGTAAAGGATAGCATAAAATCTAGCCTAATAAAGGTTAGTGAGGCGAACATAGAGTCCGTTTGGGTTACGTTAGAATTTGGTAATCACACAGTAACTCGTGTAGGTGTGATTTATAGGCCCCCAGGACAAATTGAAGAGTTAGATAATCTACTAGTTGAAGAAATAGCTAAAATGACAATGAAGGGGGAAGTTATCATCATGGGTGACTTTAATCTTCCTGATGTGAATTGGAAAACAAAAATAGCTACTTGTGCCAGGAGCACACATATTCTAAACTCCCTACTGGGATTGTCTCTAAAACAAGTCGTTGAGGAGCCAACTCGTAAAGAGGCCATACTAGATTTAGTGTTAACAAATGGAGATTTGGTATCAGATATTACTGTAGGTGAAAGTTTAGGATCCAGTGATCATCAGTCAGTGTGGTTTAATATAAGAACAGTGACTGAGTCACACCACACAAAAACAAAAGTTTTAGACTTTAGAAAAACAGACTTTTCTAAAATTAGAATATGTGTAAAGGGGTCATTATCAGACTGGAGCAATTTATATGGAGTCCAAAAGAAATGGGATTATTTAAAAGTTGCACTACTGAAGGCAACAGAAAATTGCATTAGGCTTGTCAGTAAAAGCAAAAAATTCAAGAAACCACTGTGGTACTCCGCAGATGTGGCCAAAATAGTAAAAAAACAAAAAGTTAGCATTTAGTAATTATAAAAAAACCCAGAGTGAGGAAGACAGAATGACCTATAAGATTAGGCAGAAAGAGGCTAAGCAAGTTATAAGAGCTTCCAAATCCCACACAGAAGAGAAAATAGCACAGTCAGTAAAAAAAGGGGGACAAAACTTTTTTTAGATACATAAATGAGAAAAGAAAAGTAAAACAAGGATTAGTTAGATTAAAAACAAAAGAAGGAAGGTATGTAGATGAGGATAAAGGTCTAGCTGACTGCCTCAATGAATATTTTTGTTCGGTATTTACAGATGAAAATGAAGGAAAGGGACCTCAGTTAAGAAAAAGGATAAATGAGTCATTTATTACACGTGAGTTTACAGAGGAAGAGGTTCTATTTCAACTGTCAAAAGTAAAGACAAATAAGTCAATGGGACCTGATGTAATACACCCAAAGCTATTAAAAGAGCTTAGTGGTGTACTAGCAAAACCATTAACAGATGTATTTAACCAATCATTAATAACAGGAGTAGTCCCAGAAGATTGGAAGTTAGCGAATGTTGTGCCCATTCACAAGAAAGGTAATAGGGAGGAGTCGGGCAACTATAGGCCAGTAAGCCTTACTTCAGTAGTGGGGAAAGTGATGGAAACCATGTTAAAGGATAGGATTGTTGAACATCTAAAAACACATGGATTTCAAGACCAGAGACAACATGGGTTTACTTCAGGGAGATCATGCCAAACTAATCTTATTGATTTTTTTGATTGGGTAACTAAAATTATAGATCAGGGTGGTGCAGTAGACATTGCTTACCTAGATTTCAGTAAGGCTTTTGACACTGTTGCACATAGAAGGCTTATCAATAAACTACAATCTTTGAGTTTGGATTCCAATATTGTTGAATGGGTAAGGCAGTGGCTGAGTGACAGGAAACAGAGGGTTGTAGTCAATGGAGTATATTCGAAGCTTGGGCTTGTCACCAGTGGGGTACCTCAGGGATCTGTACTTGGACCCATTCTCTTTAATATTTTTATTAGTGATATTGCAGAAGGTCTTGATGGTAAGGTGTGTCTTTTTGCGGATGATACTAAGATATGTAACAGGGTTGATGTTCCAGGAGGGATAAGCCAAATGGAAAATGATTTAGGTAAACTAGAAAAATGGTCAGAGTTGTGGCAACTGACATTTAATGTGGATAAGTGCAAGATAATGCATCTTGGACGTAAAAACCCAAGGGTAGAGTACAAAATATTTGATAGAGTCCTAACCTCAACATCTGAGGAAAGGGATTTAGGGGTGATTATTTCTGATGACTTAAAGGTAGGCAGACAATGTAATAGAGCAGCAGGAAATGCTAGCAGAATGCTTGGTTGTATAGGGAGAGGTATTAGCAGTAGAAAGAGGGAAGTGCTCATGCCATTGTACAGAACACTGGTGAGACCTCACTTGGAGTACTGTACACAGTACTGGAGACCCTATCTTCAGAAGGATATTGATACCTTAGAGAGAGTTCAAAGAAGGGCTACTAAACTGGTTCATGGATTGCAGGATAAAACTTACCAGGAAAGGTTAAAGGATCTTAACATGTATAGCTTGGAGGAAAGACTAGACAGGGGGGATATGATAGAAACATTTAAATACATAAAGGGAATCAACACAGTAAAGGAGGAGACTATATTTAAAAGAAGAAAAACTACCACAACAAGAGGACATAGTCTTAAATTAGAGGGACAAAGGTTTAAAAATAATATCAGGAAGTATTACTTTACTGAGAGGGTAGTGGATGCATGGAATAGCCTTCCAGCTGAAGTGGTAGAGGTTAACACAGTAAAGGAGTTTAAGCATGCGTGGGATAGGCATAAGGCTATCCTAACTATAAGATAAGGCCAGGGACTAATGAAAGTATTTAGAAAACTGGGCAGACTAGATGGGCCGAATGGTTCTTATCTGCCGTCACATTCTATGTTTCTATGTTTCTATGTTTCTAACTACATTTCCAAATTACAAAACTAAAGTTCACAACCGATTTCTAGACTTTTTTTCTGACTGAATTGCAATTTAGCCAAAGTGGTTGATCATCTTTTCATAAGAAATTCTGATTTCTGACCCACCACGTGCCAGAATCTCAGGGATCAGACTTATATTTGCATATATTTGATTCAGTTCTCTAATTTGATTAGGATGACTTAGAAGATGAACTTTTCTTTTTTGTTTTGTGTTGTTGTTGTTGTGTGTTTTGAGTGATGGCAAAAAAGCAGCTTAGTATCCCATCATAGACAACAGGCCTGCCCAATCAAATAGGTTTGATCTCCTGGTGAATCAAGAAGTTGCAAAATTAAGATGACTGATGGCAAGAAGAAATAACAGAGAGTTAGCACAGAACAACTGAGCAACGGAAGCTCAGCTGTTCAAGGTTTAACCCCTTAAGGACCAAACTTCTGGAATAAAAGGGAATCATGACATGTCACACGTCATGTGTCCCTAAGGGGTTAAATAGGGTGCCATACAAAAGGAACATATACTTAAAAAAGCCTACATAACACCCTATTGGTGTATTGGGCTGTCAATCAGCTGGGGTTGCCATGGAGGTGAGTGTTTTTTAATTTGTTCCAGCCACACTGTCTTGCGGCAGGCATGGAACGATTGTGCAAATCTCCCAGGCATCTATCATTGCCTGGAAGATGTGATGCCATTGGAGTTCAAAAGTCGCAATCTGCCTCCGGCATTCATGCATGCACATGGGCAGCCGCGACCCAAGTACCTTCATCAGAGCAGCTAAGGGAACGGGGCAGTGGAGTTAAGTCGTGACAGGGGTTTTCTTTGTATCCCGAACCATTCTTCTGGCAGTTGTGGCTGAAATCTTTTTCGGTTTACCTGACCTTGGCTTGGTATCAAGATATCATTGAATTTTATGCTTCTTAATAAGTGATTGAAAAGAACTGACTGGCATTTTAAAGGCTTTGGATATCTTTTTATATCCTTTTTTCCCATCTTTATAAAGTTCAGTTACCTTGTTATGCAGGTCTTTTGACAGTTCTTTTCTCCTCCCTATTGTTCAATATCAAGCCTGCCCCGTGCATTCACATGAGAGCTAACAAACTAATTGACTATTTATACACAGACACTAATTGCAGCTTAAAAAACCACAGGTGTGGGAAATTAACCTTTAATTGCAATTTTAACCTGTGTGTGTCACCGTGTGTGTCTTTCACAAGGCCAAAAATTCAAGGGTATGTAAACTTTTGAACAGGGCCATTTAGGTGAATTCTGTTATCATTATGATTTAAAAAGGAGCCAAACAACTATGTGATAATCAATGGCTTCATGTGATCACCTATCCTTCAATAATATACATTTGTTATGCATGATCAGTCATATCCAATCAAAAACAATGTCCAAATTTCACAATTTCTGTCAGGGTATGAAAACTTTTAAGCAAACTGTATCTATCTTTCCCCAGCATTCCAGGAGATATAAGCTAAATGGCAAATGACTTAGGTAAATTAGAAAAATAGTTAGTGTGGATAAGTGCAAGATACTGCATCAAGGGCAGAGTATAGAATATTTGATACAGTCTTAACCTCAACATCTTAGGAAAGGGATTTAGGGATAATTATTTTAGCTGACTTAAAAGTAGGCAGACAATGTAATAGAGCAGCAGGAAATTGGTTGTATAGGGAGAAATTTTAGCAGTAGAAATAGGGATGAACTCATGCCATTGTACAGAACACTGGTGAGACCTCACTTGAAGTATTGTATTCACTACTGGAGACCGTATCTCCAGAAAAAATATTGATACTTTGGATAGAGTTCAGAGAAGGGCTGCTAAACTGGTTTATGGATTACAGGGTAAAACTTACCAGGAAAGGTTAAAGGAACTTAACATGTATAGCTTGGAGGAAAGACAGGACAGGGGGGATATGATAGAAACATTTAAATACATAAATGGAATCAACACAGTAAAGAAGAAGAGTATATTTAAAAGAAGAAAAACTACCACAACAAGGAGGATATAGTCTTAAATCAGAGAGGCAAAGGTTTAAACATATCAAAAAGTATTACTTTACTAACAAGTTAGTTGATTCAGTGAATAGCCTTGCAATTGAAGTGATAGAAGTTAATACAGAAAATAAGTTTAACCCCTTAAGGACACAACTTCTGGAATAAAAGGGAATAATATCCGTCTTGTGTCCTTAACGGGTTAAGCATGGATGGGATAGGCGTAACGCTATCCTAGATATAAGAGGCTTATGATAGTATTTAGAAAATTGGGCAAACTAGATGGGGTGAATACTTATCTGCCAGCATGGCATTTGTATGCTTCTATGTTCCAAGTCAATGTGGGAGGGAATACAGGGTTTTGCAGGTATTCGTTTTATTCCCCTCTTCTCACAATTATTAGGGTGAGAAAATAGGTAGGATTATTTAATTTGAATGGTGGTGGTTAGTATATTGGGGGACCCCCAGCCTTCCTGGGTGTGGCCAATAAGTGGGTGCAAGTAATGGAATGTCTACAATGTATTGTATAATTATTTAAATCCCCCACCCAACATCCATGGGTCAGGGCTGGGGTAGATAGTAGTTCCCCCTCCCTCTTGAATATTATAATTAGGGATGCCACCCACTTCAAATGGGTGAGGATGGGAAGGAAAAATAATATAAAAAGTCCTATTTTCTTTTTATATATTTATTTTTAACTATTTAATGTTGCACCTGGCTTATAAGAAATGGACAATCCCACATAAACCTCCCATCTGTGTGGGTTATTTAAGAGTTTTCATACTGTCTGCAAGCGCTGCCTATTGACAAATAGTTCATAGTTACATAAGCTGAAAAGAGACATGTGTCCGTCAAGTTCAGCCTTTGTCACATCTGTTTTTGCTGTTGATCCAAAAGAAGACAAAAACTCAGTTTAAAGCACTTTTCAATTTTGCAACAAACTAGGAAAAAATCCTAGTCAGTCAGATCTCTCCTTGGATCAAGAAGCAGTTACCCCGCCTATTAAAAATGATATCCCTGAATATTATGTTTTTGCCTTAGACTAAATCTCTTTCTCCCAGTATAAATGCTTGATCTCATGTCCTACATATAGCACTGTTATTGAATTGATTTTTTTTTTAATCCAGGCCCCGATTTGATGTATTTTAAGCATGTGGGCTGGATTGCAGTCCTCCTTCAATTCTGAATGGCCCCGTATGCAGCTGGATTCGTTACAGGACCATTTGGACTTTGAATAACCTCTTATATTAAACTCAATTTATTATTTTAATTTAACACACTATATTTTGGATGATTCTTTATAAATGCAGGTATTGATGCTTGAATTGTCCCTGCATTAATCATTCTCAGGCTTATTCACCAAGTTGAGACTTCAAATAAATACTAAATTCAGTGTACTTTGGCCTTAAATTTAAAATTCACTTCAAATTCACTCTGACTTCTCACCTTAGTAAATAAACCCTGCTGTGTTTAACAGGAACATCCAGCTTGAAATCTAAAATTCCTATGAGGCTGCTCCTGTTTTTTGGTGATATATTATATTTATTTTTTCTTCTACAGAAAGTGATGTTTTAGTGATTTATGCCTTTAATATTATATTGTACTTGGAACATTACACCCCACACATGAATCATCTTTAAAGAATTATTAAACTGACAAAATATATTGTAACAAAATATTGTATGACAATGACAACACTTTTTATGCCTGTATTAATGTAAATGAAATCTGACTTTGAAATGCAGAGAACCACACAAATTCAGGTTATCCATACAGTCATGCATAAAATTTCAAAGATGAGTTCTTTATTAATAGGAAAAAAAAGAGTGAGTCAGCCTACTGGTCTAATGGTCTTCCCTATAATTTGAATCTATTAAAAGCAGCTTGCAATCACCTCTGGGAGCAGAGATCAAGTATGACCTTGGCTCTACTAAAAATGCTCATGTAATATTTTTACAGTAGCTTTTTGAGATACACTGATTGCTTACATAGTCAAAAATGATACAGCTTTAGCATATTTATGTAACCTTATGTTAATTTCTCTTATTTATGCTTTACATGATCATATGATGTTACATACTAAAATATTGAGTGTAAAAACATAGCAGTTCTAATATTACATATAAAGCATGCCATTAAACAGGTAACTATAAGCATTATGTTTATGATATTAAAAGTAAATTGATCTGCACTTTAAGTATGGTTTAATGCAAAATGTTTTTGCTGCACTACTGTTTTTTGTATTTCCTGAATAAAAAACTATTTTGTTGATTACATTTACCTTTTGTAGATGTTTTCTTAGCAGGGACACTTTGTTTTGCATTGAAGCAAAACAAAAACTAAATGCAAAAATTGTGACTTTCCCAGTAACCAAAGCCTACCAACTCTGCTGCTTTTTAGATACATATAAATTTTACTTTCTTATTATAAGTCCGAATGTGGATTGCAATGATACCCTTAAAGATATTAGAACAGATTTTGCTTTGCAGCTATATTGTTGATTCAGGCTGTAGCTTGGCTAAGATTAACATTATTGCTAATGCAGACGGGTTATCATTTAAAAGACCACCATGACCACATCAGAGATTCCCTCCACTGCAGGCAATTAAAAAAAACAACAACAAAAAAACACAATTTCATTACCTGGAGTGTGTGCATGCTCTCTGAGCTGGAAATTACCTTGAGTGACACGTTGCCCGTAAACTCTCCCCAGAGATAGCGGCTGAAATGGAGCACCCCCTGATGGTCGAAGAACTGGAGTGTGCCATGAAGCTCTTCAAACTCCATGAGCCCCTGGTGCGGATGAGTTACCCCTAACTTATTTGCGAACCTTTAGAGACATACTTCTACCAAGACTCCTGATGGGCCTAAATTCAATATGCTTTGGCGGACAGTTCCCACCTGATACCTTAAGTGCAGTAGTCACGATCCTCCCTAAGGAAAGCAAGGACCCTACTAACTGTGCCAGCTACTGCCCAATTTTTTTTTATTGAACGCGGACTTAAAACTATTTGCAAAGGCCATGGTGCTCAGATTCACCAAGACCTTACCAGACCTAATACATCCTGACCAAATTGGTTTTATACCCAGGAGGGGGGGAAGCGAGAGATAACACCATCCGGGCTCTCAATGTCATTTACGCCGCCAAGACCAGCAGGAGGGAGGTCATTCTCCTTTCCAACGATGCCGAAAAGGCGTTCGACTGGGTGGACTGGACCTTCCAGTCGGAGATGCTGCGACACATGGGGTTTGGCCCGCACCTACGAACCTGGGTGGCCGCACTGTACACTGCACCAACGGCGCGCAAACGCATCAACGGCGCACTGACAAAATCATTCACCATTCATAACGGCACCTGCAGGGTTGTCCCCTGTCGCCCCTTCTGTTCGCCCTCTCTCTTGAACCCTTTCACGAGGCGGTCAGACGGAACGGGGGTATCACAGGGTCCTGCCTGGGCAGAGAGGAACACCGGCTGGCTGCATACATTCACCAAATGCTTTCCTAACCTGCTGGAGGCGTTCAAGAGGTACAACATGGTGTCCAACCTGAAACTCAATATAGACAAATCTGAAGCCATGCCGATCATACAGGATCGCGACCTGGTCCTTGGGCCGGACTGGGGATACAAAGCATCCCTGGAAAAAAAAATCTATGCCAGTCCCATAAGTCATTGTGCCATATATTGTCACATGTAATATGTAAGGCTATGTCTTGCCACCCATGATGATTGAGTAAGATATATAATATATATATATATATATATATATATATATATATATATATATATATATATATATATATATATATATTTATATCTTTTTCTAATATAAAATATTGGTCCTTTCAGAGTAAAATGTTTAATTATACAGTAAGCATACTCACATGCAGACACAGACAATCTCACTGACACACACAAGCTCATTGATACACAGCCTCATACACCCTGTTCCAAATTATTATGCAAATTCTATTTAAGTGTCATGTTACGGTTGCCTCCAGGCTGGCTGGAAGTTGGACCATAGAAAAGGATGCTCCTAGTGCTCACCAAAGGATCATCAGCACCGTAGCCACCATAAGTACTGCAGACTCCACGAACCACCGCTGCTGGGCTGGTATCTCACCATGTGCTCTGCGCCCTGGACTTACGGCCAGGCCCCAGGTTCCAGCAGGTGAACCTCTTCCTTTTGTAGAGCGAAGCAGGATCAGGAACAAGAGCTCTTACAAGAGCTCAGTAGCTAAGGGAGTATGAAGAGCATAGCAATCCCTGTAGTGATTATAGCTGTCCCCTACAAACATGAGTCAAGACTGCAAGTTATGGGGTCAAGTCATTCTGTTTTATTGGCACCCAAAGGGCTTTCTTTTATACAGGTTTCCCTTAGATAGGACCACCCACAGGGTTTTACAAAACAACCAATCATACACGTACATTACTGAAAACACTCCCAGCAATTACACACAAAATCCTCCCCTCTGGGGCGGAGCCAACTGCCAAACCGCATGGACGTGTGTTAGCTGAGCTCCTCAATCTTGGAAAGCCAATCCATTGCCATCGGGCACTAAACCCTCAAAATGGGACACCCAAAACGCTCAAACGCCGG
Source organism: Pelobates fuscus (assembly GCF_036172605.1). NCBI lineage: Eukaryota > Metazoa > Chordata > Amphibia > Anura > Pelobatidae > Pelobates > Pelobates fuscus. The sequence goes on along the minus strand of NC_086320.1, from coordinate 184,331,121 downwards.
ACAACACCCTGCTAGCAAGACTCCTGCAGGAAAAAACGGTGCCCTGACAAAAATTTTCAGGGACACGGCGGATCATGCGCCTGACCCGGTAGGCCCCAACATGGCGCCGGACTCCCCTCTGACCTGTTCCGTGTCGATGAGCCCTGCGGGATCTGAGATCTCCTCTCACTCAAATGACCCAGACATCAGGGAGCTACTCAGGGCACTTCCCTCCAAACAAGACTTGGCCCACATGCTCCACAGATTAGAGGCCTCGTTCCAGACCAAATTGGATGCTAAAGGGCTGACTTCAAGTAGACAAAGCACAGAGTATCCGCCCTTGAAGAGGACAGGGACACGATGCAAGCGCAAATCAGGGCGCTTCAAGATACAGTATCAGCTCAGAACAACTATGTTTCCGTCATGCAACGGTCGCTAGATGATCTGGATAATAGGGGATGGCGAAACAACTTGAGGGTGAAAGACCTCCCCGAGACAGACCGGGAAAACCTTCCTGATATACTGCAAGAGCTCTTAAATCTTATATTGGGCCGATCCACAGATACACCAATAGCCTTTGACAGGGCCCACAGAGCTTTATGTCCAAGGGGCAATGCAGCTGATCTACCGAGAGACGTGATCTGTAGACTGCACTACCATGAGTGCAAAAACTAAATTATGGAGGCCTTGCGCCGATCCCAACAACCCCTTCTATACCACGAAGCTCCAATTGCAATATATCCTGATCTCTCATGGATGACACTACAAGCTCGCAGAGCACTAAAGCCCATCACCCTATACCTCCGTAGATTAAATATCCTCCCGACACGGAAAGTACAGACCGCCGATGCCCGACCTGAGAGATACAATGACCGCGGCCTGATAGATTACTATCCGGTTGCATCCCAAACCTACCGTTGGAGTTTAGCTAAATTGTCCACGAAACCTGCAGGTTCATATATGCTGAAGGTGACCCACCAAGGCCTAGGGCCACCAGATTGCGTCCTGGGGTTACAATGCTTTTCGCTATGTATATATATCACTCTGGATCCCTTTGATTGTCCAAATACCCCCCCACCTCCTATTTGTATATAATCCCCCCCCCCCTTCTCTCCTACCCCACTCCAACATGCTCCTAAGTAAGGTTTACTACATGTATTGGCTCTGCTGACCCGGGGGGCATCGCCCCACGGGAAAAGACTTAACTCTGTCTCCGGAGTGATGCTTCCAGTGGAATCAGGGATAAGGATGGGAGCTCACCCACAAGCCCCATTGGGGCCATGCTCCCGATCTTGTCCCCCCCCTCTGCTTGTAGGGCGGGAGGGTTTACATAGGCTCCGATGCCTGGCCCGGGTGACAGGGGGACATCCGAACCCGCCACCCGCCATGCCCACTGCTGTACTAAAATCGCATGCGAGTGGGACGGGCAGACCCATGCGAGCTAAATATGCCCCTCTAGGCATGGATCCACTTAGTAGACAGGGAGCACCACAGTACATTGTGTTTATATTAAGGTACGATTCTGTGTATGCTCGAACCCTCCCCCCCCAAAAAAAAAAAAAAAAATATATATATATATATATATATATATAAATATGTGTATGTATATATATGTGTGTATGTGTATATATATATATATATATATATATAACAATAAATACTAAATCAATATTTACATAAATTACTTAATTAACAGTGAAAAAAAAGAAAAAAAAACTACACAAGAAAAATCGATACAAAAAAGTACCCCCCCACCCTCACCTAACTTCCTACCCCCCCCCCCCCCCATTTTTATTCTGGGTTATACTATTAACATGGTGTGCCAAGACCCGTGATGTTGACTAGCTTATGACATGTGTATTGCTATTACGGGCACTGCTCCATACGATAACTTGTGATATTGTCTACATGTCTTATTGAAATGCAATGTGTGATGTGATGTCCGGACATGACTCAGACAGGGTAGACTACCTGAATCCCAAAAATTTCATTTTTATTTTTTATTTTTATTTTTATTTTCATTTTCATTTTCATTTTCATTTTTATTTTTATTTTTATTTTTATTGTTATTTCTATTTTTTTTTTTTCTAATTTTAATTTATTTTATTTGTATTCATTTTTTATCTTTATTGATATTGATTTGTATTTTCACTTTCATAGTTGCCCTATTTCCATTTTATTTCGTCTTATATCATTTCATCTATTTCATGCATTATATATTTCTTCCTTCTTTTCCACAGATATATTCAGTGTGTTTGTAGGGAGAGGTTATTTTATATATTTGTATTTTTATTTTCATTTTTAAATTCACTTCCATTTCTATGTCCATTTGAAATGATTCATTTTAGATCTATTTTGATTTGATACATTTCCACCGCAATCCATTTCAGCGGGACTTTATATTCCCAGAATAGTTTACCCTCTATAAGTGTTTATCTGTTATCTATTGCTATGTCTTATCATTATCATTTCTGTACGATAGCATGTATGAATGTTTCCAGTCCAAAGTAGGAGTAACTGGTAGTCAGTGATACCTTTTTCTAGATTAAGTTTATTCCTATCTAGATAAACAAATTAACAGTAATCAAGTGTTCTGTTATTACCTTGATACAACTTGTAATCACCTGAAAATTCCTCCCCTAAATTTTCTGCAACCGTTTATAATTTGGAGGAAGTTTGCTAGACTATTAATTTGTATCGTTTATGTATACATGCAGACTCCACTCCTATAGTATCCTCATAGAGCCAGTGTAACTAATTACGCTTGAAAGTTTATATGCTGTATTTAGGCACATTCCGATTTGAAACGGTGTGTTCTTGTATCATAAACCGTTCCCCAGTTATACATTTACGTATAGACTAACTTTCCACATTATGTATTGCAGTATATAACATTTTCTGCTTCCCCCCCTTTTTTGTCTATACTCATTCATTAAGGTTAATTTTCTGTTATCCCAAACAGTGTAAGGATCACAGATAAAGTGATTGATTGTTTCTAGAGAGTCCAAAGCTGCACAAGATATTCCAATAAATGGATGGTATATAAGAACATTGACTGCTCTCTTAAGACTACAAGCCTCTGATGAAGTGACATCAGTCACGAAACGCGTAAGGCATTTTCGGCACCAGCCGCAACTGTACAGAGATCCAGGAATAAGCAGACCAACATAGAGTGAGACGCACGAGAAGATTTTCAAACCTATCTTCCCGGTTTTTTTCCCACCGTTACCTCTTGACCGGCCAGAGGCTCAGCGAGGAGCCACTCCATTTGGAATTTGCCTATCCCAAAGGACTCTGTAACTATACCCACAGACTTTTTTTATGTACACTTTCTAGATATACTATGTACTACGTTTTTTCATTGAATGATATTTTTTTCCATTGATGATGTTGTGAAAATAAATTTTAAAGTTTTTTACTGAAAACAACGGATTGTTTTTGAAGCTAAAGCACTAGGGGTTACTTATCTCTAACATTACAGATTCTTACAAGTTACTTAGTGTCTGAGCAGTAGTTAACACAGCTAACCAATAGATCATATTTTGGTGTTTGTTCGCTATTACACAGATTCAGTATAACAGACAGTATCTCAGTCCAGCTGAACGCATAAACACATTGTTGCCGGAATTATCATATACTGTTATATCCAATTGCTCCAGCTTGTATTTAATACATGGATTTAAAATAAGTTTATTTCATTTCTTATTCTTTATTTTGCTGTTTCCCCTTCTTGGATAGAAGATCTCCTGGTACGTTTAGGGTTAATTCCCCTTATTCAAAATTCCTGCAAGAGACTCACTTTAAAATAGAGTCAGCTCCCACCATCAAAAACAGAAGGTACCCAACTGGCTACTTTAGCGACTTCACTGACGCCAAGGCGAGAGGGGTAGCAATACTGTTCTCTGCTCATGTGCCCTTCACATACACCTCCCATAAGACCGACGACACCGGGAGGCTGCTCATGGTCAAAGGCCACATAGGCCAGACTATGGTCACACTTGTAAACACATATCTCCCCAACAGACGCCAATGCAACGTGTTCAAAAAACAACTTAAAGCCATAGAACAATTCACTGAGGGTATTTTAATCCTTAATCTCTCCCTGGACTCTCATCTAGACCCAACATCCCGAGCCACAGAGTACCAAACCTCAGCACGAGCACAGATGACCAAATCACTTGATAGCGGACAATTATACGACTGTTGGCGCACCATACATCCATCGACTAAAGACTTCTCATTCTTCTCACCCACATCACACTCGTACTCTAGACTGGATATGTTTTTCCTCCAACACAGATTCCTACACCTAGTTCAATCCACCAATTATGGTTCCATCACGTGGTCAGACCACACGCCCCTGTCTCTAGTCATACAAATACCCACCATCCCACAAAAATCATTCCAATGGAAACTCAACGACCTTCTTCTCAATAACCCGGAGGTTGTCTCGCAGCTCAGAGACTCTATAACCAACTACTTCACCATCAATGCTACCCCATCCTCACCCCCACCTATCACATGGGAAGCGCACAAATGTGTACTGAGGGGAGAAATAATAGCATTAGCAGCACGACACAAAAAGATCAGAGAGGCCAACATTCGAACACTTACAGAGGACATAAGGAGGCTAGAAATCAAACACAAAACAGACACGCGACTGAGCACCTACACAGCCCTCACAGCTAAAAGGTCCGCCCTACAGGACTTACTAAATGCCAAAATCAAACGCACAATTATGCTGACGAAACACTCATATTACGCACATGGAGGTAAGTGTGGAGGTCTGCTAGCCAATTCTCTAAAACAACGGAGGCAGTCGACCTTCATATCCAAAATTAAAACCCCCTCAGGAGCCATATCATATAAACTCCCGGACATACTGTCAGCCTTCCAAGATTTCTATACCAAGCTTTACAATCAGAGAGATTCCCCCCCACCGACACAAGACATTGAACTTTTCTTGGCCTCCAGGGTCCACCAGACTATTCCCGCAAATGTCATTCCGACACTAGATGCACCTATAGCCTCCGATGAAGTAAATTTTGCTATACGACACCTCAAACTGGGGAAGAGCCCAGGGCCCGATGGCTTTACGGCCAAATATTACAAGACATTCGCTACCTCCTTAACTGAACCCTTCACACGAGCATTTAACTCCCTTGCCACAGCCTTCCCTAAGGCATCCCTGGAGGCTCATATAGCCCTCATACCCAAACCTGGCAAAGACCCGACTAACTGTGGTAGCTTACAAGAGAGAAAAATGGATAGGGTAGATCCAATACTTCACAAAGACACATGTAAAGCATTGAAAATAGCCCTATACATGGCCTACCTCAGAGCCGCAAAGTAGGGGGTAACCCAGAAAAAATACAAAGAAAAGGAGACCCTTGAAACAAGGGGATCCTGAGAAGCAGCTCTGGACACGGAAAAGGCACTTGAATGCCTGGTAACAGGAAAGGAAGAGAGAATGATAGGTGGGGGAAGAGAAAGGATAAAACGTAACCCTATGCAATCCCCCAAACCTCCTTGATATACAGCTCCTTGCAGAGTAGTGGTAATCAATTGCCCATCATAGGCAATATTAGAAAGGAGTATCCCAACTCTCGAAATGCCGCCTAAGTAGTACTGCCGTGGATAACATCCACCAGGTACAAGGCTAGCTATCCTAAAAATCTGTATACCCTGGGAAACTCAAGAATCACCACATGCTAACTAACTAAGTGCTACCTAAACAAAGTGCAAAATAAACATAAAAAGAAAAGTAAAGTAAACGCTCGACGCACGTTTCAGCGTGGATACACGCCGTCGTCAGGAGCCAGTCAAACACTGTGTGCATTCAAGCCTCTTAAGTACCTGTCATATCAGGGCGAAATGCCCTGCAGCTGATCGTAGCGTTTAGGGGGGCGTGTGTGAGCTCCGTTCCGTCCAGCCTCCTCTACCGCGTCATATCCACCTGCAGCTAAACATTGGTGGTTATGTGGGTCAATCTAAGTTGATCCCGCGAGGTCCGCCTATCCCCCTTCTTGCTGTCTCACTCACTCAACGTCGGTCATAGGCTGACCGACACGTCCGTCAAGTGTGGACAGGGGGGAGGAGGGATGAGGTGAATGACTAGATGCCCATAACGCCTCCTCTATCACTGGGCGGTCCGTTCGAGTGGGGGGTGTGTGTGTGTAGAGTCCCATCAGCCCCTATGGGGGGTGGGACTATGTCCTACGTACTACCCCTTCTACGGACCGATTAGTGTAATAAGGTGCTCACTGAATTGACACATCACTCGAACACCTTATAGGGTGTTAATAAATGGCTGATGTGTGATGAGTGATAAGTTTGCAGATGCCTTGGAGTGGAGAGACAGGTGATTTCAGCTTCCTCACTTCTCCAGATCTAAATATCGTTAAGGAGAGATCTTTGCAGGGCTAACTCAAAACTCCACTGTCCAAAAAAATATATAAATGAAATGAATTCCTTTTCTGTTACATACTGAGGAATATTCATAACTTTACACCATTGTCAACAATAATAGGACTGGAGAGGGGAGAAATGTGGATTAGACTGCAAAACATCACCATTTAAAGAGGTAGTCAATTGGTAAGTGCTGTATAATCAGGAAGGGCCGATGACTATACACAGTGTGTTCATAGGAACAAAAAAACAAAAAAACTTTATTATTTACATATATACACAATTATACAGACAGCAAATTAAAATAAAGTTAGTCAAATGGGTTACAAGCCTATTGACCGTGGATGTTAAGTACCCATAATTCTATAAAAATGACGTAAACGAAAACCCTTCGTTAAGTCATTTGGGGGAAAGTGTTTTTAATTTGTAAATCCAATAGGACTCCCTTTGTTTCAATTTACGATCCCAATCGCCTTTACGTTGGGTCTGAGGTATTAATTCTATACCCATGAAACGTAACCTACTTGATGAGTTGGCATGATGTATCTTCAAATGTCTAGAGATGGGGGTTTCCAATCTCCTTCTGACAGAATTCACGTGTTCCCTAATACGGAATTTGAAAGGGCGGAAGGTCTTCCCGACGTACTTAATTCCACATGAACATGTCAGAAGGTAGATAACCCCCTCCGTACGACAATTAAAGAAGGATTGTACAGAATAGGAGTCTTGATTAGAACTGTCTGAAAAAGTCCTAGTTTCTTTAGATATGAACTGACAGGCACTGCAATGTCCGCACCTGTATGTGCCCTTAGGGAGGTATGGTTTAGTTCGGTTGCCAATTGGTCCAAAATGGCTAGGTACCAATAGGTCCCTAAAGTTTTTTCCCCTCCGAGCTGTGACTGACGGGAATGGAGAGATCACTAGTTTTAACTGATTGTCTGATGTCAGGATTGGCCAGTACCTGCCGAGGATCGACAGCATAGTATGCCAGCCTGCATCAAAAGTTCCGATACAGCGGATTTGGTGACTTGTTGATGAACTGTTATCCTTGAGAAGATCACTTCTTTCGGAGTTTAGTGCCCTTGAATATGCCCTTTTTAGTACTCTATTGGGATACCCTTTATCTTTAAAGGATTTCCTTAGACTGACTGCTTTAATTTTAAAGTCTTCCACGGTTGAGCAGTTTCTGCGCAACCGCAGATACTGTCCAATCGGTATACCAGCCTTCGAGGGGTAAGGATGGTGACTCTGCCAATTCAAGAAACTATTTGTAGCAGTTTTTTTACGAAACAGGGTAGTGGATATATGGTCATCTTGCAAGGACAGTGTAATGTCCAAAAAATTTAATTGTTTGCCTCCAATTTCACTTGTGAAGTGTAGATTTAAATCATTTATATTGAGCAGTTGCACGAACTTATTGAAGTCTTCTGTAGGTCCCAGCCATACTACCAGCACATCGTCAATATAGCGTTTCCAACAATGTACCTGTGTCATATATTGGATCAAGCGTACATCAGTTGACAGATTTCTCTCCCATGTGCCCAAGTATAAGTTTGCATAGGACGGGGCACATGATGTGCCCATTGCTGTGCCCATAATTTGATGATACATTACCCCATTAAAAAGGAAAACATTTTTGGTAAGCACAAAGCTCAGAATGGTGCAAACAAAGTCTATATACTCTTGGGAGAATTTAGACTGTTGTTGTAAAATTAGTCTTAAATTCTTAATACCAAGGCTGTGTGGAATAGAACTGTAGAGGGCCTCCACGTCCAAACTGCATAATAATGCGTCTTTAGGTACCGTGAGGCTCTCCACAGTCTGTAACATCTGTTTGGTGTCCCTTACGAAGGAGGGAAGTGCCAAAACGAAAGGACTCATTATCTTGTCAAGATAAATGCTCATGTTTTGAGTTAAGTTCCCTGTACCAGAGACTATTGGTCATCCCGTAGGGTTCGTCAAAGATTTATGAATTTTTGGCAAACTATAAAAAGTTGATGTTGTAGGGTGCCTTGTAAACATAAAGTCAAACTTGTCTTTGGTGATTAGGTTGTTGTTAAGTGCTTGGGACAACAACGCCTTCACCTCAAGGATGTATTCCCCTGTAGGGTCCATCTGTAAGGTTTGGTATGTCTTAGTATCGCTCAGCAGGTGGTTGACCATAGCTATATAGTAAGAGCGGTCCATTATTACAATGTTACCGCCCTTATCAGAGGGTTTAATGATTATGTGCGAATTAGTACGTAGGGATTTCAAAGCTTCCATTTCGGCATTTGTTAAGTTGCCGTTTGTTTTGAAATCCAAATCATTAGGATTTATTCGTTCAATATCCCTACATACCATTTCCAGGAATACTTCTATACTTTTATAGTCCTTAAAATGAGGAGTAAATGTACTCCTGGGTTTCAAGTCGGTCTGGGGCACATCAATTTGTCCACCGTCCTCATTACACTGTAGCAAGTCAACCAACATATCGAGACATTCCAAGTCTTTGACCGTCAACCCTAAATTCTGTGCTTTCTGCTCTTTCCTAGTAGTGTGGTATTTAAATAGGGCTAATTTACGAGCAAAAAGATTTAGGTCCTTAGTCCAAATAAATTTATTAAATGGAGGAATAGGTACGAACGTAAGGCCTTTCTGCAAGACCGGAAGTTCTATTGCTGATAAGGTAATAGAAGACATATTGACAACTTTAAGGTCATCAGAGCCTAATTCCGGTATTTCCGTTGGCCCCTGACCCTTTGAGATTGTCTGGTATTTGGACCTTTGAACTCCTCGGCCTGTCTTAGGCCTAAAAAATCCACACCCTTGCGTAGTATACTTTTAGGGGCTAAGGTTTGTGAAGTTTGGCTAGAGGAAGTGGAGGGGTCTGATTCATCATTGTCAGTCGACTCATATTCTGAGGTACTAAATCGGTCAGAGTCTGTTCTTACTCTTTTTTTAAAATGACGGTATATTCTGCCGTGTCAAAATCATTAGTATCTCTTAAGAATTTCTGATGTTTCTTGGTCTTAATTTGGTATGAGAACTTATCAAGGTTATTTTTTAGTTTAACTTCCAGGCTCTGAAACAGAGGATCTGCATTAAAGTTTTGGATTGCCTCTATCTCGGTGTCTAGTTCCTGTTGTATCTTATCAAGTTGTAAGTTCTCATATTTGCAAATAATAGTCATAAATGTAACTGAACATTTAGATGCTGCCTCCTCACACTCTTTGTTAAAACCATCGATCTCTATATTCCTAGAGGGCGGCACAAGAACTCTTAAGCCTCTAGGAATGATTTTTTTGGAAATATACGTGTTAAGTGTCGAGATTTCCCAGCTAGTTTTAATTTGTTTCTTAAAAGTCCTAGTTAGTCTATTGAAACTTGTATGTATGTTAGGAGCAAAGGGGGATGACAGCGAGGCACTATTGGAAAACACCACATCGGCGTCGGTGTCAGTTCATATCTAAAGAAACTAGGACTTTTTCAGACAGTTCTAATCAAGACTCCCATTCTGTACAATCCTTCTTTAATTGTCGTACGGAGGGGGTTATCTACCTTCTGACATGTTCATGTGGAATTAAGTACGTCGGGAAGACCTTCCGCCCTTTCAAATTCCGTATTAGGGAACACGTGAATTCTGTCAGAAGGAGATTGGAAACCCCCATCTCTAGACATTTGAAGATACATCATGCCAACTCATCGCGGTAGAGGAGGCTGGACGGAACGGAGCTCACACACGCCCCCCTAAACGCTCCGATCAGCTGCAGGGCATTTCGCCCTGATATGACAGGTACTTAAGAGGCTTGAATGCACACAGTGTTTGACTGGCTCCTGACGACGGCGTGTATCCACACTGAAACGCGCGTCGAGCGTTTACTTTACTTTTCTTTTTATGTTTATTTTGCACTTTGTTTAGGTAGCACTTAGTTAGTTAGCATGTGGTGATTCTTGAGTTTCCCAGGGTATACAGATTTTTAGGATAGCTAGCCTTGTACCTGGTGGATGTTATCCACGGGCAGTACTACTTAGGCGGCATTTCGAGAGTTGGGATACTCCTTTCTAATATTGCCTATGATGGGCAATTGATCTGCAAGGAGCTGTATATCAAGGAGGTTTGGGGGATTGTATAGGGTTACGTTTTATCCTTTCTCTTCCCCCACCTATCATTCTCTCTTCCTTTCCTGTTACCAGGCATTCAAGTGCCTTTTCCGTGTCCAGAGCTGCTTCTCAGGATCCCCTTGTTTCAAGGGTCTCCTTTTCTTTGTAACTGTGGTAGCTATCGCCCAATATCTCTGATAAACCTTGACGTGAAATTGTTTACAAAAATATTGGCCACCCGCCTGAAACCTCTACTCCAAACCTTGATACATTCCGACCAAGCAGGCTTTGTCCCCAACAGAGAAGCAAAACACAAGACCACGAAAATTTTAAACCTGATATATTTGGCACAATGCTTACCGACGGAGAGCCTCCTGCTCTCAATCGACGCGGAAAAAGCGTTTGATAGGGTGGACTGGTCGCTATTGACGGCCACCCTGAGAAGGATAGGATTCGGACCTAGATGGATGGAGTGGATGGAGGCCATCTACTCCACTCCCACAGCCAGACTAAGGGTAAATGGACAACTCTCAGATCCACTATACATAAGAAACGGCACTAGACAGGGTTGCCCCCTTTCCCCCCTACTCTTTATTATCGTACTAGAACCCTTCTTAAACGGAGTCAGGGACAACCCAGACATCAAGGGCATACAAATACAAAGGACAGAGTACAAAATCTCAGCATTCGCTGACAATTTATCTTCACCATACAAACTCCTAACACCTCGTTGCCCCCTCTCCTAGAGGAAATCGCCCAGTACCATAAACTCTCCAATTTTCAAGATAATTTCTCGAAAAGCCAAATCTTACCAATTCTAATAACGCCCCCTTCCCGCACATACCTGCAAGCCGCATTTCCCTTCACATGGGCGGGTAAATCCATTACGTACCTGGGAGTTCGTCTGTCGGCAGACCTATCTTCCATCTTCGCCCTAAACTACGACCCACTATACCGAACTATCTCGAAAGACCTACAAAATTGGCATAAACCGCAGTTCTCATGGCCCTGTAGAATCAACATTCTTAAAATGAACTCCCTCCCCAAGATACTATACCTCTTCCAAACCCTACCAATAGCAATACCAAAGCCCTTTTTCACTAAACTTAGGCAACTTTTCACCACCTTTATATGGGCACAGAAACAACCTAGAATCCCATATGAGGTTCTCACTAGACATAAGTCCTGTGGAGGACTGGGCCTCCCACACATGGAAAGGTACTATAAGGCAACCATTCTTTCCAGGATCCATGACTGGTCCACGTATCCCCCGACACATCAATGGGTAACCCTTGAAAGTGCTCTCCTGTTGCTCTGCTCACCCCACCATTCTCCCCACACTCAAGACATGGGTGAACATGCGGTATGCTGAGAATATTTCCCCACACCCATCTCCACTCTATCCCATCACTTACAATCCACTCTTCCCCCCCAGGTATGCAACCTGGGACATACCAACGATATACTAAAATGCTGGACGCCCCCTACCTGACACTAGGCTCTGTTGTTTAGAACAACTCCATGCGGACACTGGCTAGTCTGGTGGGCCCTGTAGCTCCGCATACACTACAAGCATTTTACTACGCCCAGCTGACGCACTTCTTTTTTTTTTTTAACATCAGATATTGGGATCGCTTTTGTCATTGCCAAATAACATTATCAAACATCCCATATCATCATATGCTTGAGCTCATACAAATAACAAAAGAAAAAAAGACAGAAAAAGAACAGAAAAAAGAAAAGAAAGGAAAGAAAAAAAAACAACAAAAAAAACCAAAAAACTAAAAAACTACAAAAAACAAAAAAGAAAGGTTCTTCCGTTACTTCTAACATTAGTGGACTACTAGCTTATCTTCAGTATGTTTTGAAATATGCTTACTGTGGTGTTATCTTACTATGGTATTTCTAACCATTGCATTCACCATATATCCCATATCTTATAGTAATGGTCTCTCTTCCCCTGAGTGGCCCAATAAACCTCTTCGAGTTCCCTCAAAGCTTCCACTCTAGAAATCCATTGTTCTTTAAGCCAAAACAACGGGATCATAGCATTTGCCTCATTCAATGGATAGCTCAACAAAATCTGTTTTTGATTCTCCTTGAAGGACCCAACAAAATCTTGGATGGGGACAGCTGGTCTAGCGTTGGAAATTTTTTATAAATGACACTCAATACCTGTATCCAATAGCTCCCAATGACTTTGCACTCCCACCGTATGTGTTCCATATTCGCCCCCCCCCCCCCCTCCTTGCCACATCTCCAACATATATCAGAAGCTAGTGCTCCAAATTTTCCAAGTCGGTCCGGGGTATTATACCATCTAGTAACTCTTTTAAAAAAAACAATTTTCCTAGAAGTGCTCACCTGAGCCTTCATCCCCAATTTGAACACAAAGGACCAATCATTGCTATCCATTTGAATATTCAAACCTTGCGTCCATTTCAGTTGGAATGAAGGGACAGTTTTCCCCATAGCCCCTCTATGAATTAAACTGTATATACTAGACAAGTAACGCTTTTTCTCTATACCAGGACCACAAAGTGACTCAAAGCCTGTTCTATCTCTCGTCTGCCAATATGGTAGCACTTTTTGGTTCATAAAGATCTTTAAATACCTAATACCCATTCTATCTGTAAGTGCTGTCATATTATCCCATAATGGGAACTCTCTTAATCTATTGGGTGTTTCATCTGTTATAAAACTTGTTACTAGAGGGTCTACCTCTCCTGTTAATTTTTCCAGTAATTTATGACCCGAACCAAACTGGAACTCCAAATTAGATGCTAATGGGAAGAATACCGATAGTCCCGGGGATAGCCCCCATCTATCTTTAAGCCTTCTCCAAGTCTGTATAGTATGGTTTATAATTGGGTGTTTGGATGGTGATAATAATTTTGATTTACAATTCTGCCAAGGCAGGGTCTCCAACTTCACCTTTATAAAATCCTGTTCTATCGTATACCATGGCTTCACCTTGTCTATAGCCGTCCATTCTCTAATTTGAACGCATAATACCGCAACATAATATCTATAAATATGCAGGAGACCCAGGCCACCTCTCTCAATAGGTAATGTCAAAGTATTATACGCAATACGTGGAGTTTAATGATTCCAAATAAATTAAAGGAATATAGACCGCACTTTTCTAAAAAAAAGTCTCTCGGCAGAAAGACCGGCAAAGTCTGAAATAGATATAATATCTTGGGTAGAATTATCATTTTTAAAATATTAACTCTCCCGATCAATGTGAAAGATGCCTGATTCCATTTTTTAAAATCTTCTTCAATCTTACTCAATAATCTCCCATAGTTCAATTTGAATAGATCTTTTTGATGTATTGTCAATTGTGTCCCTAAGTATGTTATACTAATGTCTGTCCACTTATATTTGTATAGCTTTTGTAAGTCCTCTTTAATTCGTCTATTTATCCCCACTCCCAATATTTTAGACTTATCTGGATTTATTTTAAAGTTAGATAAGCCACAGAATTTCTCCAGTTCCTCATGAACATAAGATAATGTATAACGGGGTTCTGTAAGCGTAAGTAAAACATCATTGGCGAAAGCAGTTACTTTAACTTCTCCTCCCGTATACTTATACCCTTTATTATCTATATTCTTTCGGATGGCTTCTAAAAAAGGTTCAAATGCTAAAACAAAAAGAAGAGGGGACAGTGGGCAACCCTGACGAGTGCCGTTGCTAATATCAAAGGAGTTGGAGAGTTGACCATTAACACGGACATTAGCAGAAGGGCCTCTATACAGAGTCTGTACCCAATTGCAAAACCGCAGGCCAAGCCCCCATGCCTCTAAAGTAGCAAACAGATAGGACCGATCCACCCTGTCAAAGGCCTTCTCTGCATCTATACTTAACAGAGCTATAGGACTTTTATTTATTATAGCTCCATGTATTACATTTATAATTTTAGTAGTATTGTCTCTGGCTTCACAGCCAGAGACAAAGCCAGCTTGATCAGGGTGGACCAGTCCAGGCATAAGGGGCTTAAGCCTATTTGCCAAAAGTTTTGCAAATCTTTTTAATTCAACGTTAATTAGAGAAATTGGTCTGTAACTACTACATATTTCTGAATCTTTCCCTTCTTTATGTATCACAGCAATTACTGCTCTCAACATTGATGGCGGAATGTCCATAGTTGGAGATAGGCCATTAAAGTTTCTTAAAAAATGTGGCTCAAGAATATTATAGAATTGTTTATAATAGCATGCAGAGAGACCATCCGGCCCAGGGCTTTTATAAAGAGGCATTGCTTTTATCACTGCCGAAAGCTCCTGAGGAGAGAACAGTTCCTCTAGTTGGGCTGATGTATCTTTAGGAATTTTTAATGTGATATTTTTAGATAGATATTGTTCTCTTTCATATGAGGTCTTCTCAAGGGGTTTTACATTGTAAAGATCTTTATAATAATTCCTAAAAGTGTTTGCTATTTCCTCAGTAGTAGTACAGATTTTACCTTGTGTGTCTTTCATTTTGGGTATATAAGTTTTCTGTAACTTTACTTTTAAGGCTTTAGCTAAGAATTTCCTGCTTTTATCCCCATGTGAGTAGGTTGTACTTTGTGTCAACAGGACAGCTCTTTGGGCTTCATATGTCAATAATGATCTCAGCTTAGATCTATTTGCCGATAAACATTTAAAATGTTCTTCAGTTGGAAATTGCTTATGCATAGATTCCAATATATCCTGTTTTTTTACAAGCCTTTGAATTTCTTCGGCTTGTTCCTTTTTACATCTAGCACCCCATTTGATTAAGACCCCCCTGATCACACTCTTGTGCGCTTCCCATATCCATAAGTCTTTAATATCATCTGTGCAGTTATCTAGGAAATATTGAGAGAGCTTTTCTGATATATCCTTAGAGACCCTTGGGTCATCAAGAAGCGACTCATTTAGTCTCCATATATTATTAGCCTTCCCAACACCCTGCACCTCGATATCCAGGAAAATGGGGGCGTGGTCAGACCACATAATATTTCCTATTTTTGCATCCTTAACCAAATGAAGGTACCTATGGTTTACAAAGAACATATCTAACCTAGAATAACTGTCTGCAGCTGATGAATAGAAAGTATAATCCCTTTCATACTGATGGAACATACGCCAGCAGTCAATCAATTGGTGAGAGTGCAAAATCCCTAGGACTAAAGACCTCTGGCTCTTTTGTGTTTCTCTCGTACTTGAAGATCTATCCACTGCATAATCCAAGACCATATTATAATCCCCACCAAGTATCAAAACTTCTTCCTTGAAATCTTCCAGTTTCCTCAATCATGTTTTGAAGAAAGATGCCTGATTAGCGTTGGGAACATATATATTTGCAAGCGTAATCATTTGGTCATTAAGCTTCCCGTTTAAGAAAATATATCTACCTCCTCAATCCATTTTACTATCTAATTGGGCAAAATTCAAATCAGAGTTTTAAAAAAATTGCCACTCCTCTAGACTTGCCTTTCATAAAGTTGCTATAGAAAGTCTGGTTGAATTTATTCGTATTAAGTTTAGGCTGAAAAGTGTTCTTATAATGAGTTTCTTGAATAAATACAATATCTTTTTTTTGCCTTTCTAACTCCTGAACCAAGATAGAGCGTTTCCTAGGGGAATTCAGACCATTAACGTTCAATGACATACAACTAATCTGTACCATAGAAGCGGTATAAAAATTCCATCTCTATAATTACTGAACTCAAGCCACTTACCACTACTCCTATTTTTATGCAGAAGGCAGAAAAGAAAAAAGAAAAAAGAGAAAAAACAGAAAGAACAAAAAAACAAAATATGTAATCATAATATAAATCCTATTTTCAATGTAGGATAAGATGCCACCCCCGTGGGAGACCCATTTGTGTCCACAAGACATATCGGCATCTTCCCGAGGGGGGTGAGGGAGAGAAAGAGAAAGGCAGGTGGGGACAAGATTATAGGCTAATTTTCCAGGAACCCTCCATGGTTATTCTACATAGTCATGATACGTCATCCCATGTTCCTCCCATGAACAAAATTATTGGCTAATTTTCCAGGAGCCCTCCATGTTTATTCTACATAGCCATGATACATCATCCCGTGTTCCTCCTTTTGCAAGGCCTTCTGGTGTTTTTTAAGGCCATCAATCCCTAATGGTTTCAGCTGTTTTTTTATTTTTTGTTTTGCTTTGCCATTTAAATTGTTGTGTCTCTTGTAGTGGATAGATCCCTGAAAGACCTGTCCAGTCTTCAATCTCTATGTGAGGGAGCCCCAGAGCTTGTAAAAAGTCTGGTATGTCTGCTGGAGCCCTTATCGTATCTGTTTTGGAGTGCTGAAAAACCATTAGAGCAAATGGATAGTTCCACCGATATTTTATTTGTTTCTGTCCTAGTAGAAGAGTAATCGGTCTCAAAGCCTTACGTGCCATTAAGGTAGAGGGTGAGAGGTCCTGGAAAATTGCAATAGTATACTCCTCATATTTAATTTCCTTCATCAATCGGGCTTTCTGTACTATCTCTTCTTTTATTGAAAAGTCATGGATACAGCAGATTAAGTCTCGAGAGTTTTCTTGTTGTGGATTCCTTGGTCTTCCCACTCTATGCGCTCTATCAAGCTTGATTTTAGTGTCAAAAGATCTTCCTAAAATCAGATTGAAAATACTATTAAGAATCTTTGTGGGATCTTCTAATTCGTCCTGCATGGTTTCAGGGACCCCTCTTATCCGTAAATTATTCCGTCTTCCCCGATTGTCAATATCATCTAATTTCCTTTGTAAGGACTAGATAGCTTCAGTCTGTGATCTTTGGAATCTCGAGCATTCAGTCCACTGGTTTTCATTTATTTCTTGGTTATCTTCCAGTGTACAGACCCTATCTCCTAAATGATGTATTTCTAAGGTAACTGCTTTAAATTTTTCAGAGAAACTATCTTCCATTTTTTTAAACATATCCATCAAGTCCGCTTTAGAGGGTAATTATGCCAAGATTGTTCTAAAGTCTACGCCTTCCGTTAAACTCTCCGACATTGTAGGACTGACTGGTGAACTCAAAGGTTCATAAACTGGAGATGCCCCTTTCTCAGTGTGGTCATGTTCCTGGCCTATTTGGTCTGTACATAATCTTTGTGGCGATGGATTAGATATAGCAGATTTAAGACCTACAGCAATTGTCGCTGTCTGACGTGTTTTTTTAAGAGCCATTATTTCTCAAGTCGATCTTCCAATTATACTCAAGGGGTATCTCAGGGCTATTTACCAAGGCTTCTTCAAGCTATGAATCAAGCTATGAGTTTCACCCCCTCCGAGTATCACTGAAGTGTTACTGAGGTAACCTTTTTACCGGTTCCTTATACTTTGTAGAGCTTCAGGAGATCTCCAAATACATTACTATAGTACTACTAAGGTACCCGTTTTACAGGTTCCTTATATTTTAACCCCTTAAGGACCAAACTTCTGGAATAAAAGGGAATCATGACATGTCACACACGTCATGTGTCCTTAAGGGGTTAAAGAGCTTCAAGCGATCAACAAATATGTTACTATAGTATTACTGGAGTACCCGTTTTACAGGTTCCTTATACTTTAGAGAGCTTCAAGAGATCTCCGGGTATCATTCGGTAGTAGACCAGCAGCCTAGTATAATAGTTAAATTAGCACAGTACAGGCCCAATTAGTCAAATTAGCACAGTTAGACCTGTTAGAGCGATAATTAGCTAACTAATATATTATTATTAGCCTCTATTATGCAATCAAGCAAAAAGCCTCTGTAATGCAGATCAGCTACTAGCCATCAGCAATCAGATACGATTATCCAGTTCTGCTAGCACTTTGTCAGTATTGCTCTGCTGCTTAGTAACAATACATTTTTACAGTGATACAATTTTCCCTTAATCAGTCGTCGGTATACAGTCGTCGGTATACAGTATTTAGTGTTTAGTGTATTCAATCAGATAGTGTATCAAATTCAATTTTCAATTTTAGTGCTCAGTCCCACTAGACAATGTATCCAGTTATCAATGTATCAATGTAGCAATGTAGCAATGTATCAGTAGGTCAGATATAATAAATGCAGCAACGGACCCCCCCAAAAAAGGGGTGCAAAAGGTACTCAAATAGACACAAGCTACTCTAGTCTGTCCTTAACCCCTTAAGGACCAAACTTCTGGAATAAAAGGGAATCATGACGTGTCACACACGTCATGTGTCCTTAAGGGGTTAAACAGATTCTATGCAGATTCTATAGAAATTATTACAGATTGTTGCACAATATTTTTTGCTATTTTGCTACTTGCGTAATGTGGAGGGCACTATTCCCCATAAGCAGAAAGTAAGCCTCATAAGCCTCATAACCCGTCTTCCTGATGTTCTTGATGTTAGGCCGGTGACTGACGTTTTGGTCTCTCCACCTGTCTTCTCCACTCTGCTCCAAGTAGTCTCTGTCTCAGTGTCTGCCACGCTTATTGCCGCTTAGTGCTGCTGACCATCCGGTATTTTCTACCACAACAAGCTACAGCTAATCGCTGGAAGCACACTGTCCACCGCTCTCAATCCCTGTACCGGCCTCAAATTTTCCTGCTGCCTCTCTCTTCAGAAACTCCGCCCCCCCCCTCAGACGTGGCGTAGTCACGTCACGTCATCCCCCACTGACGCACTTCTTAATGGCCAACACAACCTTGCTTGGGGGCTCCCGCACCCTATCCGATTTTGAGACACACTGTCTAACCAACAACCCCGAAACCAAACAGTTATCAACCTTTTACAAACTTCTGCTGGCCGAACATAGGACCCAGCTACCAACCTTCACAGACTCCTGGCTAACTGACCTCAATGTACAAATTACGATGCCCCAATGGCGGACTGCCCTTTCACAAATTCACGCAACATCCACATGCACCAAAATCCAAGAAAGTGGATATAAGAGAATATCCAGATGGCACTACTCTCCTGCCAAAATCCATATTATTTTCCTGAACACACCAGATGTATGCTGGAAATGCTCCAAACCGAAAGCGTCCCTCGCTCACATCTGGTGGCACTGCCTGCTCACGCAACGATACTGGACCAACATTGTGACGATGATCAACACTGTAACAGGTACATGACTGCCTCATACCCCTCACACTCTGTTGTTCCTGATCATACTTACCTTAGTCCCCAAGACACAAAGAACCATCCTGACACATCTTCTTACTGTGGCCAACCTGCTCATCCCAGTAAAGTGGAAACATACTGAGGTCCCCACGATCAGGGAATGGGTAGCCAAAGTAGAATCAATCAGAACTATGGAAGAGATCCACGCATCCATTTCCCACAACTATGCATTCTTCAGGGAAACATGGAAACCATGGGTGAGATTCATGGCCGAGAACTCGGCCTTATCACCTGTAGTTCAAACCCTTCCATACAGGGATGCGTTCCCGGATGGGCCGACTGCACCGAAGACAGGCAGTATGGCACGTCCTTCTCACACAACCACCTGAGGTGGTCAGAACGCGAACCAGGACTCACTACACAGTCCGCTTGGGAAGCCCATAATCAACCGCCCGCTATTCACACGCACACTAGTCCATAACTACCACCATGAAGGGCCACATCTGGCCTAGCTAAGACAGTCCCACAATACATGAGGGCAGGAGCGGACAACACTACTACTTAACACAGCAACCATAACAATGACCAGGAATACCACCCCAAAACCCACGACAGGTCCGAGTTAAAGGAAACACCCAGTCTCAGTACCAGCTCGAGTCTCAGCCTTAGTACTCATATCCGTTTCCAAAGCCTTATTAGAAAATGTATAATTCTCGCAAAACTTTATTTTCTATTGATATGTATCATTCCAAAAAAAGAAATGTTCTATCTATCCAAAAATGTACCTATACATGTGATGTCAGTTGTCACCCTTGATGTAAACGTTTACACAAGCATCCCCCCTTTCTTTTACTTCTGTACCCCCATACCATGATGATGTTGACTCTTGAAAAAACAATAACATTTTAAATATATAAAAAAATAATAGAAAAAGAAATATGAAATTACTAAAATAATGTGTAACAATATATCATCCAACATTAAAGTATACAGATAATAATTAAAGCACTATGTAAATTTACTTTTAAAAAAAAAGCAAAAAAAAATCCTCCCCTCTGCCTGTGATATAATTATGTTACACAATGAGTTAACATAATTATCACAGACAGTAAAAATACAGTTTTTACACATACACTGTAACTTTAAAACCATACATCCAATCTTCATATTATTAATCAGCACAATTTAAATATAAACATAACCAAAAATCACACAAATCCATCCAGTGGACAAAAAGTTAGACAGAAGTCCTTTGTGACCGACCGCAAGCACATTTTCCTGCCCAAAATAGTTCCATAGATTTGGGCTGTGCGGTCGGTCAATTTCATGCAGAAAAAAAAAAAAAAAAGTCCCATTGGAACATGCGTTCGAATCTTCGAACGGGACTTAGTCTCTGCAGCTGAAAGTTCAGTGTAGGAGAAGGTAAGGGTCAGCGGTGTTCGCGGAAATGTGTAGCCGATTTTAGTTCCATAGATTTGGCTATACATACCGCTGATCTCGTTTGAATGAACAAAGATGTCTGCCGCCACGTGTTGGTTTGCACGAACTGCGGCCACCCAGCGGTCAGCAATTTACCTACAGCAGGCTCCCAGCCTGGGAGGTAAATTGCCTGCACACTTCCACTTCTGGGTGGTCCGCCTGTGTGGTACCTGTTTCAGTAAGCCCCATTTACTGAACCAAGTGTGAGAAAGCCAGGAACACAGTGTATTAAAGGTTTGGGGACACCGTCTTAAAGGAGCATTGTTCAACAAAGTCACAATATGTCCCCAGACGGTTCTTAAAGGGCCATACACACCCAATAAAGGTCCATACGTTTTCAGAGGTGCAATCTCCCTGGGGCCATAGTCGAGAGGAAGGAGACTGGCAAATAGGATTCTCCACAACCCAGGAAAGCAGGGCAATTTGTCATTTAAAGGACCAGTTACAAATGGCAGTATGTAACATGTCACAAAGATTAAATATTTTGTTTTTCAGTTTAACTCATGGATGGCATTGTGTCTCAGGGCTCTTTTGATCAATGCAAACAATCTCGGATACCTGTGATAATTAGATTGCCAGGTGAGCCCAATTTAAGGAAAAACTACTAAAGGAGGGTGTTCCACATTATTAAGCAGAGCACCATTTTCATGCAATATGGGGAAGAAAAAGGATCTCTCTGCTGTTGAAAATAGTGAAATAGTTCAATGCCTTGGACGAGGTATGAAAACATTAGATATTTCACGAAAACGTAAGCATGATCATCGCACTATTAAGAGATTTGTGGCTGATTCAGAGCACAGACGGGTTCGTGCAGATAAAGGCACATTGAGTAAGATTTCTGCCAGATCCATGCATCGGATGAAGAGAGCAGCTGCTAAAATACCATTACATAGCAGCAAACAGATATTTGAAGCTGCGGGTGCCTCTGGAGTCCCATGGACATCACGGTGTAGAGTCCTCCAGGGTCTTGCAACTGTGCATAAACCTTCTATTCGGCCACCACTAATCAAAGCTCACAAGCAGAAATGGCTGCATTGGGCAGAAAAAAGGGGTGCCGTGCAACCCTGGATGGTCCAGATGGATGGAGTAGTGGATGGTTGGTGGATGGCCACCCTGTTCCAACAATGCTGCCACGTCAGCAAGGCGGTGGTAGAATCATGTTTTGGCCCGAAATCATGGGAAGAGAGCTGGTCGGCCCCTTTAGGGTCCCTGAAGGTGTAAAGATGACCTCTGCAATGTATGTGGAGTTTCTGACTGACCACTTTCTTCCCTGGTACAGAAGGAAGAACTATGCTTTCCGTAATAAAATCATCTTCATGCATGATAATGCGCCATCTCATGCTGCAAAGAATACCTCTGTATCAATGGCTGCTATGGGGATAAAAGGAGAAAAAGTCATGGTGTGGCCTCCATCCTCCCCTGACCTCAATCTTATTGAGAACCTTTGGAGCATCCTCAAGCAAAAGATCTATGAGGGTGGGAGGCCGTTTACATCCAAACAGCAGCTCTGGGAGGCTATTCTGATATATTGCAAACAAATTCAAGCAGAAACTGTCCAAAAACTCACAAGTTCAATGGATGCAAGACTTGTGAAGATGCTATCAAATAAGGGGTCCATGTTAAAATGTAACTTGACCTGTTAAAATGTTTAAAACGTTAAAATGTTGTTATAAGTTTGATTGAAATGGCTTTTGATTTCAGTAAATATGCTGCAAACACAACAAATGACAATTTTAAGTTCTTTACAACCTATAAAGTGTTTAGAAACTTACTGTGCGTAATAATTTGGAACAGTGCATTGTAAGTTTTTTATGTTTAAAAAAAATACTGTTATCATTAGGAGGTTTGTTCAATAAAATTTGAATTGTACTCTTAATAGTTGATAATTTGATAAGTGATATTGTGACACCAGATATGAGTGGCAAAGTACACTGGCAGTGGTTGGCAGAGTACACGCTTAAGGCCTGACACCCGCTTGAAGGACACTGACTGCTATTAGCATATAGTGAAAAACAGTTTTTCTTTTTAAAGGCACGCTATTGTGACACCAGATATGAGTGGCAAAGTGGACTGGCAGAGGTTGGCAGAGTACACGCTGAAGGCCTGACACCCGCTTGAAGGACACTGACTGCTATTAGCTTACAGTGAAAAACTTTTTTTCTTTTTAAAGGCACGCTATTGTGACACCAGATATGAGTGGCAAAGTGGACTGGCAGAGTACACGCTGAAGGCCTGACACACCCGCTTGAAGGACACTGACTGCTATTAGCTTACAGTGAAAAACTTTTTTTCTTTTTAAAGGCACACTATTGTGACACCAGATATGAGTGGCAAAGTACACTGGCAGAGGTTGGCAGAGTACACGCTGAAGGCCTGACACACCCGCTTGAAGGACACTGACTGCTATTAGCTTACAGTGAAAAACTTTTTTTCTTTTTAAAGGCACGCTATTGTGACACCAGATATGAGTGGCAAAGTACACTGGCAGAGGTTGGCAGAGTACACGCTGAAGGCCTGACACCCACTTGAAGGACACTGACTGCCATTAGCTTACAGTGAAAAACTTTTTTTATTTTTAAAGGCACACTATTTTGACACCAGATATGAGTGGCAAAGTACACTGGCAGAGGTTGGCAGAGTACACACTGAAAGCCTGACACCCGCTTGAAGGACACTGACTGCTATTAGCTTACAGTGAAATACTTTTTTCTTTTTAAAGGCACGCTATTGTGACACCAGATATGAGTGGCAAAGTACACTGGCAGAGGTTGGCAGAGTACACGCTGAAGGCCTGACACCCAGACGCTTGCAGACAACTAACTGCTATTCAATCTATTACAGTGAAAAAAAAATTAGTTTTTAAATGCAAGCTATTGTGACACCAGATATGAGTGGTGGCACTGGGCAAGTGGGCACAGTATCCACTGTGAGCCTGACACAGAAGCTGGCAGGCAGGCAACTGCAATTACATTACACAGAAAAAAAAAGCAGACTGATGTTCTAGCCCTAAAAAGGGCTTTTTGGGGTGCTGTCCTTACAGCAGAGATCAGATGAGTCCTTCAGGACTGTAGTGGACACTGAATACCCTAGCCTAGCTATCCATTTCCCTATCAAATGAGCAGCAGCTACACTTTCCCTCCTCTATCTAAGAATGCAGCTTCAGAATGAATCTAAAATGGATGCTGTACAGGAGGTGGGAGTGTCTGGAAGGGAAGGTCTGCTGCTAATTTGCTGGAATGTGTCTGCTGAGCGTGAGGCACAGGGTCAAAGTTTACTCAATGATGACGAATAGGGGGCGGATCGAACCGCGCATGTGTTCGCCCACCGTGGCAAACGCGAACACGCTATGTTCGCCAGGAACTATTCGCCAGCGAACAGTTCGGTACATCACTACTCCACGATTAACTTAGTTAATTATCCTGTCTACCGGAGGCTATAGATATCTTTTTAATTTTTGGTTTGCAGTTGCAGTTCCTTCATTAGACTTAGGTGCCCTTGAAGGCACAGTTTAGACATCAGGAGCCTGTTAAAGGTATCAGACAGTTAGGATCTGCACCCGCCAAATACTGGTGATTTTCTCAGTTTTATCATTATTTATTATTTGGACAAGATTGCTTGATATCAGTCAGTTAAGTGCTTAGGCTTTCCTAGTTTCTGGGGTTTGCTAGCATTTGTTAAGTGTTGTTACTCAATACAACCTATTACCATTCCCTGAGCTATCTTCTGTCCTAGCCATCCTAATCTATATTATACTGCTATTGAAGGCTCTCAGTAAAATTGGCTAATTAGATACTTTGTTTCCAAAGTGTAACTATAATTGTTTCTTGCTGTCACTATACGCATTTCAGCAAGACAAATATAAGCTTTATCACTGTCTATACTAAGAATTACGTTTGAGATAACTACCAGTCTATTTTCTGTTCATATTTTCTTTCGTTTACACTTTCCTTTTTTGGTTTGATTTTGTGTTGTTTATTAAGAGCTATAGATCCCTTAAGCCCTTTCTTATTTGATTTATTAAAATTACATTTTTAACTTCACCATAGCCCACAGGACAGTACTGTTTCTTTTTGTTTTTCATTTATTTCTAAGGGTTATCCCCTATTACAACTGTCCTGAGTATTCTTTATTTGCTTCTATCTCTCTTAGTTTACTACCAGCTCCTGGCCACCGCTCACACTACACTAATGAATGAAGACAACCAAAACAAGCTTCCCTACCCTTAAACGGTCACTGAACACACTACTGGCAATCGCATTAGGGGTAGCGCGCATAGTCCCACTATGGAATAATTGCTACTGTTTTTTAATGCGAACCCGGTGGCCTCTATCAGTTTCCTTGTTTACTTGTCTAACCGTGCTTTCCATGGTAAAACGTATGTAACTCTTTTTGTTAAAGTTCCTCCAGCTTGTTTTTTTTTTTTTATATAATTCTAAAATGAGGCAGTTTATTCACGAGCTTACCTAGTAAGATACACCTACTACACTACTATCATGCAAAGACGGCGAACATATGCAATTTTCGGTCCGCCCATTGAGTAAACTTTGACCCTGTACCTCACAGTCAGCAGACACATTCCAGCCAATCAGCAGCAGGCCCTCCCCCCCAGACCCTCCCACCTCCTAGACAGCATACCATTTAGATTAATTCTGAAGCTGCATTCATTTTGTTTTGTTTTGTTTATTATACACTATCCGCCACAGCCAGTAACCTGTGTTTATTATACATTATCCCCCATAGCCAGTAACCTGTGTTTATTATACATTATCCCACCATAGCCAGTAACCTGTGTTTATTATACATTATCCTCCCATAGCCAGTAACCTGTGTTTATTATACATTATCCCCCCCACAACCAGTAACCTGTGTTTATTATACATTATCCTTCCACATCCAGTAACCTGTGTTTATTATACATTATCCCCCCATAGCCAGTAACCTGTGTTTATTATACATTATCTCCCCCATAGCCAGTAACCTGTGTTTATTATACATTATCCCCCTATAGCCAGTAACCTGTGCTTATTCTACATTATCTCCCCCATAGCCAGTAACCTGTGTTTATTATACATTATCCCCCACAACCAGTAACCTGTGTTTATTATACATTATCCCCCCATAGCCAGTTACCTGTGTTTATTATACATTATCCCCCCATAGCCAGTTACCTGTGTTTATTATACATTATTCTCCCCATAGCCAGTAACCTGTGTTTATTATACATTATCCTCCCATAGCCAGTAACCTGTATTTATTATACATTATCCTTCCATAGCCAGTAACCTGTGTTTATTATACATTATCCCCCCATAGCAGTAACCTGTGTTTATTATACATTATCCCTCCCATAGCCAGTAACCTGTGTTTATTATACATTATCCTCCCATAGCCAGTAACCTGTGCTTATTATACATTATCCCCCCCCCCCCCCCATAGCCAGTAACCTGTGTTTATTATACATTATCCCTCCCGCATTTCCGGACTTTTGTTGCAGCTGCTTGGTAGATAACTCCCTAATTCCCACGGTATTAAGGAGTTATCTACCAAAAAGTAAATTGTGCCCCTACTCGCAATACCGCGAGTAGGGTCATGTCTATTAAACAGTGTCCTCCCCCTGGCTCCCACCCCTGAGTGGTGGGAGGGGGCCCTTAACAAGAATAAGGGGGGGGACCTAATATCCTCCCCCCTGGCCCCCACCCCTGAGCGACGGGTGGGGGCCCTAAATACAAATGGGGGGGACCTAATGTCCTCCCCCCTGGCCCCCACCCCTGAGCGGTGGGTGGGGGCCCTAAACAAGAATAAGGGGGGGCCTAATGTCCTCCCCCCTGGCCCCCAACCCTTGAGCAGTGGGTGGGGGCACTAAACAAAAATAAGGGGGGGACCTATTGTCCTCCCCCCTGGCCCCCACCCCTGAGCGGCGGGTGGGGGCCCTAAATACAAATGGGGGGGACCTAATGTCTTCCCCCCTGGTGGCGGGTGGGGGTCCTAAATACAAATGGGGGATCTATTGTCCTCCCCCTGTCCCCCACCCCTGAGCGGTGGGTGGGGGCCCTAAACACGAATAAGGAGGGGACCTAATGTCCTCCCCCCTGGCCCTTACCCCTGAGCGGTGGGTGGGGGCCCTAAATGAAAATCTAACCCCCGTCCCCTCCAGGTGACTAGGGGACCTCTAGCCCCTAGTCACCCCCTCCCCCCAAAAAATAAACTCCTACCTACCCCCCTCACCCTAAAAATAATGAGGGGGGACCATTTAACTAAGTACCTTTAAAAATAAAAATACACTTACCATTCAATGTTTTCTTTCTTCTAAAATCTTCTTTTTTCAGCCCCTAAAAAGGCTAAATAAAAATCCATAATAACCGACGCAATAAAAAAAAAAAAAAAAACGGGCACCAAAAAAAAAAAATCCATCTTCACCCGGTGAGGGCTCCGCACAGACTGAGCACTGCAGGATGGGGGAAGGCTTATAAAGCCCTGCCCCGCCCTGCAATTAGGCTCAGAGCACTCTGATTGGTGGGTTTAAGCCATCCAATCAGAATGCTCTGACAGGTAAATGAAGAGACTGACAGGTAAGTCTCTACATTTACCTGTCACAGCACTCTGATTGGTTGGTTTGAAATCCACCAATCAGAGTGCTCTGTGTCATTTTACACAGTGTGGGAAAGTTCTTTGGAATTTTCCAACGCTGTGTAATTTGACTCATAACTCTCTGATTGGTTACTTAATCCACCAATCAGAGTGTTATGAGTCAGATTACACAGCGTGAGAAAATTCCACATAAGGTCCCCCACAATTTGTGTTTAGGGCCCCAACCCACCGCTCAGGGGTGGGGGCCAGGGGGGAGGACATTAAGTCCTCCCCCCTTACTTTTGTTTAGAGCCCCCACCCACCGCTCAGGGGTGGGGGCCAGGGGGGAGGACATTAGGTCCCCCCCTCTTATTCTTGTTTAGGGCCCCCACCCACTGCTCAGGGGTGGGGGCCGGTGGGGAGGACAATAGGTCCTCCCCCCTTTTTTTACTTTAGGGCCCCCACCCGCCGCTCAGGGGTGGGGAGGACAATTGGTCCTCCCCCCTTTTTTTTGCTTTAGGGACCCCACCCGCTCAGGGAGGGGGGACCCTTTTTTTTTTTTTTTAACAGTGAGCAGCCACAGACTGCTCACTGTTTAATATACATGCCCCTCCTCGCGGTATAGCGAGTATGGGGCATAATTTACTAATACTAAGTAATTTTTACTTAGTATTATTAAATTTGGCTGAAAGACAAATCATTGCTTATGCAATGTATGATCAGATAATGTAACTAAACCCCCATTATTTTTTGCCTAGCTTAGGTGTTTTAATAAAACTAGTCAAATCTGTCAGCATCAAAGTAGCTGTTTAGTTGATAAGTGAGTGCGCTGGATTTCTATTTTTACTGTAATTATTGGCCCCCAGCAGCACCCCATTTAAGCATGTTTAGGTGAGTACAGACAGCCCCTTGTTTTCCCATATATATTTAGGAGTCTAGCCAGCTCCTTGGTTTTGCACCGCCCCCTGTCACAGGTGTCTCAACTCAGGACCCTATTTAAGCCTTGTACTGCAGAGAACTCGAGATGGAAGGATTTCCCCAAGTGAGTAGCTCATTTAGTAGACAGTTGGCAGTGAGAGTAGGACCTGCCAAAGATGGGGTACATTGATGTTTGTGACAGGCTTATGCAATGTATGATCATATAGTGTAACTAAACCCCCATTATTTTTTGCCTAGATTAGGTGTTTTTAATAATACTAGTCAAATCTGTCAGCATCAAAGTAGCTGTTTAGTTGATAAGTGAGTGCGCTGGATTTCTATTTTTACTGTAATATAATAGCAGTCAGTTTCCTTCACACGTGTGCGTTTTAGGGCCTGCCAGTGCAAAGTGTCACACCAGTGCAACTCATATCTGGTGTGTAGCGGAGAGCCGATTTCTCACAGCTATTCTCCACTAAAGATCCCAGTGAGGCTCAGGAACAAGGTGATGATAAATCCACAGGCAAGGTTTCCAGCAGGTAAAATAATACAGCAGTATCCCAACAGTAATCCAATAACTGGACGACACACAGTTTCAGGAGCAGAACTGACAAGCTTTATTCCACAGTGCCTTATAAAGCCCTCTCCCATGCAAGGGAGGAGGTTCTATCACTTAATACATTGTCCAATCTGTGAACAGTAACCTCCCACACATCTCCTCCCCTCCTCTAGCATCATAATCCCTTTAGCATGTACATGAATTTCCACAGTTTCTGGATGTACCCCTAAACATAGGGGTACCCCTTTAAGAATGGTATTCCCTGGTAGCCCTGATCTGGGTGAGCAACATACTCAAAAATCACCCAGATCGGACCAGGGGTTCGGGAGTTATGGCAAGGTGTAGTTTTGACCGACTGCTGGGACCAAGTGTCCGAAAACAGTTCCATGTATTTTGGCCCTGCGGTCGGTCACAAACAGGAGAATACAAACAGGTGAATTGTTGCGGTTAAGTAGCCTGACGAGGATTCGGATGAATCCCCTAGTTCGTGGGGTTCTTTCTACCGAATGACGGGCCGTTCGGTAGTTTCCCCACGAAGTATTGGGAGTCTGGAGGTCTCAGAGGTGTTTGCCTAGTCAAGTGTCCGATTTCGGTTCCAGACACTCGACGGCAAAACACCGCTGTTCGGCAGTTTAAGATGGCCGCCGCCACATGTTCGTATCCCGAATGGCGGCCAACCAGAGAACAAAGACCACACTGTACGAATAGGTAATTACCCGTTTGCAACATTGTTGCAAACGGTAATTGAAGGCACACGTTACACAGGGTGGTCTGGTTGTTCGGTAGTTTCATTCGAATGTTTCTACCGAACAACCAGAGGAATACAGTACTTCACACACATCAAACTAGCAATATAAACGAATACAATTATTCCCATGCATGTTGTAGGACAGCCCAGTACCATTCCGCTACATGGTGTAACAGTAGTGTACATTAAAAAAAAGAAAGAAATTTGACTGAAATAATAGCAGTCAGTTTCCTTCACACGTGTGCATTTCAGGGCCTGCCAGGGCACAGTGTCACACCAGTGCAACTCATTTCTGATGTAACAGTAGTGTACATTTAAAAAACAAATACAGGGGGCTTGTTGTCACCTTTCAGGGACCCTTGGTGTTGTACGTGGCTGGGTGGAGGAAGAGACCTTCAATGACATCAGTGAGGACAAGGAACGGGACATGGCTAGCTTGGTATCCAACCTTGTGCAAATGGGGAGTTTGCGGTTGTGCAAATGGACTGTTTGCGGTTGTTTGCGGTGCGTTAAACGGGGAGTTTGGTCTGTCACTGTGAAGCGGGCGTAACCCTTACACTACCTGATCGATACAACATCATACCTGATGTTTTAAAACACGTTATTCCAAACAATTTAGGAATGTTAGGTGATTTATGCCCTTTATGGATTAAAACCAGACTCTGCATCAACTATGTAATTTTCCATGGGAGTTTTGCCATGGATCCCCCTCCAGCATGCCACAGTCCAGGTGTTAGTCCCCTTGAAACAATTTTTCCATCACTATTGTGGCTAGAAGGAGTCCCTGCGGGTTTTAAAATTTGCCTGCCTATTGAAGTCTATGGCAGTTCGCCGGGTACGCCCGATCGCGAACATTTGCGAAAGTTCCCGTTCGCTGTTCGCGACCGGAAAATTTAATGTTCGCGACATCACTACTGATAACTGATAGTCTCTCTGTTATTAATAACATTGAAACAACAAGCAAGGTGTCAATTGGGCCTTACTGAGACGGAGAAGGGGTTTTCGAGATGTACCTATCCCAGTCTCTATAGTTTAATAATATGCAAAGGGATAGGAGGAGATGTCCAAGTTCCTAATAAAGTCTCCTGGCCTGGTTTTTCTATCCATTGAGAAGTCTTCAGTTAACTTCCTACAGTCTATATATAGAGTAATAGGAAGTCTCACATAAAGCAAAATGTGCCCAGAAGAGAACTGCGTTTCGTTGACTTCCATTTTTGTTGCTTAATGAAATATTTTGTCGTACATTTAAAACTAAAGGTTAACAAGCCAAGCTGTTATTGTTGTGAAAATTGAATATTGTTCCTTTTCAGTATATTTTGGCTACATTTTGCAATATGATATTCAGTTCACTCAAATGAATTGTTTAGTGCATAAATACTTCACTTTTTTAATGATTGCTTTAGCTAATTACACTACTTTGTATTTATCCATATAAAAATGTATATTGTTTTAGTTCATTAAAATAGTTAAATATGCTGCCACTTGAAGGGTCCTGGGGGTGGGGGTGGGGCAGTCCTAGGCACCACCCCTTGCCTCAGCCCTCCTGACTAACCCACTTTTGTGCTGAACCCAACTCCCTCTCCCTCTCCGGTGGTATACCACAGACGAGATTGGGGCTCCCCAGCTGCACCTAATGTTTGAAGGCCTCCATTGACTAAGCCGCAAGCAGGCCCGTGCCCACCGCAATACTCTACTCATGTTTTCCTTTATTATGAATAACTGTTTACTTGCATGGTGCCAATCGGGACCTCTGTTTCACTAATGTGTTCAACACTGTTACCACTATTGTCACATTACTGTTAATATGTATTGAATATAACCGTACATGGCACTGACTACCACTCAAGCTAAAATAAGGAAAGCAAAAACAAAAACAAAAATTAAAATAGTTTAATAGAGTGGTTACAAGATCTCATACAATAAAACAGATTTATAATGGACTATAATTCAGTAAAGTTCCAACTTTCCATAATTTCTTTTGCAGAAATCCGTACCACTGAAACTTTTACCACTTGAGAAGTAGAGCTACATTTCTTTTCTGGTAGAAGTATTCACAGCAAAGTTCTTTTTTTTGTGGAAACCTTCTTGGGTCTATATGAAAGTGGAACTTTAATGTTAAACTGACAATTGATGTCAGGAAAATGTGTCTACTCTGTCTGAGAGATTGAAAAATTGTATACAACAGTACTACTTTAACAGTACTAAAAAAAAAAATCACAAAGAAATGAAATATCAGTTTTTAAAGAGTACAAGACACATAAACACGGAACATTGCAAAAACCGCAGCTAACTAACTTTTCTAACTGATGTTTTTACAAAAATGCTGCAAAATGTCTTACAAATGCACTCATTCTGAATACTTGAAAATGTTTTATCTATTTTCTGTTCCAACACTAATTTTGAAACACGTTTGCAGTATTGCAAGGCAAGGGAAACAGTAAACCTTCAATTAGTAATAAAATGGCCCATTCTTAGTTATTTCACAAACAGGCAGTGTTTGGATACAAAATTAGGTCTTTATCAAGCTATCATATTTACAAATCACAGATTGCAGCATAAAGCTATGAATAACAAGTCATTGTACAGCGTAACAGTATTTGCTGGCGCTATATAACTAAAATAATAATAATAATAATAATAATAATAATATAAATGTGACAGGAAATGGGTGGATACAGCAATTAATGTTACATTTACACAAAAATGTATATTATTATGAATGCATCTTGTTTTAACCCCTAAGGACCAAACTTCTGAAATACAAGGTAATCTTGACATGTCACACATGTCATTTGTCCTTAAGGGGTTAAATAAAAAATATAGAGTATGTATACATACTACATACATATCATTGAGTATTATGTATTGGGATATCTCATATTGTAATTTGCCAACATGTAAATGAAAACATGTGATAGTATGTACTATATGGTCCCAAATTATACATTTACAGCTACCACATATGTCAATTCTGGTTAACTTACAACCAAATACAGTTTGAGACATTGCACCACTTACTATGTTTAGTATTTATGTAGTATACTGACTAAGCTGTTTGTGAGTGGTCTACAATAAGTGACCATGAATTTAATTTAGCTTGCTTAACACGAAATTTACTGCAATTCTCAATAAAACTTTTTTTTTGCAGTGTTACAATTTTAATTGAAAAGTTCCCATAGATGCAAAACAATATAAAAAGATCCAGAATATAAAGTACAATCTATAAAGTACAATCCATGCATGCACGCAATCTCAGATACATTAGATGGTATCTAAATAGAAAAAAAAAATTGGGCATAGTTTATACATTCAGTTTGTGCCATTAAGATCATACCTGAATATCATTCCATCTGTTTGTGAAATCTGTAAAATGTTTGCTGCCAGCTTTTCCAGAACCATAGATGTGGATGATGGGTGGAGGGAATTCCAAGCACCCACAACATTTATTTTGGCCCCCATCAACACCTGCATAATTACAATTTTATTTATAATTATAATTGCATAATTACAACTTTTGTCTGCTCTCTTGAGAACGTCTGGCAACATATCGAGCAAATATATTCCATGGCACAACAGAAAAATAAGGACAGATAAAGTGTACATCATATTATGGATACCCATAATTAGGAACCCAGCTTTGAGCATGTCCTTTTTCCTGTTGGTGCATCCAGCATTTGGGTTACTGTTTTCCAAGCACATGGGTGTCAAATACCATCTCATCAACAACTTTATGTTTGCTTTTACGTGTTTTAAACAATATGTAGTCCTCTGTATAAGGGAGTCAGCTCTATCCCATTGTTTTGGGGAGAATTGGACATTAAGCTTTCACTCACATTGAATGACATCGGAAATATGTCAGCTGTACATAACACGTAGACATGTTTTTTGTTACATTCTATTCCGATACACATTTTGCCAAAAACTTTTATTTTAAGAGTATCCAGTTGGTGAACTAATGCTCTGTGTAAGATGTTTTTGACCCTTAGAGAGGTAAAAAAATTCTCTACTGGAAAGCCTAAAGCCAATTTTTATTTCTAAAAATTATTTAATTCCCTTATCTGTCGGTACCTGGGCCACCCTAGTCATCCCTGCATCTGCCCAGGCATGCAGTTGTCACGGTTCTCACCGTGACATCCAGACGGCCAGACGAGGTCGCCCCAGAAGTGCCCGATGAGGGACTTGAACCTGGGTACTCTGCAATCCTGGACCTGCTCTCTTGCCTCTGAGCCACTATACAGCTCTAGAAATTGACTGAAGTATAATCTTGCCTTGTATCCAGCACTGGGGGCTGGACGTTATTCTGTGGCTGCTCCAACATTCTCAGCACACCTGTGGCTAATCACCAATCAGCCAGGTATAAGACACTGCCTCTCCCTGAGGGCAGTGTCAGTTCGTTGACTCTGGTTCAAGTATTGCTGTTTCGTGTTCCAGTGTGCTCTTGACCTTGGATTGTTATTTCGTTGTACCCTGACTTCTGGCATCCTCTGACCTCGGCTCTCTACTCGCTTATCCTGATTTCTGGCACCCACTGACCTCTGGCTTACCCACGACTATTCTCCTGGTTTATCTGTTTCTGTACTGCGACTTGGAGCACTGACCTGCACAGCCCCCGTGCACAGACTCACAGGCCAGGAGACTTCTTACCTGACCACCTTGGCCTGTGTTTAATTGCAAGGGTGAGCATATATCTGCGCTACAGACTCCCAACCAAGGTAAGCCGTTACAGAATGAACTGACCATTATGGAGTCCACAGAGATATGCAAGATGCTCACCTCCCTTGCTCAGCAAGTGTCCAGCCTGACCCAGCAAGAAGTTTTATTTCTTAAAGGCACAGTACACCCAGTCCCAAAGCAGTTTGTTGTGATGACTGACAGATTTGATGGTTCCCGTTCCTCCTACACAGCATTCAGACTGGATTGTAAACTCCTTTTTGCCCTTAAGCCTAGAACCTACGCCACCGACCATATCAAAGTCCGCTCCGCTATTAATCTGTGTACCGGGCGGATTAAGGTCTGGGCACACCAGAAGCTGCAGGAAAAAAGGACTGTCTTGGACAGCTGGGAGTCATTTATGACCGCAATGGACTCTCAGTGCGTTACCTCCAGGAAAGCTACTCCCAAGCCTGCTCCATATACCCGCAGATCTCGGTTACCTAAAGAAAAGGACTCTTACCAAGTCCCCATCATGTTGCAGCATGAACCCACCTTCAGGGACCCGCCTTTTAACCCTGTTTATACTCAAGCTAGCCATGAAACTCCACTGGACATGGAGGAACCCATGGAGATTGGATTTACCAGAACTAGATTGCCTCCTAAGGAAAAAGACAGCAAGAGAGCCCATGGCCTATGCCTATACTGTGGGAAAAGAGGGCATTTCATCTCTCTGCCCAACTCTTCCACCTAGGCCAAGATCCCTTCTGTCTGGTACCATATGGACTTATCCTGTCATCCCGGCAAGACAGCCTGGAAACTGCCAGCCCTGTAACACAAAAGGGTACCCAAACTACTACAGTCAATGTTACCAGTGTCCCTCAAGAACCTGCAACCAGTACCCCTGAGGAATCTCCACCTCCTGCACCAGAAACATCTGTACCTCTTCTTAATGACACTTCTGTTCAAGCAAGCACTATCACCACTTCCTGCCTTGCCAAAAAAGTTCTACTACCTGACTGCACGTATGCCTCAAATGGCACAGTTGTATGCAAACGGGATCTAGAAGTATTCGAAAAAGCATTGAAAGCTGCGAATGCCTCCCCTGTGAGAACTACTAGAGCAAAGGCTACGGTAGGTGCTGTGTTTTCCTCTAATCTGGAAGAAGGCCGTACGTATGGCATGGATGCCCATGGTAGAACATACCGGCGATCGCGGTTGGGGGGACTCCCAGGGAGCCCCCCGTGGCACGTCCTTCCTCCTGGGGGGCTTCCCGGCCATGTGAGAGTGAGGTCCTTGCGAGGACCTCACAATCACATGGCCGGGTTAGCTGGCTCAGGCATAAGGGCAAGCATTAGGTGGTAGTGTAGGACCTGCCAAGAATGGGGTACTTTGATGCAGTTGGCAGGCTTATGCAATGTATGATCATATAATGTAACCAAACCCCCATTATTTTCTATCTAGGTGAGGTGTTT
This sequence comes from Pelobates fuscus, assembly GCF_036172605.1. NCBI lineage: Eukaryota > Metazoa > Chordata > Amphibia > Anura > Pelobatidae > Pelobates > Pelobates fuscus. The sequence continues at coordinate 184,295,189 of NC_086320.1, read as the reverse complement.
TTAAGTAGTACTATTTAGAATATGAAATCACTTTTTAGTTGATGCAGTTGACAGGCTTATGCCATGTGTGATCATGTAATGTAACCACCCTCCCATTATTTTTCAGGTGAGGTGTTTAAATAGTACTACTAAGGATTTGAAATCTCTGTTTAGTTAATAAGCGAGTGCACTGGTTTGTATATTTTTATTTTTTTTATTTTTTTTATTTTATTTATATATATATATATATATATATATATATATATATAATGTAATATTTTTACATAATTAGGTATCAAATTAATTACAATTAGCGGGACCTGCCAGACAACCCATGCCGAAAGTATAGGGAATTTAATTTGCTAGCACTATATTTAACCCTATAACTTTCCAAGACACCATAAAACCTGTACATGGGGGGTACTGTTCTAATCAGGAGACTTCGCTGAACACAAAGTGTTTCAAAACAGTAAAATGTATTACAACGATGATATCACCAGTAAAAGTGACTTTTTCACGCACAAACAGCACTTACTCAGACGATATTATTGCTGCAATACTTTTTACTGTTTTTAAACACAAATACTTGTGTTCAGCAAAGTCTCCCGAGTACAACAGTACCCCTCATGTACAGGTTTTATGGTGTTTTCAAAAGTTAGAGCGTCAAATATAAGGCTTGTGTTTCATTTTTTTCACATTAAAATTCGCCAGATTGGTTACGTTGCCTTTGTGACCCTATGGTAGCCCATGAATGAAAATTACCCCTATGATGGCATACCATTTGCAATAGTAGACAACCCAAGGTATTGCAAACGGGGTATGTCCATTCTTTATAGCAGCCACTTAGTCACAAACACTATCCAAAATTGGCGTTTTTTGCATTTTTCACACACAAATACTAACGCTAACTTTGGCCAGTGTTTGTGACCAAATGGCTACTAAAAAAGACTGGACATAACCCAAGGTATTGTAAATGGGGTGTCTACTATTGCAAATGGTATGACATTATGGGTGTAAATTTCATTCCTGGGCTACTATAAAGTCCCAAAGGCAACGTAACCAGTCTGGCGAATTTCTATTTCAAATGTAACGTGCTATATTTGACCCCGTAACTTCCCAAAACTCCATAAAACCTGTACATAGGGGGTACTGTTTTACACATGAGACTTTGCTGAATACAAATATGTGTATTTTATTGCAGTAAAAGCAAACAGTATTATGACGTTGACAGTTAAAATGTCATGTAGAACTAAAAAAATTACAGAATTTCTTATTTTCTCCCATCTTTTTCATATTAAATTGTTTCATAGCTACATTTTTTTATATTAAATAAAAGCCCTGTTTCCCCTGAATAAAATTGTATATAATAAGGGGGGTGCATTTAATTTGAAAGAGGTGAATTACGGTTGGACAGACATATAGCGCAAATGCCAGGTTTTGTTTACATTTTGTTTCGTTCACAACGTGTACATTTGGCTCCGTCCTTAAGGGGTTAAACAGCAACTAGATGCATACTTGCAAAAACATAATATTTAATTATATAATTTTTCAGCTATAGGGTAGTAGTTTCTTGATCATAGGATAACTCTGACTGCCATTCTGGGGTAAAGAGGGAATTTATTTCTTAGTTTGTTGCAAAATTGGAAGTGCTTCAAACTGTTTTTGTTTTTTCCCTTCTTCTGGATCAACAGCAAAAACCAAATCTGAGGAAGGTTGTAGTTGATAGACACATGTCTCTTTTCAGCCTATGTAACTATGTAATGTAAACAGGAGCGTGGTGTGACCATGTGATATTAATAATTGATGTTCCATCAGCAAGTGCAGATACCTATGTGCAATTAAAACCATACCAAGAGCTGATGAGAGTGAAGTTTGTTTTATGTGAAATAATAGGCGCTGGTGTTTCAGGGAATCTCTCTACATACAATACTAGCACTTGGTCAAGTGTAATATTCCAGTCTTACCACCACTACCAGAATTCTGTCTGTAAATGTCTCTAGTTTAGTAGGTGAAGATTTGAGAAAAGCGACCTGGTACATAAAGGTTCACAAATGTAAATGAAACATTAGTAGTGAGTCCCTTGACAAAAAGAAACCTGACCCAGAGGTCCGTAACACTGTCCATCTGTGTGATGGATGTACATTGTAGTGGAGCTGCAATATTAAAATCCACGATCTCCGCTGGTACAGAAGGTAATCCACAGTCAAGCGCTGAAAAGTAAGGCAATGTCCCAAATCCGCCAGTAACCGGACGAAACACAGTTCTGGGAGTCAACTGAGGTCTTTATTCACATCTTCCAGTATTTATGTAAGTTCCCATGCAAGGGGTTTCCTTATTGACAATGCAGGGGTAATACAGTAAGGGACTACATGGGGGACTTAACATTTGGAGCCTTAATCCCATCAGGCACTGCTGCACGAGAGGGATACTCCCACTGGAATATACCGTTAAGTGGATTATCCCTACGTGCAGCAGAACCGGCATTTTACATTTAAATTCACAACTTGTACAATATTCATGTTATTCCGACGAACGGATGTTCAGTAGATACCTGGGGTCTGGGTGCACATTTCGTGTGAATACCGCTCGGATCCAAGCTAAAACAACTGAACGCCGCACGAAATACACTTTCTTATTAAGTTCGTTTGAAAGTACCGAACACCGATGGGGAACCACAATAGGAGAATACCAGAGCTCCCGAACGGCCTGGAAGTACAGCGATGTTCGTGCCGTCGAGTAGCTGTTTTCAGTTCCACGCGCTCGATGACCAAACACTGCTGGGGAGACAAAGGATCCAAGATGGCCGACCGCCACATGGTCGGTAGTCGAACGACGGCCACCCAGGAACGCACTTAATTACCGATTGCAACAATGTTGCAATCTGGTAATTGGTGCCACACGACCCTCATTGTGTGGGCTTGGGTTCGGTACTTAGTTCGTTTCACGAACAGCCGGTAAAGCTGCTGTTCGTGAAACAACCATGTAAATGCTAGCGGCTTTCGGCTGCTAGCATACGAATGCTCTGGTGATTACATGCAAACAGACATTTCAATACAGTATGCAAAGTACATTAAAACAGAATAGGGCAGCAGCATTCTGGACAACATTTAAAGTCACAGTTTTATAGTCTGAAGTGGCTAGGTTTGCCACATACATTTTGGGAAAATAATATATAGTTACTGTCATATGATTGAGAAATGTGTTTGGACCTTAAGGTTGGGGCCAACCCCTTTCTAAAATGTGTCTTTGAATAAAATAGACATTTGCTGGGTTTCCTCTTGATTCCTTGGAAGGGACTTTATAGTGTTAAAAATACAAATATGACGGAATGTATTTTACGGTTTAAATTAATTGATAGCATTACCAAGACATTGTATTAAGTAACATGGAAACTGAGGTGGGTGCATGAAGGGATAGGCACTGTGGTGGGTATAGAAAGACATAGGGCCTTCATGGGTGAAGGGGCATAGAGGATGTGGTTGGTGAAAAGGACATATGAGCTGTCATGGGTAAAATGGAGATGGGCGTTGTGGTGGGTGCAGGTGGCATATGGGCTGTGGTGGGAGCAGAGGCACTAGGGCGCATGCAGGAATGCATAGAAGCTGTGGTGGGTGCACCCCTATGCCCCTCTATGCCGCCTGCACCCACCACAGCTTCTATTCATTCCTGGACCCACCTCAGACTCTCTCCATCTCATCCTCTATGACTTTCTGCACCCACTACTGCGATTACCCCTCACTGGACCCACAGTAGCCCCTATACCTCCCAGTATCTTGAACATACCCTATTACTCCTGCACCCACTATAGTACCTATATTCTACTGCATCTACTACAGTCCCTATGCCCCCTGCACCTACTATAGCCCATATCCCCCAAGCACACACTGCAGCCACACAATATAGCCTCTATTATTCATACAACCACCCGCTACAGCCCCCAAGTAATTATTTGTACTTTCCCAGAAAGATAATATCAATCATAGTTATTTAGTTTTCTGAAAATGATATGCTTGTTTGAAGACTTTATCCCATCATACACATATGTGCTCTAGTATAATATCTGCAACATATATCTAATTGCTTTATTTATCAGATAAAAAACAGAAATTTTTACTTACTAAATTCTTTTTTTCTTGATATGGTGGCAGTAACCTCTGGGTTTTGCTCCTCCCTGTGGACAAGACTTTTAACAAGCTATTTTAAAAGGATCCTCCCCCTTTAGGTATAAATACTGAGCCCGCAAAACCTACCCCAGTACGTAACAAGTAAAGAAACCAAACCAAGCAAACATCCAATGCAAAAATTTCTTTAATAAAGAGGGAGGGTAATAATACTGCCACCATATTAAGAAAAAAAGAATTTACGGTAAGTAAAAATTTCTGTTTTTTCTGTCATATGGTGGCAGTAACCTCTGGGATATAGCAAGAATCCCTCTGGGCGGGACCTATGCCACGACGGCTTGTAACACCTTACGCCCAAAAGCAGCTTCAGAGGCAGAGAATATGTCTAGCCGGTAGTGCTTGATAAATGTGTTGAAGGACGGCCAGCATGCCGCCTTGCAAATGACTTCTGGAGATGCAAGTGCTCTTTCTGCCCATGAGGTAGCCATGGCTCGAGTAGAATGGGCCTTGATTGTAGCAGGAGACTGAAGACCCGAGGAAGAATATGCCAAATCGATAGCCTGAATAAGCCAACGAGACAAGGTCCCACGGGAAGCCACCTTGCCCTTTAGGTGACCCTGAAAATTAACAAACAGGTGATCCGAAACTCTGAACTCCTTTGTTCTGTTTAAATATATACATAACGCTCTTCTGACGTCCAACTTTTGCCATCTGTGCTCTTGAAGGGATGAGGGCGCACTAAAAAAGGAAGGTAAAATAATAGGTTGATTAACATTTTTTGAAGATAAAACCTTTGGAAGAAAAGATGGTCTCGGGTAAAGAACCACTTTGTCCTCATGAAAAATGGTGAATTCATCTGAGGAGGATAGGGCGTGAAGTTCTCCCACTCTTTTGGCTGACGTGATGGCCACCAAAAACAATACCTTGAGAGATAACATTTTCAAAGGAACTTCCTCCAAAGGTTCAAACGGGTTAGTACTAAGGGCCTGAAGGACTAGGGACAAGTCCCACGTCGGAAACACCGATCGTTTAGGAGGTCTCTTGAGGCTGATGGACCTAAAAAATCTTCTGACGAAAACATTGGCTGCCAAATCCTTAATAAGAAAAAAAATTCAAAGCTGAGATTTGAACCTTGAGAGTTGAGACTCCTAGGCCTGCGTCAAAGCCGTCTTGCAAAAACTGAAGAATGTTATCTATAGACGGTTGTAATATCGAGACCCGGTGATCCCTACCCCAGTGAAGAAATTTGGACCAAATTCTGAAGTATATCCTAGAAGTTGATCGTCTAGTTGCGTGGAGTAAGACTGTTATTCTCTCATCTTGCAAGCCCATGTTTCGAAGGATCAGCCTTGCAGTAGCCAAGCCGTCAACCTGAACTTTTCCAGTACTTTCAAGGGTAGGTTCCTGTTCACAATGAGATGAACTGAAATGGGAAGCTCCCAATAGTTGATAGTCATCTTCTTTAGGGCCGCAAACCAGACTCTGTTTGGCCAATAAGGGATTATCGCCAATATCCTCGCCTTGTCCGTACGTATCTTGAGGAGGACCTTTGGGATCAGGGGCAGAGGTGGGAAGATGTAAGCCAGCGGAAAATCCCACCTCATCGATAGAGCGTCTATCCAATTGGGTTGATCCGTTCTGAATAGGGAGGCGAAGTGGGAAACTTTCTTGTTTGATTCTCTTGCCATCAAATCTACTTCTGGGACACCAAATTTTCCAGTCAAGATACTGAATACGTCTGGGTTTAGAGACCATTCCTTTTGGTCCCACTTCCCTCTGCTCAAATCGTCGGCTATTACATTGTCGCTGCCTCTTATGTAAACCGCTGCGATGTCTTCTAGATTTCTCTGCGCCCATTCCATAACTTCTGTACAAAGACTGTAAAGCCTTCTTGCTCTGGTTCCTCCCTGTCGATTGATATAAGAGACTACCGTGCGATTGTCTGACTGTATCTTGACCGCTCTTTGAAGTAGCCAAGGTCTGAGGTGATGAAGAGCATACAGAACCGCCAATAATTCTTTGAAATTTGTAGATTCCTTTGCTTCCCTGGAAGACCATTTTCCTTGGAACATGGTGGAGCCTAAGTGGGCTCCCCAACCTGAGTTTGAAGCGTCTGTGGTGACTATTAGCCAGACCTTTGGTAGAAAGGATAAACCTTTTAAAAGGCACTCTGAGGTTTTCCACCAATCTAGTTGCGTCTTCACCTGAGGGGACAGCAGGAATATTTCGTCCAGATCTTCCTCCTTCTTTGACCAGGAAGTCAGGATGTTCCACTGTAAGGGTCTGACCTTTGATCTTGCCCATTTGACCGCCGGGAAGGTGGCCGTAAGAAGACCTAACACACTCATGGCCTCTCTGAAGGAACAAGTTCTCATCCTTTGGAGGTTGGAAACCGTTTTTCGGATCTTTTTTCTCTTTCGTTTGGGAAGGAATATTGACATGGAGTCTGAATTGATCTCGAAGCCGAGAAACTCTATAACTTTTGTTGGAATGCAAACTGATTTCTTTAGATTCAAGATCCAGCCATGGTCCTGAAGAAACCTTATAGTGACCTGCAGATCCTCGTGTAGTTGATTCTCGGTATGTGCCACTAGAAGCCAGTCGTCTAAATATGGGATAATTGAAATACCCCTTTCCCTCAAATGAGCAGTTAGAGGAGACAGGATCTTCGTAAAGATTCTTGGAGCGGACGACAGACCGAAAGGCAGGGCCCTGAACTGGAAATGAAGGATGTGACTTCTTCTTCTTCTTATTGCAAATCTTAAATATTTCCTTGAAGCGCTGGCTATCGGAACATGAAGATACGCATCCTTTAAGTCTATCTTTACCATAACGTCGCCTTTTTGTAATAGAGGAAAAATTGATGCGATTGATTCCATACGGAATCTGTGATAGGGGATAAACTGATTTATCTTCTTCAAATCCAGAATGGGCCGAAACGAGTTGTCCGGTTTTGGAACCAGAAATAGTCTCGAATAGACTCCCCGAAATTCCTGTTCTTTTGGAACTCTTTCTATAACCCCTTTGTGTAGAAGCAGCCTGGACTGATAATCTAGAGCTCGAGATTTTTTTGCAGACTGGTAAGTCGATAGTAGAAACCTTGACCTTTGTTTTTCCAGAAAAATAATCCTGTGTCCCTTTCGGATAATCCTTAGAACCCAGGGATCCTCTGTGGTCTGTTCCCACATCGGAAAAAAATATTGGAGCCGTCCTCCCACACCTCTGGCGTCAAAAACGTCTCCCTTTGTCTCTGAAGGATCTTTTGACCTCATTACTTTCAAATTTCCGGCTTTTATCCTTTCTTTGAAAAAAAATGTGGTCTCTCTTGAAAGGATCTCCTACCCTTAGATTGGTAGTTTCTGTACCCCGGTCTCCAGGAGGATTTTCTATCTTGCGGAAGTGCCTTCTTGGTTTCAGACATCTGTCTTATGATTTCCTCTAAGGGAGCGCCGAATAATTTTGATTTTTCCAAAGGAAGTTCACAAAGGACTGCCTTAGACGCTGTATCCGCCGACCAAGACCTCAACCATAGGGCACGTCTTGCCACAGAAGACAAACCCATGATCCTGGAGGCCAATTTCAGCACCTCAGTCGACATATCCAAAAGGAATTCATTCGCCAAACGCATGTTCTGAAACATGTGACTTAGATCATCAATATGACCAGACGATAAATTTTCCTGTACTAGATTTAGCCACACTTCATTTGCTCTGGCCACTGCTGCTCCTGCCAGTAAGGCTTTGCATTGGAAACCAGCTGTTTGATAAGCCCGCCTACACGAGGTTTCGGCTCTTTTATCCATAGGATTCTTTAATGCTGCAGTTTCTCCTATAGGGATAGTGGTTCTCTTGGCAATCTGTGCCACCTGAACATCAACCTTTGGGAGATCTTCCCACATAACGTCGCTAGCCAGCCTGAAGACATCCTTGAAGTGTCTGGAAATAAAGGCACGTTTTTCCGGGTTTTTCCATTCCCTAAATACAAATTCAACTAGGCTCTGTTGCACAGAAAAGCCTTTCTTTGGATTTTCTGATCCCTGAGGTAGGATTGTCAGATTTACTTCTTTAATAAATTTACGGATTGCCTCAGAGTGAAACCCCACTGGTTCACTTGACGAGGAAGCTGAATCCACTGATTCCAAAGAAGAAGAACATTCTCCCGAAGATGATTCAGATGAAGAAATTCTCTTTCTTTTATTAATCTTTTGTTGAATGGGGGCTTCTACCCTTTTAGATTCTTTAATCGTGTCCAAGGTCTGTGACAAATTCTCCTGGAACCAGGATAGGAAAGATTGCATATCTTTTTGCTTTTCTCTTTCCAAAGAGTTTGCAGTACACTGACTGCATATTTTCTTCCTAGACCCGTCTGGGAGAGGAGTTGCACATTCGCTGCAAACAATATGCTTGGACTTCACCGTAGCCTTTCTAGGCGTGGGGGTTAGCTTTTCCTTATCCATCTCAAGTGGACTAGACATATCTGTAAAAAATAAGTGTAGGCTCTTTAGAATATAGACTCTTCTTCAGAAAGTATTTCAAAGTCAAGATGTCTTTATCAATCTTACCTCAAAATACCTCTGAGCCGTGTGGGGGGGCAGGTGACACGGCGTACCACTTCTGACCTGCATCCATGCTGTCAGTGGGTACCAGCACAGCTTTTAAATTCAAATTTCGCGGGCTTTTCTTTTTTTTTTTTTTGTGTATATCTTTAAGCTTCCGTTTGCGCATGCGTCTTTGCGCACCCGGAAGCTTAGGTGGAACGCAAACACCACCAGGGCGTGCGTTCCACCGCTGTGCGCTTGCTCAGAGCGAGCTCCGCCTCCCGGAAGCAATTTGCCGGAAACCTTCTCGGCATAAATTCAACAGCCTCTGTTCACTCCGTAACGGCAAGACAACGGAGCATGGGCCACTCAGCTTACCACCCGGGCAGCTCTCGGACCGGATCCCCCAGACAACATCCCGTGTGCCTCACCAGACAAACGAAAGTCCTGTCCATCCCTATCGGGACAAGAAAGAAGACTGGGGTAGGTTTTGCGGGCTCAGTATTTATACCTAAAGGGGGAGGATCCTTTTAAAATAGCTTGTTAAAGTCTTGTCCACAGGGAGGAGCAAAACCCAGAGGTTACTGCCACCATATGACAGAAAAAAATTTAATACATAATGCAACAGTTTTGAGTTTTGATTTTCTTCTTATTTGAACTCATTAAAGGAACAGTTTAGACATCATAACAACTTTGTTGAAATTAAGACAATGGGGGAGCCTATTGTCCCCACCCATGAGCGGCAGATGGGGACCCTAACAGACAATGGGGGAGAACCTATTGCCCCCAGCCCCCACCCATGAGCAGCAGGTGAGGGCCCTAACAGACAACGGGGGGAACCTATTTCCCCCCTGGTCACCACATATGAGCAGTGGATGGGGGCACTAAATGAAAATGGGGGAATCTAGTGCCCCCCAAGCCCCCACCCATGAGTGGCAGGTGGGGGCCCTAACAGACAATGGGGGGAACCTAATCCCCCCCCCCCTGGCCACCAGCTATGAGCAGTGGGTGGGGGCCCTAAATGACAATGGGGGGACCTATGGTCCTCCCCCCAGCCCCCACCCATGAGCAGCAGGTTGGGGCCCTAACAGATAATGGGGGAAACCTCTTGTCCCCCCAGCCACCACCTATAAGCAGTGGGTGGGGGCCCTAAATGACAATGGAGGGACCTATGGTGCTCCCCCCCACCCATGAGCGGCAGGTGGGGGCCCTAACAGACAATGGGGTGGAACCTATTGCCCCCTAGCAACCACATATGAGCGGTGGGTGGGGGCACTAAATGAAAATGGGGGGACCAATTGTCCTCCCCCCCCTGGCCCACACCCATAAGGGGTGGGTGGGGACCCTAAATGAATATGGGGGGACCTATTGTCCCCCCCCACAGCTGATGGGTTAGAGCTAAATGCAAAAATACCCCCCCAGGTGACTAGGGGTCCCCAAGCCCGTAGTCAGCCCCCATTCAAAAAAAAAAATAAATAAAGCACTACCTACCCCCTCATCCTAAAAAAAAAAAGTGAGGGGGAGACAATAAAACTATATACCTGTAAATGAATAAATACTGATTTATTACCTGATGGTTACCTGTAAGGCTCACTATTTTTACTTATCAGAGCATCCTTATTGGTTGGCTTAATTGCAGTGCGTGGGAAGGCTTTAAAAGCCTTTCCCTGCCATGCGGAGCTCAGTCTGCGCGGTGCCTTTGCTGGTTGAAGATGGATAATTTTTTAAGCATTGGGATTTTTTTTCCAGCTTTTTACATTTTTTTTGCACGCTGTTTTTTTTTTTTTTTTTTTTTATAAGTTCAATAAGACAGTTATTATGGATTTTTGTTTGGCCTTTTTTAGGGCTGAAGAAAGGAGGTTTTAGAAAAAAGACATCAAATTGTATTTATTTAGTTTTATTGTCTCCCCCCTCATTTTGAGGGTGAGGGGGGTAGGTAGGGCTTTATTTAATTTTTTTGGGTGGTGGGGACTAGGGTCTTGGGGACCCTTAGTCACCTGAGGGGGATATTTTTACATGTAGCCCCCACCCGCTGCTCATGGGTGGGGGCCGGGGAGGGAGGACAATAGGTTCCCTCCCATTGTCTTTTAGGGCCCCTACCTGCCAGTCATGGGTGGGGGCCAATGGGGACCCTATGTCCCTACGTTTAGTTACATAGCCCGCACTCACGGGGCATGGGTGGGGGCTCGGGAGAACACTATGTCCACAGGATGCTCATTGCTTAGTAGACATGCCCCTACTCACGGTATAGCAAGTAGGGGCATTTGGGAGATTTTAATCTCCCTTATGTTAATATGGAATCCTATTGACCCCCATAGAGTGAGGGAGGACAAGGGAGGCTTAGGAAGTGGCGGGGTGCACAGCTCCTTGACGCCTCTATTTCTACATATTACAAGGAGGGAGTTGCAAGTCCATAGCTCCCACCTTGTAATAAACTGAACGAACAAATGAACACTGATATTCAGTGTTTGTTTGTTCATCTGAAATTTCTATTAGTTCTTTGGTCTTTCTGACGAATGAATAGACAAAATTCCTGTCCGAATTTCGGACAATAACGAATGCCCAAGTGTTTAACTGGGCATGCACAGGAATTTCACAGCGCTATCTAGTGTGGACAGATGGCGTGTCCCACAGGGACTTCATCTGCCCACACAAAGATGGTGGCGCCCAGGATCTAGGTCCATGCATGAAATGAAGATAAATAATGGGTAATAAGGGGGGCTTAGGGTTCTTTCATTTTGAGAAATGGCAAGAAACCCCAAATAAGGCTTTCATAAATAAATAAACACCTTTAACCATCATGATTGAGCATGCCAACGCAAAAAAAAGCTAAATTTCAGTGCACATGAACTCTGGATATCAGCAAACGTGTGAAAGTTGACATTCTTTGTGGGATCATTGTTTATGAGAATGGCGATGGATTCAACAAGATAACAAGGTTACAAACAATTTTTAACTGCCAGTTTTCAAGTTCCTAACCAGACTGTACAGCGATGGAGGGTTAAGTAAGCCATAATTGAAGGTTGCAAATGTTATACATTCATGAAATAAAGGTTAAGTATTAAAAAAAAAAATCGAGCAAATATATTTTCAAAATACATTTTAAATGTGTGTTTGAAGAATACATTGTAATTACAATTTTTAGAAATATATTTAAAAAATAATTGTTGAAATACCTTATTTACATGTAAAAAAAAATACATGGCAAATATATTGTAAAAATATATTTTCAAATATATATATTTGGGTAATATACTTTCATTTATATTTTTAAAATAAATGTTAAAATATAACAATGTTTTTATTTCATTTTTAAAATGTATTGGTGTAGGCCAGTAAATAAGTGCCGCACATAAAGATTTATTTTCTAAATATATTGGAAATATATTTATCTTCCATGTGAATCTTTCTGGCATGTGTAAGTAGATATAGGATTTTAAATTGGGAGAATTTGTCTTTTAATTAATTAGCTAGCAGTTTGCTAGCTCCGTTCCCCAGGGAATAAAACATATGTCCCAGTGTGTGGAGCTGCATCTCAGTTGCCTCCAACTGGAGTTCAGTAATGTGTTCTTTTGTCTCAGATATTTGTTGTAATGTAGCTTGTGACAGAGTATACTTGTAAGAGTACTTGAAGATCTTTTCTTCTTTGCAGAGCCTAGTTGTATTAAGTGAACTCCAATCACAGATGTGTGTGCTAATCATATACTTTCCATGGAGGCATCTTCCCGAGTGTTAACACGAACATATGCATGTATAGCAGATCTAAGTTTAGTATGCATCGGCTTGCCCTCCAGTAAAGAGTCTGCTAGGAGCCAGGACCCCTTTCTGGAAAATCTTAACGGAGTGTGATAGAAATAAGCCCATTGTTGAACCAGGTGGTGAAGCCAATTGAAGCATTTGAAACTGATTGTAAAGTGTGGTTATGCACACCTGTGAACAGGCAAGAAAGAGAAGTCCCTGCGGTTGGGTGCAAAGCTCACCAGGTGTCATAGAGGTAGAAGTGCAGTTGTGGATGCTGTTATAACTAGGTTAACACAATTAATATGTTTCTTTCAATGTTTTAGTCAATGGTGTCATATTTAAGTTGCTGTATAAGTCTAATAATGATGATGCAACATAGTGAAGTGTGGTAGGTTCTTATAATATTTTTTTTTTCTTCAATTGTCATGAATTTACCAGGTTTATTCACTAAAGTGAGAATTCAAAGTAAACTTAACATTTTAGGTCAAAGTAGCCAAACTGACAGCATACTTGACAACATGTCTGCTAATTTGTCCTCAAATTTGAAACTCATTCAAATTCACTCTGTGTTAAATCTGTTTTTATTGTGCGCAACAGAATAATACATTTCCTTTGCAAACTAAGCAAACATCGCAATCTGACAAATTATACAAGAATAAAATGTATACAAGCACATCTGATAGTTAATTGAGAAATGTACAACTCAAAGTAAAACAAAAAAATAAATAAAAATGGTAGTGATTGTTGACCACCAAAAATGTTTCAAGGTGGACTTTTGTAGCAATCAAATACACAGATCAATGACTTCCATGTTAAACAGTAAAGTTTCCCCTACATTAGTACCCAGTCACCTCATACCAGCACTTCCCCTCTGAATTTTTTATTTTCAATGGTATAGTTGGAAAAGCTGGGCATGTGTTAAAAACAAAGTCAAGCATGTAATTACAATTCCTGCAGACAATGATACTTTCACAGAGTCCAATTTCTGACAGCACTCTGAAAGAAAAACAATCTAGTTGTTTTCTGGGGTATAGATGTTCAGAATGGTTATGGACAAAGCGTTAAGGAAGCCAGTGAGGATGAGAATGTGATCCTCATGGTCAGAGTTCTTCCTGGAAAGAGAGAAAACCCTTCAAAAACTTCATAAAATAATAAAGATAGGGGGTGGGCCTGCCAGTGATGGCAAAATGATGTTTTCTTAGAGCTCCCAATGCAAAAATGAGTCCAGTTTCCCATGCTTTACACACTGTACTTTGAATACCTTGATACTCCTCAGCATTCTGTATCGGTTGCCTGGTTGGGAGTTGCTTCCAGTGGTCATGTTCACTCTTTGGGCAGAGAACTTAGCCGAGTGAGTGAATGGCCCGGTGAGCGCTATAGTAGAGAGAGGTGCCGATCTCCCAGCCCGATGCATGCCAGATCAAAGCACCATGGAGCTGATACCCTTTTGGACCAGCGGGATTAATCCCGGTTCCCACCCTGCCGTGACACACAACGACTCCAAAAGCAGTACACGCATGATGGCGGAGGCCAAGTGTTCCCTGATACATCAACAAGAAAAGGTCCAAGCTGGATGCCCTCTTTGAAGCCTTTTGGTTGAAGTTGATGAGAATGCTGATCTTACCTGCTCATGCAGTCAGTGTAGCAACTCTTGGCCTGTTCCAATGAGTATTATGTGGTTTTGAATGTTTCATCACGGGCCCAATACACTGGAGGAAGGCTACGTCAGGTGGCCTTAAGGAGGGCAGAGTGCAGATATGCATTGTTGCTGACCGCCCCTGGAGAAAACAAGCAGTACTAACTGAAGGATGGTGTGCAGAGAGGAAAGCAGCTGCTAACGCAGGACCCTCGGTTGAAATCTCAAGATTCCAGTCTGCAGCGCACAGCTATGCGGGACTGTAGGACACTGACAATTGGGATAAGCTGACTGCCATGATGGGCCTCCTGCTTCAAATATATAATAATAATAACTAGTCTTTGAATAGCGCCTTTCTCCCAGTGGGACACAAAGAGCTTTTCAGAGCACTCTCTGCGAATTAACCAACTCGGCAGATGAATAATAATAGATGGTATTAATATAATCGCTATATGTTGTTTCTTAGCATGACATGCTTACATTATCTATCTGGTTTATTTGGTCTTGCACCCATGCTTGAAGATTTTAGTTTAGCATCTTCACATAATTCTATCATAAAATTATGCAGCATTTTCATATGTCACTTAATTATTTAACTATGCTGTGTGCTATACTTGGTATTGCTGTTGTGGCATGGCAAGTCTGCTTGTTATCTTTTCTATGTGTACAGCAAAAATAAAAAATTTAATAATATAGATACTCCTTTGGATGTTGTTGAAGAGTTTAAAGAGAAACCCACAGGATATTTTAGTGACTTAAAAGTTGGGGGATTCCGGTTACCAAAGGAGGTTTTTTGGAGGCAGGCAATGGCAAGACTTCTTAAATGTTAATCCTGGAACAGTAGATGTCTATTGTGAGGACTACTGAGAGCCTTAATGTTAAGGGTAAAAACAGAAAACATGTTAGCCATAGTATTGTAAAACAACCAGATGGTTCAAAGGGGTCTCAAAGGTTGCTTTGAATGTTTTGTGTAGAAGCCAAGTGTGTGCGGTATTAGGTAATTCAACAATCCCTAGGTGTGAAAAAAGAGAGTATAAAGAAAGAAAGAATCATTATAAAAAGTCAGAGAAGGGAGAGAGAACAAACAAAAAGCAATAAGCAAATAAGTATGCACCTGGAAAGAAGTATGCTCTAATAAAACATAACCATACAAATGGCAGAATGCAAGATGGTTTTCCCAACTAAGAACATTTGCCATATATAAACATAGACATATAATTCTGCAAGGTGGGGGGTGAGAAAAATGTAATAACATTCCAAACTATTATATGAAATCAAACAAGACATTGAGCTATAGCATTTAAATTAGATTGTGCGTTACACTAATAATGGTGGTGGAATGGTAATTCTTCACAAATCCTCACAATTGGGGATATGCTTTATGAGCTGTAAACAGACTTTATTGTACCTACAACTCATATATTAAAAAAGGTATTATTGACAGTATAGTGCACAAGATAGATAAATAAGATGATGCCATGAGACCCAGTATAAAGTATAAAACTATAAGTGATTATTGGCCTGCAAATATTTGGCACATCCCTATACCTTAATATATTTTTAAACAAATAAAAAATATCTGTAGGGCTATATGCAAATAGATAAATATGCATATATCTTTTTTTTTTTTTTTTTTTGGTATGGTAACATTTCAGTGTATTTATTATTGTTATTTGATTGTTTTTTTTTCTTTTATATTCTGTTGTGCATTGATTGTCAGCCTTTTATGACATAAATATTAAAGCGGAAATAGTAGCATGAATATGTCCTAAAAAATATAGAGCTCGATGAAACTCTCCAAATAATTAAGGGCCTCCAGGAACAACACATTGTGTATTATTGTTGGCTTGCCTCACAAAGATCCATTGTTGTTACCAGCACATCTCCCAATGCTAGGGACAACTCAGTTAGTGGCAAGTAATCACTGTGCTTAGTCACTTAGGCCTCAACAAGAAGTATTGGTAAGTATACGCCTTGAATAGATTTTTTGGGGTTTTGTGAAGTTTGAACTTTCAGTTTCTGTAACTCCAAAATAATATGCAAGTACCGTATATACTCGAGTATAAGCCGACCCGAATATAAGCCGAGGCCCCTAATTTTACCCCACAAAAATGGGAAAACGTATTGACTCGAGTATAAGACTAGGGTGGGAAATGCAGCAGCTACTTGTAAATTTCTAAATAAAATTAGATCCTCAAAAAATTATATTAATTGAATATTTATTTACAGTGTGTGTATATAATGAGTGCAGTGCGTGTATGAGTGCAGTGCGTGAGTGCAGTGTGTGTGTGTATATGAGTGCAGTGTGTGTGTGTGTGTGTGTGTGTGTATATGAGTGCAGTGTGTGTGTGTATGAGTGCAGTGTGTGTGCGTATATATTGAATATTTATTTTCAGTGTGTGTGTGTATGAGTGCAGTGTGTGTATGAGTGCAGTGTGTGTATGAGTGCAGTGTGTGTATGAGTGCAGTGTGTGTATGAGTGCAGTGTGTGTATGAGTGCAGTGTGTGTATGAGTGCAGTGTGTGTATGAGTGCAGTGTGTGTATGAGTGCAGTGTGTGTATGAGTGCACTGTGTGTATGAGTGCAGTGTGTATGAGTGCAGTGTGTGTGTATGAGTGCAGTGTGTGTGCGTATATATTAATTGAATATTTATTTGCAGTGTGTGTGTGTGAGTGCAGTGTGTGTGTGTGAGTGCAGTGTGTGTATATGAATGAAGTGTGATGCAGTGTGTGTTTGTGTATGTGTTGGTGGGGGTGGGCTTTTGATATATTATTATTAATTTTTATATTTTTTTTAATATTATTATTTTTTTTTTATTATTATTTATTATTTAATTATTATTAAATTTTTTTTTAATTATCTTTTTTTTTCGTCCCCCCTCCCTGCTTGCTAGCTGGCCAGGGAGGGGGGCTTCTTCCCTGGTGGTCCAGTGTCATTGGTAGTTCAGTGGGGGGAGAGGGGTGCTGGCAGAGCTGTACTTACCTTTCCTGCAGCTCCTGTCAGCTCCCTCCTCCTCCGCGCGGTCTGTGCAGCTCCCTCTGTCAGCTCCCAGTGTAAGTCTCGCGAGAGCCGCGGCTCTCGCGAGATTTACACTGGGAGCTGACCGAGGTGCTGAACGGACGGCGCGGAGGAGGAGAGAGCTGACAGGAGCTGCAGGAAAGGTAAGTACAGCTCTGCCAGCAACCCTCTCCCCCCAGTCTGTATTATGACAATGCAAATTGCCATAATACAGACTCTGACTCGAGTATAAGCCGAATTGGGGTTTTTCAGCACAAAAAATGTGCTGGAAAAACTCGGCTTATACTCGAGTATATACGGTATGTTGGGGACACTATCCTCTACAATAGGACTAGTCAAATGGACAAACTGGCATTTCAGAGATCCTCAATGGAGCTTCTTGAAAATTTCAACAAAAAGAAGGAAGTTAGTATCAACAAATTATGAATACTAAGAATTTGAAGACTCAATCAAAATGGTGGACAAGACTAGTAAATGTGCACAGAGAATATCCACTGAAGGAGCTAGACTGGCTAATGTTGACTACAGATTCAAGGCACAAAGGATGGGGAGCCCACCTTCAAGGGAAAATAGATTAAGATTTGTTGTCCACGGAGAAGGATAAAGTTTGTAATGTATTAGAAAATCCACACTGTCTACACATCTCTACTATATGTCTGGAAATACATAGAGAGCAGATCAATGAAAGCCTGCATTGACAACAAAGGAGAAGTTGCTTATATGAACAAGCAAGATGGTGTAAGAAACCATAAACTGCTGATGGAACTAGATATACTAATTGTGTGGGCAGGATTGAGCCACAATCTTAATCCAAGAGAATGGTTCTTGAACCAGACATTAATACAAAATATAAAAGGGAAATGGGGAGTTCCCCAAATAGACTTGATGGGTACAAAAAAGAACTCTCAAACAGAGACTCTTCAGGGAATCTCAATTTCCGACTAGTTAATAGTATTCCTCCATTTCCTCTAATTCAGAAAGTTGTACAGAAGAAACGCAAGGTTTGAGTAGTGAAAACAGAATAATACTGCTTCTTACCACTGACGATGGATCTTAATGGATGCCTCCAGAACCCTGAGAATGTAGTATTTTCCCATAATACAAGATTTAGTACTGCAGAATGTATATTTTATATTAATATTATTTTTTTATTAATTTCACGTTTAAAGGTTGCACATATAAATACTTATTCAGGCATACATAGACATAAGGCATATATGTATGGGCATATGTTCCTAGGCTGCCTGAGATTCATTTGAGCAAATGTCCATTGCAGCAAATGCTGTTTGAGACTGCCAAAATTATTTTATTCTCTCTTTGTATATCCCTATTTCTGTATATAGTCATTTATATTAATATATTTAAACATATTATTATTATTGTTCTTTTTCTGTGTGCGGGTTTAATAATTGCAAAACATTATCTTAGCTACATATTTGTGAAAAGCATTTCTCTGGTGCTAACCCGTGATTCTATAAATAACATAGAGATTTAATTTTATTGGCTTACTTCAGTTTTCATGACTATTTCAGATTGGAAATAATATTTTGGATTTGTGCACTGAAGATTGATTTAAAATTTGACCATTTCTTCACTTTAGAAGAGATTCAATCTTTAAAAGTGGAAAACTCATTTTTCGTAGAAGTATGAAGCAGTGAAATGATTTTTAATTGCTGTACCCATCTCATGTCTATTTTATTTTAATATTTTTTTCAGCTCTGGGTAAGATGAATAGACTTAACATTAACGTGAAAATAGAAAAATGATAAAAAGTTTGCAAACACTAAAAATGGAAAACAAAATCATGTATATTACCTGACTTATAATATTGAGTATGATGAGAAAAATGTTATAACATTCCAAACTATTATATGAAATCAAAAAGACATTGAGCCATAGCATTTAAAATATATTGTGCATTACACTAATAATGGAAAAATATTTACTGAAGAACAGTAAAAGTTAGTTGCATGGAAAAATAAAAACATGGAAATCAAGTAAAGCAATTTTATATAAATATACATATGGCATTAGCATTATTATAAATGAACAAAGTTAATGCACTGTGCAGTAGAGATTTGCAGAATTATGTTATTTGGCTCAGATACAAAATATCTTTGCTTAACATAATGAGCATAGATACTGAATTTGTTTTTCTATTTATGATTTTCTTTATTGATGCATTTTTCTGCTCTTTTGATAATCTTTTTATATTTACAATTTCTTTCTTGCCACCATCACAACCAGTGTTGAGTTGACTGCTGTGTCCGTGCTTTATTTATTTATAGGTAAGGAACTTTTTTATTTCAAAACCTACTGTATCTGTTTGTTTCTCTGTCACACTATGGGACTTCTTCGCTAACTTTTTGTGCAAACAGAAAAAAACAAGCTTAAATTGTCAAATTGTTGACATAGTTGATCTCTTCAAACATTCTATCTCAGCTGTTTTGGTGAGATCATCTCAAAAATGCAAAAAATAATCACTCTAATGAAATTTATTTGAGCTTTTGTTCTTATGCACACAATGTAAAAAATAATTACTTCATATAGATAAAATACACCAAGATATTAGTTTGTATTGTTATAACGCATAGCAATGTTTTTTATCAACCTTTAAGATATGTATTATACATATCCTATTTACAAAAAATGGATTTGATAATATTTTATAAAATATTTTTTCATATTACACTATTGTATTTCCCACATTTGTACAAGGTTGTTTATTATATTTCTACAGGTTTGTTCTTGGTTGTGGTCTTCTCACAACTTTTTACACCTGCTATTTGCTTAAGGGTCTTTCATTACTGTTAGCAAGTAGCAGTGGTGGACCCAGAACCTGATCTCGGGAGGGGCACTTGTAGATTATCTAAAGAAATAATCCAGGCACAATAACCACTACAACTCAGTGTAGTAGTTATGGCGCCAGTAGTGCCAGGATCCCATCCCAGAGTAAGTAGTTAAACCGTTTAAGAACAGTTTGACAACTTACCTGGGGTCTGCTGGGATATTGGGCATAGGAGCAGTGGTTTGTGTTAGGGGTGAAGTGTGTGTGAAAGGTGCAGTGTGAGTGGTGAAGTGCGAGTGCGTGAGGGCGGCAGTGTATGTCAGGGTTGCAGTGTGTGTGTTAGGGGGCAGTGCATGTGTGGGGCAGTGTGTGTGTGTGAGAGAGCTGCAGTGTGTGTGAGAGTTGCAGTGTGTGTGTGTTTGGGGCGGTGTGTGTATGGGGGCAGTGTTTGTGGGGCAGTGTGTGTACTGTGTGTATGGGGGTAGTGTTTGTGGGGCAGTGTGCGCAGTGTGTGTATGGGGGGCAGTGTGTGTAGTGTGTATATGGGGGCAGTGTTTGTGGGGCAGTGTGTGTAGTGTGTGTATGGGGCAGTGTTTTGGGGCGGTGTGTGTATGCGGGCAGTGTTTGTGGGGCAGTGTTTGTGGGGCTGTGTGTGTAGTGTGTGTATGGGGGCAGTGTGTGTATGGGGGCAGTGTATGTGGGGAAGTGTTTGTGGGTCTGTGTGTGTATGGGGTCAGTGTTTGTGGGGCAGTGTGTGTAGTGTGTGTATGGGGGGCAGTGTGTGTGTAGTGTGTGTATGGGGGGCAGTGTTTGTGGGTCTGTGTGTGTATGGGGTCAGTGTTTGTGGGGCAGTGTGTGTAGTGTGTGTATGGGGGCAGTGTGTGTGTAGTGTGTGTATGGGGGGCAGTGTTTGTGGGGCAGTGTTTGTGGGGCTGTGTGTGTAGTGTGTGTATGGGGGCAGTGTATGTGGGGCAGTGTGTGTATGGGTGTAGTGTGTGTATGGGGCAGTGTTTGTGGGGCAGTGTGTGTAGTGTGTTTGTGGGGCAGTGTGTGTAGTGTGTGCATGGGGGCAGTGTTTGTGGGGCAGTGTGTGTAGTGTGTGCATGGGGGCAGTGCGTGTGGGGCATTGTGTGTAGTGTGTGTATGGGGCAGTGTTTGTGGGGCAATGTGTGTAGTGTGTGTATGGGGGCAGTGTTTGTGGGGCGGTATGTGTAGTGTGTATGGGGGGCAGTGTTTGTGGGACAGTGTGTGTATGTGGGCAGTGTTTGTGGGGCAGTGTGTGTGGGGCTGTGTGTGTAGTGTGTGTATGGGGGCAGTGTGTGTAGTGTGTGTATGGGGGCAGTGTGTGTAGTGTGTTTGTGGGGCAGTGTTTGTGGGGCAGTGTGTGCATGGGGCAGTGTTTGTGGGGCAGTGTGTGTAGTGTGTGCATGGGGGCAGTGCGTGTGGGGCATTGTGTGTAGTGTGTATGGGGGCAGTGCGTGTGGGGCATTGTGTGTAGTGTGTATGGGGGCAGTGTTTGTGGGGCAATGTGCGTAGTGTGTGTATGGGGGCAGTGTTTGTGGGGCAGTGTGTGTAGTGTGTGTATGGGGCAGTGTTTGTGGGGCAGTGTGTGTAGTGTGTGTATGGGGCAGTGTTTGTGGGGCAGTGTGTGTAGTGTGTGTATGGGGCAGTGTTTGTGGGGCAGTGTGTGTAGTGTGTGTATGGGGCAGTGTTTGTGGGGCAATGTGTGTAGTGTGTGTATGGGGGCAGTGTTTGTAGAGTGCATGGGGCAGTGTTTGTAGTGTGTATGGGGGCCAGTGTTTGTGGGGCAGTGTGTGTAGTGTGTGTATGGGGGCAGTGTTTGTGGGGCAGTGTGTGTAGTGTGTGTGTATGGGGGCAGTGTTTGTGGGACAGTGTGTGTATGGGGGGCTGTGTATGGGGGGCAGTGTTTGTAGTGTGTGTATGGGGGCCAGTGTTTCTGGGGCAGTGTGTGTAGTGTGTGTATGGGGGCAGTGTTTGCAGTCTGTATGGGTGTAGTGTGTGCATGGGGGCAGTGTTTGTGGGGCAGTGTGTGCATGGGGCAGTGTTTGTGGGGCAGTGTGTGTAGTGTTGGTTGGGGGCAGTGTTTGTGGGGCAATGTGTGTAGTGTGTGAATGGGGCAGTGTTTGTAGTGTGTGTGTATGGGGGCCAGTGTTTGTGGGGCAGTGTGTATAGGGGCAGTGTTTGTGGGGCAGTGTGTGTAGTGTGTGTATGGGGGCAGTGTTTGTGGGGCAGTGTGTGTAGTGTGTGTATAGGGGCAGTGTTTGTGGGGCAGTGTGTGTAGTGTGTGTGTGTATGGGGGCAGTGTTTGTGGGGCAGTGTGTGTATGGGGGCAGTGTTTGCGGGGCAGTGTGTGTAGTGTGTGTATGGGGGCAGTGTTTGTAGTGTGTGTACGGGGGCAGTGTTTCTGGGGCAGTGTGGTGTGTGTATTGGGCAGTGTGTGTAGTGTGTGTATGGGGGGCAGTGTGTGTAGTGTGTGTATGGGGGGCAGTGTGTGTAGTGTGTGTATGGGGGGCAGTGTGTGTAGTGTGTGTATGGGGGGCAGTGTGTGTAGTGTGTGTATGGGGGGCAGTGTGTGTAGTGTGTGTATGGGGGGCAGTGTGTGTAGTGTGTGTATGGGGGAAGTGTTTCTGGGGCAGTGTGGTAGTGTGTGTATTGGGCAGTGTGTGTAGTGTGTGTATGGGGGGCAGTGTGTGTAGTGTGTGTGTATGGGGGGCAGTGTGTGTAGTGTGTGTATGGGGGCAGTGTGTGTAGTGTGTATGGGGGCAGTGTTTGTGGGGCAGTGTGTGTATGGGGGCAGTGTTTGTGGGGCAGTGTGTGTATGGGGGGCTGTGTATGGGGGGCAGTGTTTGTAGTGTGTGTATGGGGGCCAGTGTTTCTGGGGCAGTGTGTGTAGTGTGTGTATGGGGGAAGTGTGTGCAGTCTGTATGGGTGTAGTGTGTGCATGGGGCAGTGTTTGTGGGGCAGTGTGTGTAGTGTGTGTATGGGGGCAGTGTTTGTGGGGCAATGTGTGTAGTGTGTGAATGGGGGCAGTGTTTGTGGGGCAGTGTGTGCATGGGGCAGTGTTTGTGGGGCAGTGTGTGTATGGGGGCAGTGTTTGTGGGGCAATATGTGTAGTGTGTGAATGGGGGCAGTATTTGTAGTGTGTGTATGGGGGCCAGTGTTTGTGGGGCAGTGTGTGTAGTGTGTATAGGGGCAGTGTTTGTGGGGTAGTGTGTGTAGTGTGTGTATAGGGGCAGTGTTTGTGGGGCAGTGTGTGTAGTGTGTGTATGGGGGCAGTGTTTGTGGGGCAGTGTGTGTAGTGTGTGTATGGGGGCAGTGTTTGCGGGGCAGTGTTTGTAGTGTGTGTATGGGGGCAGTGTTTCTGGGGCAGTGTGTGTAGTGTGTGTATGGGGCAGTGTGTGTAGTGTGTGTATCGGGGGCAGTGTTTGTAGTGTGTGTATGGGGGGCAGTGTGTGTCGTGTGTGTATGGGGGGCAGTGTGTGTAGTGTGTGTATGGGGGGCAGTGTTTGTGGGGCAGTGTGTGTAGTGTGTGCATGGGTGCAGTGTGTGTATGGGGGCAGTGTTTGTGGGGCAGTGTGTGTAGTGTGTGTATGGGGGCAGTGTTTGTGGGGCTATGTGTGTAGTGTGTGTATGGGGGGCAGTGTTTGTAGTGTGTTTGTGGGGCAGTGCGTGTAGTGTGTGTATGGGGCAGTGTTTGTGGGGCAGTGTGTGTATGGTGGGCAGTGTTTGTAGTGTGTGTATGGGGGCCAGTGTTTCTAGGGCAGTGTGTGTAGTGTGTGTATGGGGGCAGTGTTTGTGGGGCAGTGTGTGTAGTGTGTGTAGTGTGTGTATGGGGGCAGTGTTTGTAGTGTGTGTATGGGGGGCAGTGTGTCTGGGGCAGTGTGTGTAGTGTGTGTATGGGGGCAGTGTTTGTAGTGTGTGTATGGGGGGCAGTGTGTCTGGGGCAGTGTTTGTAGTGTGTGTATGGGGGCCAGTGTTTCTAGGGCAGTGTGTGTAGTGTGTGTATGGGGGCAGTGTTTGCGGGGCAGTGTGTGTATGGGTGCAGTGTTTGTAGTGTGTGTATGGGGGGCAGTGTGTCTGGGGCAGTGTGTGTAGTGTGTGTGTGGGGCAGTGTGTGTAGTGTGTGTATGGGGCAGTGTTTGTAGTGTGTGTATGGGGGGCAGTGTGTGTAGTGTGTGTATGGGGGCAGTATTTCTGGAGCAGTATGTCTAGTGTGTGTATGGGGTAAGGAGGGTAGGGAGGCTTTTTTTAAAAAAAAAAAAATTAAAATTAATATATTTATGTCCCCCCTCCCTTCTTACCTTTATTGATGAGGAGGGGGGACATATTTTGTTCCCTGTTGGTCCCGTGGGATTTCCTGGTGGTCCGGTGGTGGTGAGGTGAACTCTAGCCTAGCTACAGGGCTAGACTTCACTCTCACGAGATTTGGAGCGTTGCCGTGGTTACCGTGGCAACGCTCCAAATCTCGTGAGAGGAGGACCCGGAGGAGCTGCAGGTAAGAGCTCCCGGGTCCTCTCTCACTCCCTCCCCTGCCGGCTGTCAGCAATGCGCCTGCGGACCGGGGAGGGAGATCAGAGATCTCCCCCTCCGGTCCGCAGGCACATTGCAGGGCTGGCACTTGGGCAATGCCAGCCCTGCATTAGCCGGCAGGGGGGAATCTCGGGGGGGGGGGGGGCATTGCCCCGTTGCCCCCCCCTGGATCCACCACTGGCAAGTAGTAGCTGTTTAGTAAGTACCTAATTTGAACTGGAGTGACATGATGTTACCAGCTGCCTCTATAGAAGTGCTATGACTGCTGTGGTACAAGAAACAGAATTTATATCACTGGATTCATCACTACTACTAAAACAACACAGTGACACTATGCAGTGAGGGAACAACTTTGGTACTATGGTGTATATCCTCACTAAAGAGTGAATCTGATGACCCACACAAACTGATTCTGCTGTGTTTTTTTCATGGGATCCAAGAAGGTTTGGTGCTTACACTAGCTCTGGTAGAAAGAACTGCAATGCCAGTGCAAGCACAAGTTGTTGCAGCATGAAAAGGATGGGAAAAAACAACTCACTCCCCGCCCCCCCACCCCACCCCTCAGATGTAACAGACATGCTACTATTCCCACTACCCAGAGGCTGTGTTGCAAAAAGGTTTAGTGATTTGTGAATTTACTGCTGTAACATTATTGTGTTTGGTGTTATACTAGACTGGAGACACTTTAGAAAAAAATACTTTCTCCAAACAGTTCACAATAAATAAATAAATAAATAATATTTAACAACTATGTACGGGTGAGCTTGTATCACACTATTTTTTTTCCTGACACCCCACAGTGTTTTTCACTAAACTCCAAATGACCCTTTACCGAATGGGGCAAAACCATTCAGACTGCAAGATTCATTGTTCATGCTATTTAACAATGTCTGGATTTTGTCAAGAAGACTGTGTAGCATTATATATATCTCTATATATATCTATATATCTATCTATCTATATATATCTATATATCTATCTATATATATATATATATATATATATATATATATATATATATAAAATGTTACAGCGTGTCAGTCTTATGTCTTGATGTCTTGATCTCTACTTCTGTATTTCTTCTTATTTAGCTAAAGTATTATTGTATACATAGCTTGAAAGACCAAGTGGTCAGTAGGCCTAACTAGAATACAAGATACTCATGCTTTGAAAGGGTTAAACTTAAATTTTTAAACATACAATAGGTTTCTGTTCTTGTGTCCTTGATCCTGACACCAGTATTTGCTGTTATAAACATTCTGCACTTGGAAAAAATAGCATTGTTTCTAGCACCTGCAAATTGTAGCTAGGTTCCTAATCACATACCGCCAGGGCCGGCCTTAGGGGTGTGCGAGCTGTGCGGCCGCACAGGGCGCCATGGAGCAGGGGGCGCCGTGCGGCCGCACAGCCGGCCGGGATTTGCAGCGGGGGCGGAGCTTACCGTGCGGCGGGGGCGGAGCTAAAAGCGCCGGAAAACTGCTGCAGGGGAAGCAGGAAGGAGTCCCTGCTTCCCCACCAAACAGTCACCAGGAGCTGCACTGCCTCAACAATGAACTCCACAGGTAACTGTGATTGTCAGGTGAGTGTGACTCTCTGCCTGTGTTAATTACTGTCTGTGTGTGTATGACTGTCTGCCTCTGTGTGTCTGTGTGTATGACTGTCTGCCTCTGTGTGTCTGTGTGTATGACTGTCTGCCTGTGTGTGTGTGTGTGTGTGTGTATGACTGTCTGCCTGTGTGTGTCTGTGTGTGTGTGTATGACTGTCTGCCTGTGTGTGTCTGTGTGTGTGTGTATGACTGTCTGTCTGTGTGTGTGTGTATGACTGTCTGCCTGTGTGTGTCTGTGTGTATTACTGTCTGCCTCTGTGTGTGTGTCTGTGTGTATTACTGTCTGCCTCAGTGTGTGTGATTGTGTGTATGACTGCTTCTGTGTGTATGACTGCTTCTGTGTGTATGACTGCTTCTGTGTGTATGGCTGTCTGCCTCTGTGTGTATGGCTGTCTGCCTGTGTGTGTCTGTGTGTATGACTGTCTGCCTGTGTGTGTGTGTGTGTGTGTGTGTGTATGACTGTCTGCCTGTGTGTGTGTGTGTGTGTGTATGACTGTCTGCCTGTGTGTGTGTGTGTGTGTGTGTATTACTGTCTGCCTCTGTGTGTGTGTCTGTGTGTATTACTGTCTGCCTCAGTGTGTGTGATTGTGTGTATGACTGCTTCTGTGTGTATGACTGCTTCTGTGTGTATGACTGCTTCTGTGTGTATGGCTGTCTGCCTCTGTGTGTATGGCTGTCTGCCTGTGTGTGTCTGTGTGTATGACTGTCTGCGTGTGTGTGTATGACTGTCTGCGTGTGTGTGTGTGTGTGTGTGTATGACTGTCTGCCTCTGTGTGTGTGTATTACTGTCTATGTCTGTGTGTATGACTGACTGTCTGCCTGTGTGTGTGTGTGAGACTTTCTGCCTTTGTGTGTCTGTGTGTGTGTGTATGGCCGTCTGACTCTGTGTGTGTGTGTGTGTCACATACAACCAATACCGCATATCACACACTGTTAATACACCCATTACAAATATCACACATAGCATACATATCACACACCGTCATCACACCTACTATCACATACACAGACAACACAAACATTACAGCATACATGGATGACAGGGGGGTGGGGGGGGCGCTGTGAAGATTTTTCGCACAGGGCGTCTAAATGCCTAGGGCCGGCCCTGCATACCGCCACTTGTATCCATTAACAAGAAACCAACTAACAGCATTATGAAAAATTATACTTTCTGTTCTGAGATTCCTATGATTGGTTAATATTGTCGTTGATGTATACACCCCTAGACAAATAGTTTTATATATACGATGTTCTACGCATTAAAATGCTTATTGATAATCCATCTGAAATGGTGTGACTTCTTTAAGTATTTCCAGCAGCTGATTACAGAGACAAATTAAAGCAGACACATGTTAGTGTATAAGTCCTTGGCAGCGTAAGGGTTTCCAGACCATGTTGTGATTTTCAAGCCTAACAGTCAATAATTATAAAACAATGAATTAATTAAAATAATAATAATAATAATATATAAAAAGCCTATTGGTATCAAAAGGACCCATATCACTACTAAATATTTAAAACTAGCAACTGGGCAGCCGTTGGAAATGGTGACTGTAAAAAAATTAGGAGACCATAAATGAAATAATTGATCATGAACAGATCACTGTCTCTGCCAATGAAATGGAAATTATAAAATGGAAGGACATGCATACTTATGCATACCTACATACAGTCAAATTTGCAGGCACAAGCAAACATACACAGTCACACACAGACAGAAACCGTCACATGCACACACACACACACAGAGTCACACATTTAACCCACAGAGTCAAATATACACAGTCACACAGTAGTCAGGTGCACAAAAGGTATACACATACAGTATGTAATATATAGTCACACATGTAGACGGCAGACAGTTATATACATAGTTAGTGACAGGCACATAGTCGTACATACACACAGTAACATACAAATTTACAGACACACACAGCTTCAGGCACACACACATTCACAGGCTCAGACACACAGTCACATGTGCACACACTGAGTTACAGTCTCATACACACAGTTACAGGCACAAACACGGGCACACAGGCACACATAGTCACAGGCATGTGAACTGTCACAGACACACACACGCAGTTGCAGGCACACACCATCACATACATACTGTCACAGGTACACTCAGCTCTGCCTCCTGAGTCCTACCTTCATGGATAAACAAGCTAACTGCATAAGTTAATGCTTAAACAGCGTCCAGGGGTGACCACAGGAAAGCATACAATTGAGGAGAGTATATGGGAGCTGTTTTAGCAGTAATTATTGCAGTTAATGTTTATATCTCATGTAGAAATTAGTGTAGGACCCACTGATATTGGAGTACTGTGAGGTAGTTATGAGCTGTGTTTGCCAAGATAGATGATTTTAAGCAGCCTTGTAAAATTTACAACCATATTGTTTAGTGAGTATGTGTATGCGCTGTTCCTTAACTTGGATTTTAACTCCCACTACAACACTATTGCAGCAAGGGTAAACACACAGCATCACTGCTGGACTGTCTACCTCAGTAGCTGAAGTCAAAAGTGCCTGGAAAACAATCCAAGTCTAAGCTGCCTTTTATCCAATCCCCTAGATCTCCACTCCCCTCCCCCCCCCCCCCCCCCAAAAAAAAAAAACAGAAAAAAACAGCATATTCTCTATTTAATTTAAAAGAACTGAACCAAACATTTATGGGCTCACGTGAGTCTGTTAACCTGAAATTCTGCCACATGGCAGAATAATAATATAATTATTCTGATCACCCAATCGTCCTAAACTTGCATAAATTGCAATTCAGTCCATAACAAATCATCAGCTCTAATTTTAATTTTTTTATTTTTTTTTAGTCCTGACATTATTTGAATGCTTTCAAGAAGCAATCTATTTTAGATTTAAGTTTTGAGTACAAATCTGAGCTTAGTAAATATCTCACTTGCTAAGTTTCAAGTTTAACCAGTATGGGCAGTGTGGATAATTTGCAACCAATTTAATAAATAGCTTAGGGAATATTATCAAAACAGCTATTGTATTGGTCATTGATTGCAAGATCAATGAAAAGTGATATTTAGTAGAGGGACTCCCACAGGTAACCACATTTTCCACTGCAGGAAAATTTGCACACAAAAAAGTTGAAAACTTATATATATATGGTTAAATAATTAACTTCATTTAGGTTGTTCATTGAGGGATATATATATATATATATATATAATACTAAATCAATGTTCTTTGAAAACCATACCATATCCTGCAGTGTGAAATATCAGTGTGCTCAACAAGAATACAAATACAACTTTAATGTTAAACCGTAAGCAACTTGATTAATAATGTACACTTTGTTAGTTGGCCCAGAGTAATTGTACTGAGCAACAGTGTACCTGTATGTTTTTTTCCTCTGAACAAGTTGCTAATTAAGGTAGTTGATTTAGTTACAGTGCACTGGATGTGATCATAGTGGGCAATGCTTTTCCATGTTTCTGTAGAACTGCATGAAATCTCATTATGTTTGTCGTCAAGCTAAGCTAAATATCTGAGGAATATAACAAAAACATGATAATGTCCTAAGACTGACATATATTTCACCCCGGGTTTATTGATATGCCTGAAATCAGTTTTGGGGAATAGGAAATAGTAGAAAAAAATCTATGTTTGTAAGTTATAGATGTGAACAAAGAATATATACATACAATACATATTTCAAACTAAGGCCATGATTTATTTGGTTTGGATCAGCCTCAGAAATTATCACAATCTGTTAGGAAAAAAACGGCTAACTACAAACATTCACCTAGACTGTAATTGTTACTTTTTTTTTGTAGATAATGCACTTGAAACATTTTTCTTACAGAGGGCTAAAATTATTTAATTTTAAACATCATAAATAATTCCAATCTGTTAGAAAAAAAGCCACAATCTCCACTAAAGTATAAAGGGATTTTTGTAGATAAACCATTTAAAAAGTTGTTTTTTTTTCCTAACCATTGGAATGATTTTTTATGCGGATCCACACAAATGAAATCAAGGCCATATTGTGATTATTTCTGAAATTTATTTTCAATTTCTTTTTTTCAAAACTGCTACAATCTTGTGCTAAGATTAAAATAATTTAAGTGTTTGACTTTGGCCTTGATTTAAATAGTTTTATCAGCATCAGAATTGGACACAATCTGTTCAAAAAAATACAACTTTTCCAAATGATTAATCAATAGAAGTTGCCATTAAAGTCTATTTTTGTAGAAAAATATTTTGAAAAGTAATTTTCCAGCAGGTGGTGACCATTTTTGCAGTAGTTCCAAACCAATTAAATTGAGGCCTTTGTTTTTTTTAGCTCTTTTTGACCATTTATGAGTTATGTATTTTGCAACAAACCAATGCCTACAAATACAATATTTAATTAAAAAAAATAGATGATAAACAAGAGAAAATGCTATGTCTCCAGAGAAAATGTAAAAACAAGTCTGTTTTTTTACATTCTTTGTTTTTCCCAAATATATGTATTTATTTTTTCAAGATATATTAGGCAAACATGTACAGCATAGTTCTAGTAGTGTAGACACAATGGCTTGTAATGTAGATACAATAGGTTACATCATGAAATCATAATATAAATAGACCATTTCCATGACATGAGTAAAATAACCAAAGAAACAAAAAAAGAAAAGAAATAATAAAACAAAACGTATCTCTCCGATACAGTTTACATACAGTGGGGAAACAACCCATTGAGTTGAATCTGTGAGTGAGTCTACACCACTAGATTGTATCATTCAATTTATATTCAAGCAGTCAGCATTTGGTTTCCATGTTTAAAGGCATGATTTTAGCATATTGTTTATTGAATGAGCCATGCACTCCATCTGTTTAGTATGTAAAAGAAAGGAGTGGAAAGCTGTTCTGGTAGTTGGAAGTTACATAGTTAGTTACATAGGCTGAAAAAAAATGTTAAAATATGTAATGTGATCTGTGGGTGCATGTTATCTGTATGTGTTAGTGTGTGTCTGTGTATCTGTATGTATGTTAGTGTGTCTGTGTATCTGCATATATGTTAGTGTGTGTATATCTGTGGGTATGTGTTAGTGTGTATCTGCATGTATGTTAGTCTGTGTATATCTGTATATATGTTAGTGCGTATGTGTTAGTGTGTGTCTGTATCTGTATGTATGTTAGTGTTTGTATATTTAGTGTGTATGTGTGTGTGTCTGTGTATCTGCATGCAAGTTAGTGTATGTATCTGTATCTATGTTAGTGTGTATGTGTTAGTGTGTGTTTTTGTATATGCATGTATGTGTTAGTGTGTGTCTGTGTATCCATATTAGTCTGTTTGTGTATTTGTATGTGTGTTAGTGTGTGCGTGTGTGTGCATATCTTTATGCATGTTAGTGTGTGTCTGTGTATCTGTATATCTGCATAGCTGTATGTGTGTTAGTGTGTCTGTCTGTATGTGTGTTGGAGTGTGTCTGTAAGTTTGTATGTCAATGTGTGTGTCTGTGTATCTGTATATGTGCTGATGTGTGCATGTATCTGTGAGTCTGTACCTGTCTGTACATCAAATACACCCCTGCATTCAAATATCAATACTACATACAGACACACCCCTACATTCAAAGGCAAACAGTACACACACATATACCACTTCATTCACACACACACACACACACACATACTCCATTCAAAACATGCTTACAGTCAAACATACAAACACTGCTCGGGGCTAAGTACAACCCTGCAAGGAGGTGAAAATTGGGAACTGAAAATTGAGGACTGTCTTTTTTGGCAAACCCAACTTAGTCACAGTGATTTGAGAACACTGTAGTGATATGTCTAGCAAAAATAGTAGTATATAATTTGCAGACAACATTTAAAAGCATAATAGGGTGCAGGTTTGCTTAATGGGTACATGGCTTGCATAGCTTTGGAAGAGCCATGCCATGCATCCACAAAAACTCAGTTGTGGCTTGTGCCATCTCTATAAAACTATTATACATAGGACCAAGTGTGGAACCAACAAATGTGAAAATTGGCTCTTGTAAACTCTGCTGTCCTCAACTGTATGCTTAAGTAACTTTTTACAGGTATGTCTTAATGTTACTACTTTGTGGCTCTGGTATGTCATTGTACACACATTGGTCACAGGCACTCCTACCCATAGTATCAAAGCAAGAATGGTATGGAAAACATCTTTGCTTGTATGACTTGGTTGCCAGTAATCTACCTGCTTTGTTCTGTTTGGAATACAGTAAAACAAAACTTTTTAATATTTGAAGCATAGCTTTGCATCTCATAAATATCTCAGTTTAACACTGGTTATTGCTTCCAACAATTCACTAGTAAGTATTTGTTTATTAAGTAGCATCAAAGAAGCTAGTATTTCCTTCAAGAGCTAATCATTCACCTTCTTTAAATTTACGTTTTGTGGTATATTGGATACATATCCTAATGTTTCTAATACCCCACCTCCTATAGACTGTAAGCTCATTTGAGCAGGGTCCTCTTCAACCTATTATTCCTGTAAGTTTTCTTGTAATTGTCTTATTTATTGTTGCATCCCCCCCTCTCAAAATATTGTAAAGCCCTACGGAATCTGTTGGCGCTATATAAATGGCAATAATAATAATAATAGGCCTCTGGGCTATTCAAAGAGAAATTGCAGAGGTATATGGTTATGCACTGGCTTGGAAGTAACCATGAAGGGCAATTTAAATAAGTTTAATATATTATGTCAAGCAAAGCATCATTCACCCACCAGCATCCTGCCTCACATGACCAAAACCCCAAATCTTGGGTCATTTGTGGCAGACCATCTTTTGCTGCTTTCATCTAAAAAGCAAAATCACTAATAAGACAGAATAGGGTAGTCTTGTGAATCCATACACACTTATTTATCCTTAATAATTGAGGTGGGCAACAGCACTGTAACATGAATGTGTAATACAGAAGCAAGTGCACACAACATTAAGTCCTGTAATTCCATAAGTCCCTTGCTTATGCTGTGAGGCTGCCTTCTATCTTGTGAACAATGGTATTCAGATGTGTCAATGGAGGGGTGAAATAAGATCCAAAAATCCCCACACACGATCAAAGGTTCTTTACACAAAGTGGTCATCTTGTGTAAAATATGATTTAAAACAGGCATTATTGGGGCATTATGGAAAGTGAGGTCTACTCCACCCAATGTGCAAACTACTAGGTTAGGTCCTTCTTAGAAGTATCAATATGATACCTCCTGTATTTGAGTATGCTACTAAATGAAAAGCATTGGTATACCACTTACACATAAATGTAGGTAATCTACCCCTTGCAAAGTGAATTTCTTGCACACGTATAACACATGCAACAGAGCGACTCACTACATCGAATAGCAATCATTGTTTGTGTGGGATATTTAAACCCCTCACATTTAGAGCGATTATATGTAGAGTCATACAAAATAATGTAAAAGCCTCACTAAAATATGTTTAATGTAGCAACATGGCCATTTATGATACAGACCCCTATTAATGAGCAACAGACCAAAGGCATCCCAAAATAAACACATGAAAAAATTAAAGAAACAATAATCAGTACAATCTGCCATATTTGCCATGAAGTATCTGCAATAGTACAATAGAATTCTGCCCCAAATGCTGATATTCCAATTAGCCAATTTAACCCACTAATAACACAGCAATATAGTATAGTGCATGAGGTTCCCACATCCAAGTATGTTTTTACTACATTATATTTAGTGGCAGGATGAAGGCAAAAGAGTGTCAAATGTTTTTGTAATACCAATACCTTCTATATAATAAAATAAAATTAACAAAAATTAGTTGTATATGAGCTCAGAACATAAAATATTGTGTAAATGTTTAGTATTTTCACAGATAACATCCAATTCTTCGGCACATGATGCTTTCATTCTGAAATATAATTTAAACTTTGTCCAATATTTCTAAATTACATAAAGAAATAAATTAAATAGTTCCCTCCGCACATCTTTATTCTTAACACAAATTATTCTAACTGTTTTATATTCATTTGCTTAATAAATGTAAAAAAGCCCCATGGGATAAAGTGAAGTGAGACTACAATTTCTCTCTGCTGCTCCATCTGCACACCACTCAAAGATGTTTTCAATTGTACTCTATCATGAACATAACCCAAGGGCTATGATGCAAGATGTACCACATCATATGGATGCTGTAGGAAATAAACAATGCAGTCCTCTGGGTTAGGAAGAGAATCTTCATAATATAAATACAAGCTTACCATCTGTGCTGCAGCACTAACTTTAGAATGTTTTCTACTCTTTGTTATTGAAAATAAGCATATCAATATTTTTATAGAATTCATGAATGTTAACACTTATTACCGTAGACAAAATGCAATTCATATTACTGATAATGCAAAACTTTCAAGTAGTATAAGTTATACCTTGATGACTAAGCATATACAAGGTTAAAACTGTTTTCTGGTATTATAGTACCTATATATAGTTGGTGAACTGCTTGACAATTCCATTCTGGAATGCCACAGTTTGTAAGGTCTATTTTTCTAAGTTATAAATAATTACATAGTAATAGTCAATTAAAAGAGACTCAAGTCCATCAAGCTTAGTCTTTCGCACACCTATAGTAGTGCATTCTTGTATATTCCAATTATATATTTTGGGACATTTTAGAGACACACACCATTCCAATCTTAGTGGGGTGGATTAAGCAATGTAATCCTCCTGGCACTCCCATAATACAACACGAACTATCATTTAAATGTTTTAAACTCTTTCACAGAACTGGGGCAAATCCTAACCTGGATACAGATATCTGTAATGCAAATTGCTGATGACTGAAGTAATCAAAACTACGGTAGCGGACCACGGTAACCCGACTGGTTACCTCCTCTAATACCTTCACTCAGCCACTCTGGAACCATCAACACAAGTCAATCCCCAATTCCCCAGTAGCCAGAAGAAACATAGTCCTGGCAGGGCCGGATTAACATAGGGGCTAGTGGAGCTGCATCTCCATGCCCATGGAATAGGCACACTACTCTTAGGGTTGCCACCTGGCCAGTATTTATTTGATGCTGCCTGGCTGGTGCCGATATTGCAGTAATACTGGCAATAAAAATGCTGATATTTTTCGCAGTATAAAAAGATATTACTCTGCAATACCAGCACCGGCCAGTAGGGGTTGCTGTGTGTGTGTGGAGAGAGGCAGGGATATGAAGTTACAGAATATAGTTACATAGTTAGATAGCTGAAAAGAGACTTGCGTCCATCAAGTTCAGCCTTCCTCACACCTGTTTTTTGCTGTTGATCCAAAAGAAAAGAAAAAAACCCAGTTTGAAGCACAATTTTGCAACAAGCTAGGACAAAAAATTCCTTCTTGACCCCAGAATGGCAGTCAGATTTATCCTTGAATCAAGCAGTTATTACCCTACATTGAAAGATTATATCCTTGAATATTCTGTCTTTGCAAGTATGCATCTAGTAGCTGTTTGAACATCTGTATGGACTCTGATAAAACCACTTCTTCAGGCAGAGAATTCCACATCCTGATTGTTCTTACAGTAAAAAAACCTTTCCTTTGCCTTAGACGAAATCTTCTTTCTTCCAGTCTAAACGCATGGCCTCGTGTCCTATGTAAAGTCCGGTTTGTGAATAGATTTCCA
This sequence comes from Pelobates fuscus, assembly GCF_036172605.1. Lineage (NCBI taxonomy): Eukaryota > Metazoa > Chordata > Amphibia > Anura > Pelobatidae > Pelobates > Pelobates fuscus. Next base: position 184,259,576 of record NC_086320.1, on the reverse strand, counting down.
CACAATGGTTTGTATTGGCCCCGAATATATTTGTATAATGTTATCATATCCCCTCTCAGGCAACGTTTTTCTAAACTAAATAGGTTTAAATTTGTTAACCTTTCTTCATAGCTGATATGTTCCATTCCTTTTATTAATTTTGTAGCCCGCCTCTGCACTTTTTCTAGTGCCATGATATCCTTCTTTAGAACAGGTGCCCAAAATTGCACAGCATATTCAATATGTGGTCTTACCAGTGATTTATAGAGAGGCAAAATGATATTCTCGTCCCGAGAATGAATGCCCTTTTTCATGCATGACAATACCTTACTGGCCTTGGCCACTGCTGATTGATATTGCACATTGTTGCATAGTTTGTTGTCTATAACAATTCCCAAGTCCTTTTCGTGTGTTGTTATCCCTAATTCGCTTCCATTAAGGGTATACGTTGCTTGTGTATTCTTTACGCCGAAGTGCATAACTTTGCATTTTTCAACATTAAATTTCATCTGCCATTTGAGTGCCCAGTCCCCCAGTCTATCTAAATCCTTCTGCAGCAAAGTAATATCTTGCTCACATTGTATTATTTTACAAAGTTTTGTGTCATCTGCAAACACTGAAACATGACTTTCAATGCTGTCTTCAAGATCATTTATAAAAATGTTAAATAGAAGGGGTCCCAGAACAGACCCCTGAGGGACACCACTTGCCACCTCTGTCCAGCTTGAAAATTTACCATTAACGACAACTCTTTGTATTCTGTTTTTAAGCCAATGTTCTACCCAAGAACAAGCATTTTCATCGAGACCGATTTCCTTGAGTTTGAACAGTTTTGTGTGGAACTGTATCAAATGCCTTGGCAAAATCCAAATAGATCACATCTGTAAGGAAACCAAGTTTAACCAAACCGAGTTCGGTAGTTTCCTCCCGGACGGTCAGAGCCTAAGGTAGCGAGAGTCCGGTTCGGTAGTCCCAGGAACGAAATCCCTACGGAATATAACAGCTGCATAAGATAATTCCCTTGTTACAGCATACGAATTCCAAAATAACAGTCAGAGTCCAGATTCAGGATACAAGCAGAACTAACGTTTATTCACACACATGGCTTTTTATGCAGGTCCCCATGCAAGGGGACATCCCACAGGGAGGAGTAATATTTATCCAATCCTGGACAGTAAAAATATAAAACACACCTAATACAAACAGGCAGTTCCCTCCCCTAGTCCTGGAGATAATCAGGTCTGATATAGGGCCATTGAAGGGGCTGAAGGGTCCCGAGCGCGCAGCCCATTTATCTGACGCAAGAGTCGACATTCTGGAATATACCTGACCCGGACCGGTTAAAGACTCACCCAAAACTTACCAAGAACTTACCAAGTATCGACTAAATTCATCATCACCAAGTAACAGCAACAGATGGGAACAGTGTGCAATCAATAACGAGGACAGTCATATTTGGGACTGGATGTTTTCCTTTTTTCAGCAGAACATACTGGTGAGATCGATCCATATGCAATAGTGTGTACACACTGGTGACTGTATATACATTTTTTCAAACTTTTTTTCACTTATTTTTCTCTCTTTTTTCATTTTTTCTCATTTTTTCAATTTTTTCAATTTTTTTCACTTTTTTCTATTTTCTTTCATTTTTTGCCATTATTGTATATATTGTATATACTGTATATACTTACCTGTCCATATTGGTCTATATCCCAGATTGAGAATTTTTCACACCATTACAACGTCTATTATAACTATATGAATTTAACTTTTGAATACCGATATGAATTCAAACTCTTGTAAGGATATTGTGTTTTTTTACATGACATTACATTGGTTGCCATAGGATACTTGTCATATATAGTATCCATCTTTTTTCATCTTTTTTGTGTATATATATGAAATTGTCTCATTATCTATGATTAAATACGTACTAATTTTTGCCTTATTTTGAGTGCAGTATCATTTTTTGTATCTGATATAGTGCCAACCTAATTATCTCCAGGCTGAAAATTCACCATTTTCCCCAACTTCTGGAACACCCCTTTATACCTGGGGTATCCCCACAAATACTATATCCCCTGATAGCCCCGATCCGGGTGACCAACATATCCAAATTTCACCCGGATCGGTTCAGGGGTTCGCACAAAGTATGGAAGTCCTTTGTGACCGGTCCACTGGGGGCGGACTGCCCAAAATAGTTCCAGAGGTTCGTGTGGTTTTGCCGGTCACTTCAGAAAAAGGGAAGAAATGCATAAAAGTACCGAATGAATTCCCCTGGCTCCTAGCAGCGATTGTTCCCCTCATTCGTGTGCATATTTGTACCGAATAGCGCTCTCCTAGCTAATCGGTATCCCTAGTTCCAGCGTTCGCATGATGGAGACCGGTGTTTGGGAAGTCGAGTGTCCGATTTTAGTTCCAGACACTCGACGACCAAGTCCCGCTGCCTTTGTTTGGCGAAAACAAGATGGCCGCGGTTTTCTCTGCCACGTGGCGTTCGACAGTACGAACGCTGACCGCACACATATAGGGTGAAAGTGATGCCGGCTTTGAAGTTAAGTGAGCCAGGGGTGGTCTCGGTTCGGCAGTCCCATCTGCCGAATGAAAAGTACACAAAAAAACAAGAACTATGCAACAAAATATCGAATAATATAGTCATTTCTTCACACTGCTCCCCTATAAGTCCATAGGTCGGCATACCCGCCTAGACCCTGTCGGGTTGGCTTGGGGATGTCCGAGAAAAGTAGCGGTTTAGGAGTCCAGTTCGGTCTGGCGTGACAGGCCATCCGCATTACCATTTTGTTTTCCAGGCCGGTACTGCATAGTAAAATTATAAGGTTGAAGGGCTAGGCTCCACCGTAATAGCCTGGGATTGTCTCCAGCTACCCGGTTAAGCCATACCAGGGGGTTGTGGTCCGTCATAAGGGTAAATGCCCGCCCATACAAATAGGGCTGGAGCTTCTTGAGTGCCCACACGAGGGCCAAGCATTCTTTTTCTACGGTGGCATAGCTGACCTCTCGGGGTAACAGTTTACGGCTGAGGTATGCCACCGGGTGGTCCATGCCATCTGTGCCCACTTGGCTTAGCACGGCTCCCAGTCCGAACATGGAGGCATCTGTGTGTACAAGAAATTGTTTAGTGTAGTCAGGTGCTGCCAACACAGGAGCCTCACTCAATGCCGCTTTAAGCTTCTGGAAAGCGTCCGTGCACTCTGGGGTCCAGGAAACCTGTTTGGGGAGGGCCTTTTTGGTAAGGTCGGTGAGGGGTTTGGCCAGGGCGCTGTACTCTGGGACAAACTTTCTATAATAACCGGCCGTCCCTAAGAAAGCTAGTACCTGGGTTTTGGTCCTAGGTTGGGGCCAGTTCGCTATGGCCTCTACCTTCGCTGGCTCTGGACGCTGTCTACCGGAGCCCACCCTGTGGCCGAGATACTGTACCTCGGCCAGACCTACGTGACATTTGTCGGGTTTTAACGTGAGCCCGGCGAGGTGGATTCGTTGGAGTACCCTGGACACATGGCCCAGATGGTCTCCCCATGTGCGGCTGTAGACGGCAATATCGTCTAGATACGCGCATGCGAAGTCCTGAAATCCCTCCAGGAGCCTATCGGCCATCCTCTGAAAGGTAGCCGGGGCATTCTTCATCCCAAAGGGCATAACCTTGAATTGGTATAGCCCGAAAGGGGTGACGAATGCCGACTTGGGGATGGCCGCAGGCTCCAAGGGGATCTGCCAATAACCTTTGCACAGGTCCAGGGTAGTCAAGTAGTTCCCCCCCGCCATACGGTCTAAGAGCTCATCTATTCTGGGCATGGGGTAGGCGTCTGTTATGGTACGATCGTTAAGCCTCCGATAGTCTACACAGAAGCGCATGGTACCGTCGCGCTTCGGTACTAGGACTACCGGGGAGGCCCAAGGACTTTGCGAGGGTTCTATTACCCCTAACTGTAACATATCCCTTAACTCGGTGAGCATACTCTCACGCACTGCTTCCGGGATCCGATAGGGTTGTTGCCGCAGTGGCGTCTCTCCCTGGGTTTCCACGCGGTGTACCGCAGCGGAGGTATAGCCTGGGGTGGCTGAAAACATCTCTTGATATCTTTGCAGCAGTTGCGTGGCCTCACCTTTCTCCAGGGGGTTTAAATTTTGACCCAAGCTTACTTGGTCAATGGTACAGGGAGCGGTGTCTAGTAAATCGGGAAGGGGTAGTCCCTCACTATCTTCTGTGGCGGGCGCACACACGGCGCCCACATCCTCTGTTCTCTCAAAGTATGGTTTGAGCATATTCACATGGAAGGCTTTGGTCAGCCTTTCATCTGAGCATTTGCTCACGATGTAGGTGGTCTCGCTAACCCGTTCTACTACCTTAAATGGTCCCTGCCATGCGGCTTGTAGCTTATCCTTTTTAACTGGCCTCAAAGCTAACACCTTCTGCCCCAATTCTAGTACTCTATCTTGGGCTCCCCTATCGTACCATTTCCTCTGGTCCTCCTGGGCCGTCTGCAGGTTCTCCCGAACCGATGCGGTGAGCGCCCGCAGACGGTCCCGGAACCCCAGAACATACTGGACGATAGGGACTCCCCCCTCGTCTGTATTGCCCTCCCAGTGCTCCCGTACGAGCTCCAGTGGGCCCCGAACTTTTCTCCCATACAGGAGTTCGAAGGGGGAAAACCCAGTGGAGGCCTGGGGCACCTCACGGTAGGCAAACAGAAGGTGGGGGAGGAATTTTTCCCAGTTCTTGTGGGACTCCGTAAAGGTTTTTAGCATCTGTTTTAGAGTGCCATTGAAACGTTCACAGAGCCCGTTAGTCTGGGGATGGTACGGGGCGCTGAACAGGGGTTTCACTCCACAGCTCTGCCACAATTGTTGTGTCAGGGTAGCCGTGAACTGAGTTCCCCGATCGGATAGGATCTCTTGTGGGAAACCCACTCGGGTGAAAATCTGAATAAGGGCTTCGGCCACGGTCTCGGCCTCTATATTGGTGAGGGCGACTGCCTCCGGGTACCTAGTGGCGTAGTCGACCACGGTTAGTATGAACTTTTTGCCCGACTGGCTGGGTCGGCTGAGGGGTCCTATTAAATCTACCGCTACTCGGTGAAAGGGCTGTTCTATAATGGGCAATGGGTGAAGTTTGGCCTTCCGAAGATCTCCCCTTTTTCCCACCCTTTGGCAGACGTCGCACGTCCTGCAATAATACTTGAGGTCCTGGGTGACCCTGGGCCAGAAGAAGGTTTGGGTTAACCTGTCTCTTGTCTTTTTAACCCCTAAATGTCCTGCTAGGGGAATGTCATGACTGAGTTTTAACAACTCAGCCCGGAATTTACGGGGTACAATTAATTGTCTTTTGATGACCTGGGTGGCCCCCTGTCCCACCCCCTCGGTCACTCTATATAGTAACCCCTTATACCACTCAAACTTTTCGTGCGGGTTGTTCCCTGGGGTAACGGCCGCTGCCTTCCTATAACCCTCTAATGTGGGGTCGGTACGCTGCTCTTGTTCAAACCCCTGGGGGGTATCCCAGAAAGGGAAGGTAGGATCGGGTAAGGGGGGTATTTCGACTCTTACCTGGTTTTCCTCAGAGTGCAGCGGAGCTTCCAGTCTGGCTTGAGCTCGGGTGGTCACTGGGTATGCCTCAGCAGGGGGGTCTCGGGCCAGTTGGGAGGTCAAGCATCCTACATCATTCCCCAACAAAACCTCGGCGGGTAGTTCTTGCATAATCCCCACCTCTAGCTGTTTCGACCCGGAACCCCAATCAACAAGGATATTAGCGGTGGGCAGTTTGTGAATAGCGCCCCCAGCCACCCTCACAGCGACTGTGCGTCCGGTGCGAGCTTGCGCTCTGATCGTGTGAGGTTGCACCACAGTCAAAGTAGCCCCAGAGTCTCTCAGAGCCCGGGCCCCCACGCCATCTACGGTAATCCATTGGCGGTGGTGGTCCCGGTTGTCACCCCCAGCTTGAACTGGGTTGACCTCGTGCAATACACTCCACTGTTCTTCTTGGTTAGGAACACCGGTTGTGCCTTCCTGTTGCACACAATGAGCAGCTGCCCTGGGTTTGTTGTGGGGGTTGCCTTTCCCAGCTTCCCCGGTTTAAGCGAGGGCACTGATTCTTGTAATGCCCTGGTTGTTTGCAATAATGACACACTGCAGGGGGACGTGGTGTGTTTGCTGGGTTCGGTGAAGGGTTACTCATGGCGGGTCTAGGAGGGGTAGGGGTTGTTGGAGCCTGGTAGTTAGGCTTAAAAGGTGGTCTGCTCACCCCTTGCTCCTTCCTCCTATTATCCTGATACTCATCCGCTAACCTGGCGGCTTCCTCCACAGTTTTTGGTTTTCTATCTTTAACCCAGTCTTTTATGTCCTCTGCAGCGTGATTAAAAAATTGCTCCAGTAACATAAGTTGCAAAGCATCCTCCAGGGTGGTTGCTTGGCAGCCCTTCATCCAATTGCGGGCCGCCCGTTGTAGCCGAAACGCCCATTCCGTATGGGAATCTCTCCCAGTCTTTCTCAGATCTCTAAACTTTTTCCGGTATGCCTCCGGAGTTACAGCATATCTGGCCAACAAAATGTCTTTTATTTTTTCATAATTATGTATGTCCCCCTCAGGTACTGCTCGCAGCGCCTCGGCTGCTCTACCTGACAATTTACAGCTAATGACTGCAGCCCATTTCGTGGAGTCTAATCCCTCCAGTGCACATTGGCGTTCAAAGTCTTGCAAGTAACTGTCAATTTCCATCTCATTGTCATTGAAAGATTTAAAGGCTGCATAGTTTACCTTCTTTGGGATTTCCCCAGTACTTCCCGGGGAGTGTAGTAAATCCCCCTGTGACGGTCTGTCCCGGTCCTCTCGCTCTTTTTGCGATTGTCTGGCTTGTGCCATGACCTGCAGAACCGCCTCTGTAGCTGGGTTGGGTCCCAACAGACTGAGCATCCATCGGATGTCCTTTTGCATCGCATTTTCTTCCTCTTGATCCATTTCTGTGTTGCTGGTATTATCGCTCTGCATTAATTCTGCAATTAACGTGGCTTTTGTCTTGTTACTTGCCACTCTGCCTCGAGCTTCCAGTAAATCCTTTAGTGTGGTTCTTTTAAGTAGCTGGTACTGCTGAGCCATTCATTCCCTTGCTTGGTTTGCAATGTCCATTCGGGATTCGAATCCCACCGCTGCCACCAGTTGTAAGGAAACCAAGTTTAACCAAACCGAGTTCGGTAGTTTCCTCCCGGACGGTCAGAGCCTAAGGTAGCGAGAGTCCGGTTCGGTAGTCCCAGGAACGAAATCCCTACGGAATATAACAGCTGCATAAGATAATTCCCTTGTTACAGCATACGAATTCCAAAATAACAGTCAGAGTCCAGATTCAGGATACAAGCAGAACTAACGTTTATTCACACACATGGCTTTTTATGCAGGTCCCCATGCAAGGGGACATCCCACAGGGAGGAGTAATATTTATCCAATCCTGGACAGTAAAAATATAAAACACACCTAATACAAACAGGCAGTTCCCTCCCCTAGTCCTGGAGATAATCAGGTCTGATATAGTGCCAACCTAATTATCTCCAGGCTGAAAATTCACCATTTTCCCCAACTTCTGGAACACCCCTTTATACCTGGGGTATCCCCACAAATACTATATCCCCTGATAGCCCCGATCCGGGTGACCAACATATCCAAATTTCACCCGGATCGGTTCAGGGGTTCGCAAAAAGTATGGAAGTCCTTTGTGACCGGTCCACTGGGGGCGGACTGCCCAAAATAGTTCCAGAGGTTCGTGTGGTTTTGCCGGTCACTTCAGAAAAAGGGAAGAAATGCATAAAAGTACCGAATGAATTCCCCTGGCTCCTAGCAGCGATTGTTCCCCTCATTCGTGTGCATATTTGTACCGAATAGCGCTCTCCTAGCTAATCGGTATCCCTAGTTCCAGCGTTCGCATGATGGAGACCGGTGTTTGGGAAGTCGAGTGTCCGATTTTAGTTCCAGACACTCGACGACCAAGTCCCGCTGCCTTTGTTTGGCGAAAACAAGATGGCCGCAGTTTTCTCTGCCACGTGGCGTTCGACAGTACGAACGCTGACCGCACACATATAGGGTGAAAGTGATGCCGGCTTTGAAGTTAAGTGAGCCAGGGGTGGTCTCGGTTCGGCAGTCCCATCTGCCGAATGAAAAGTACACAAAAAAACAAGAACTATGCAACAAAATATCGAATAATATAGTCATTTCTTCACAACATCCACTGCAATAGATCAATATACCTGCATCTCTCTACTCACTGATCCACGGGTGATCAGCTACACAGCACAAAGAGTCCAGACAGCAGCTCCCAGCCTGCAGAGACAGCCTGTAGCTCAGGAAAGTGAGGGATGGGGTATAGGCTGCAGGGAAACATGGGGACACTGAGTCACTAGGGGACAGTATGAGACATGGGGACACAGGGAGACTTCTGGGGACACTTGGAGACAGACACAAATGGGGCAATGAGACCTGGGGACACCGACACACATGGAGACACTTAGAGACACTGGAAGACATGGGGTCACTGAGACACAATGTTTCTGTGTCCCTATATCTTCCAGTGTCCCCATGTCTCCCAGTGTCCCCAAGTGTCACAGTGTCCCCATAACTCTCAGTGTCAAGAAACAGTGGCATAAACTACATTCTGAAAGCCTGAAAATTAGTTTTTTTCGAAGGACCACATTTTTCCACCCTGCAAAAGTTAATTCATTTATAATTATAGTTCATTTATTTCCATTATTCATAATGTTTTTAATTGGGAGAAGGATATGGTAATAGCTCTTTAACCCCTTAAGAATGGCTGGCATACTATGCCATCCTTAAAGGGGTGGGCCTACTGTTGGATTCGTGAGACATTTCTGAATTGCAAGTGGTTAGGCATAAGCTTATACAGATCGGTTGGTTAGCGCTTGAGATTAGTGAGGGTATGTGCATGTTGTGAAATACGGTACAAGATAAACACGCCATTTGCGTTATGGCACCAGCTGAGTTGGTATTGCTATTGTGGGGGGTCACAATGTAGTCGACAGGTTTGTAAGATTATGTGAAAATTCGTGTGCTGTGCCCCACACCAGAGACTCCCAACAAAATAAACCTGTTATCTACGTTATGGTGTAAGCTGGGTCAGTATCGCTATTGTGAGGAGTGCTGTGGGTTAGAAAACGTAAGTGAGTGTGCACGCTTTACACAGGTGGGTACAGGCCCTGTTTCGTGAAGCATGAGCCTAATGATTGGGGGAACATAATATGCAGATCGGGCATAGTGGTTAGTTTGCCATAGTGGGCAAGTTTTGCACGGAGAGTGTAGCTGCATTTGTAAGGGAGTTATAGAGCAGAAGAAAAGGAAATAAAACAATAAATGCAACAGAAAGTCAAGGTACATTTTGCTCTCTTGCCGTGAATAGAGTCCTCTGCAGATATACATGTCCGCAGTGTATGTAGAGTCAGCAAGTGTCCCAGCAAAGCCTTGGAGCAGGTGTTAGGTTCCGGAAGCCAGATTAGGATATTCACCTAACCAATTCCCGATCTCTGCGCCTGCAATCCGGTTGCAGGGGTCCGCCTGGTGGTATGGTTTCTGGTGTCTCTGTCTGCCCTCCGGCTGGTCTGTGCTGAGTGGTGGTCTTCCGTCTGGGTTCCCTTTCTTGATTTGTGTGGTGAGCGGTCATAAGTTGCGGGTATCCGATGGTGTCGGCTTGATCTCGGCCGCTTGGTGTGGGTCACCTCAGAGTTCTGGGACTGGTGCCTGTCTCCTCTACTCCCACTCAGGTGTGCAGGTAATTGGGGCGTTGTGAGTTCCTTGCCGTGTAGGCGCTTTTTCTTGGTCACTGTGGGACTCCGACTTGTCTGGTCAGGAGCGCGATTCTTAGTGGGTTGCGGAGTTGAGTTGCTCCGAGGAGGCTCAGGGCCTTTGCGGGTCGCGGCCTTGCGTATACTCTCTTGTGGACGGGCCTGTGGCACCGTCAATCACTCCTCCAACCGTCGCCAGAATCGTTGAAACGCTTTATCTATGCGGTGTTGCGTGTGGCTCGGTGGGTCCGGGTGGTCCGACTTCGGCCCATGCAGGTCCAGCCTCCACGAGGAGAGCTCTTCCGCCATCTTGGGCCTCATTGTCTGGGGTGTCGTGCGGATTGCCAGCTTGCCAGGTGAGTCTCTGGGGTGAGTCTGGGGGGACCGGGATAACCCCCACCGGTCCGGGGGGGGGGGGGGGTTGCAGGGCATCAGACTTGCCTTCGGTCACAGCCGGTGCAGCACCAGGGGATCGGCCGACTCCCCCAGGTACCTGGCCGCCTTTCCCGCTAGGCCGCATGTTCGGACGGTGGAGTTCCATATTGTTGAGGCTTAAATAAGGGCACCCACAATTGCCCACTCGCTGTGTCATCAGTCCACTATCTGCTCCTCTCTGAGTTTTGGTAGTTTCGAGCTGGATGCTTTTGGATTAAGTTCAGATGAGCAGGAGCTGTTAACAAACACGTCCAGCCATCTTGGCTGTCAGGCCCCGCCCCCTCTTTATGTCATTCTTGATGACATTAGGCCATTATCTTTAGTTCAGGATTTCATTTGCACTAATAAAATGCTGTGAGTACCATCAAATCTTTCACTTGTTTCCAGTTCCTTTGTAAGTATATTAATAACTTGTATTTATATAGTGCCTTTCTCCCAGTGGGACTCAAAGTGCTTTTCAGCGCAAGCTCTCAGAATTAACCAAATCAACAGTTGAACAGTAATAGATGATATTATTACCCAATTGATGATACTCATTTTATTGACTTTGGAAGGATGAAGGACTGAGTTGACCCTTCTGGGATTTCAAACCTGTGACCTTGCAGTTTTGAAAAAGGTTTGTAGCCATGGAATGTACCAACAGAGATACCTCACCAGCTCAAATAAAGAAATATTTCTCTAATTTGGTACCCTTATGTGGCAATGCCATATTACAATAACAAATTAGGGGAGGGGCTGTGTTGAGCATTAAAGCTAGCTAACTTTCTATTATATCATCCAATATGGTAATCCCATATAAGTACACCAAATTAGGGAGCTATCTATTAAACAGCTAAAAAATCTAAATCAATTAATTTTTTTTGCTGATATCCCACCCGCAAAATAGATTTTATTTCTTCAAACTGTTAACAAAATTAAAATTTTAAAAACATATTGGTACCCAGTCGCGTAACTTTTTTAAATACAATATATTGGTAATGTAGTCTCAGATTAATGACACAATGTGGTATTTTCAAGTGTCTACGACTTTAGAAAGCTAGCTAGATTCAAAAGCAAGCAAATTCTAGGCTACCACTACAATCAATGACCCAGGCTATCTACCACATAGGCACAGTAAAGGTAAAACACACTGTATCACTGCTGTCATGTCTTCCTCAGCAGTTGCAGTCAAAGTGTTTTATAAAAATCATGCTTGGATGTATAGATTGTTTTACTGCTCCTACTTCTTCCCCTCTGTTAGTTTGTTGTTGGCAGTCCCCTAAGCATTAATTATCTTTTATTTTCCTCCTCTCAATTGGACAGATAATACAGTCCACATGATTTTGGTTGTAGCAGATTGAACTACAGGAGAAAGTCAAGAGGTAGAGGAAGAGGGCATGTTAGCTGTTGGATAGTGTGGGCTGCTCCTTGAGGAATCCTGACTCTCCTCTACTATCATCTTGTCTTCTCTCTCACAGTCAAGCTCTTCATAAACCAGACTCAATGCAGTTCCTGTTGTGTCCCTGTGGTGTATAGGGTGCCTATACAGACTAAGAGTAGGTAGCAATGGCAATGGCAACAACTTCTATGGTTTCACTAATTATACCTTGCTGCAAGTAGTACTAGAAAGCAAGGGGATTCATGGTTAAAATATATGTAGCCTGTACCAGTAATAGCAGCAGCACTGGTAGTGAAGTTGATGGTATTGGGAATCAGAAAACAGCCTCTGTGTATAGAAACCTGCTTGGAAACTTGACTCCCAGTCTCAACCCTGCTGCTATACTTTGCTATACTTTGTGCCAAACTTTCTCTCTTTGACACCTTCCATTTCCCTTTCTTCATGGACAAATTAAGAGAGGGCACAAGTAGTGGAAGAAGCTTGGGGCACAGCTTGCTTCTTTTTACTCACTGGACTACTAGACTTTGTAGAAGTAGGCACTGCTATTTTGCCATGGAAACTGCTATGGGTGCTGAGACGATTTTCCTGAGATAAAAAATCAAAAGAATAGATAAACCGCATCTAACAAGTAACGTTTAAGTGCAATTTAAAACTAGAAACCTAAACATACATGTATCAGACTAAATTTGTATTTTGTATAATATCAGATATCTTAAAAAGAAAGCGAAAACAAAACACATAAATTGTGTAATATGTTTTTAAAAGTGATTAAAACAGTCTAATGTAGCAAAGGCACACTCACACTTTATGAGAGTTCTGCTGTATTCAGTGTGGATGGTACAATCCCTCTCTCACTATATATATATAACTACTGTTAAATATATATATAACAACTACTGTTAAATAAATATATATATATATATATATATATATATATATATATTTAACAGTAGTTGTGGTGTTTCTCCAGGAAGTTAGATATGTGGAAACAAAAGTTGAGATATTCAATAGCCCAGTATAAAACCAATAACTTGGTAGAATAAAAGGTATATGTCATGGGAGATAGGACTCCTTGTACGTATTGCCATATTTTTATTTTTTGTCTAACATCCCCCTGTAGTCGAATGGAGTCACTACAAGATAATTGTTTCCCCTGTGTTCAAGTATCTGTTCCCTTCTGTTACCAAACAAAATATGTGCGGTCCCCCTTATTAGCACCTTGTAATCATCCGACAACCCCTGGCTGTTTACCACAAATGAGCAATCATCTTAAGTGCTTTGCCTGGGCGGTCGTCATTCGCATATACGAACACACATGCTATCAGGACTGGTGGCCATTTTGTCTCCCGAACGTAGGCAGTGGACATGGTTGTCGACTGCATGGATCTCTGGGTCGGCTACGCGAGTCTGCTGAAACTTGTACCACTGCCCATCTGACTTCCCGACCAGCTAGGATAATTGCGTCCAGGAGTAAGGAACTACCGAACAGGGAAAGTATTAATTACTTAAAAGCCAGGGGGAGCGTTCGTCGGTATACGCACAGGGACCCCCAAAAGCCAATCAAAACTTTGAACGTTTGAACGTAACTCTCATTTTACCAAACCGATCTAAGTGCTTTTTGGATCTGTTGTGTGCTCATTTTTGTGGGGTTCCTGTACTGTTTTCATGTATTTTTGTGATATACTAAAATTATATGTAAGTTTTTGTATTTGAGAGATAATTGAGTTATCTTAAATGGAGCTCAATTATCTCTTAAACACAAAAGCTTGTGGGAAGGAAACCCTTGCGATTTTGTCTAGGGACAGTGCATAAAAAGTCGAATGTGGCCTAATAAAGCTCAGATTGATCTTCTACCCAATATGACTGGTTGCGTCCATTATATTGGGAAAACACTACACAGCAATAGCACTATCACCATATTTAGTAAATCTGGAACTAGGACTAGTGGAGGATCGAAGGAATAACGACAATAGATTAGAGAACCTGTGACACTGGTGTCAGAAGCGGAATCCTCCATATAACACAAGTTCCAGCGGAAAGCCAACAGCGACAAGAATGGAGGAAAACTACAGGCAATTAACTGTAGCCACCCTACAAGAACTAATGGCTGAGAAAGGACAAAACCCAGCGGGGCTGAAGAAACCCAAGCTAATTGCGGCTCTGGTGAATCTAGATCAGGATGGGTCACAAAGCTCTGCCAATGACCCCCCCGGTCTCCCGGCACCCCAGATGCCATTCGATGAGCTCTCCAAATGGGTGAGAGAATGACTCACCTTTTACGGACCAAACCCATAGAAGCAGCAGAACGAGAGCGAGCTGAGGAACTGTCAGGGTACCTGAAGCCTCTACCTCCGAAGGAGGTAGAGACTTAGTAGTTTACTCCTCCAGCAGGTCGGCTTCCTCCATCCCTCGCGGCTCTCCTAGACACTCTCACGCCGGCCGCGAGGGATCCGTCTCATTTTATGACGTCACGCACGCTGCCCGACGTCATGACGTCAGTCCGGACCGATCTGTCACTCAAGTGACTGGAAGCCACTCAGGACTCGTCGGAGGCGGGCATACTCACTGTAACCAGGGTATTTAAACCTGTTTCTCCCATTCACTCATTGCCCTGTCGTGGTTCTAGCCTGTCTAGTCACACAGTGCTCTGGCGATTTCAGTTATTCCTTTGGTTCCGACCCAGCTAGTTTGACTTACTCTGTTTCCCTCTGGTATCCTTGACCCGGCTTGTTCCTCGCTCTCCTGTCCTCTCGTTCCCTCGACCTCGGCTTGTTTCTGACCATTCTCTTTACTCTCCGTACGTTAGTCCGGCCATTCTAAGGTCCGGTATACGTACCCTGTCCTGTTTGTACTTTGCGTGTTGGATCCCTGTCCCGATCCTGACAGGAACTGCCCATTTGCAGAGTCAAAGCTATGGCCAGTATACCAGATGATATGTGATCCTGCAGAAGTTATGGTTCCCACAGCAGCATCAAGGTCACACACCAGTTCTTTAAGACCTTCAATGACGAAGGGGGGGGGACATTGACGGGTTCCTACAGGACTTCAAAAGGCAGTGCCAACTACACCAGGTAGAGCTCCATGAATAGGTTCCCATCCTAGTAGGAAAACTGATTGTCAGAGCAGCAGAAACATACCGGGCGATACCGGTAGAGTGATGACGAAATTACCCAGAGGTAAAGAAACGACTACTGGCACGGTTCACCCTAGACACGTACCGCAAATCTTTTCCCAACACCACCCAGGATGTAAAGGACTGGGTAAGAGATCATGAACCCTGCACCTTAGAGCCGCTGCCCAACTTGGAGACTGATTTGTGGATACCTAGTGACCAACACACCTACACCCGGGAGCATCACCAGACTATTCTCCCTGAACCATTCCCTTGGTAACTCAGCCACTGTAACCAACTCCAGGACCCCCAGCCAGAACACTACCCTCCACACCGCAGGTTTACTTTACCCAAAGGAGCTGCTTCTGTTGTAACCAACCTGGGCATATCAAGCGGAACTGTACGATGCCCCGACCCCAAAATACAACAACCACCAGAACTCTGTACGCTACTACCCCAGGTCCTTTCCCCCCCCTAACAAGCCCACTGTGTAAGCTACCCCTGTGACCACCCCACTCTGCATCTGAATCTCACATTAGGGACTATGGGAAGCATCACCAGGACTACTTTCCCCCATTGAAACTGACGACTATGGGCATTACAATGAGGTCTCAATGGTCCAACAGCTGGCCTTTGACAATAGGGAACATTGCTATAAACCAGTAAAAGTGAATGGACGGTTAGCTGAAGGACTTCGAGACTCGGGTACCACGCTCACGCTAGTCCAACCTGGAGCACTAACGTCCACCATAGGGTTTCAACAGTGACACTTCTGCATGGAAACAACTTTCTCTCAGAGGATCCATTTGAAAGCTGTTGTTTTTTGTTTTGTTTTTAAAAAGAAAAACATTTTGGAAAATGTAAGATTACAAAGATCTTTAATCAATGAAATGTAAGTTTTTTACTGTATTAGATGTTAGATGTTGGCGTTTATGATTAGGTGATAAGTTTGACTGTATATGTTTAAAGTTATAATTCTGTAAAATGTTTGCTGAAATATCTCTATTACAAACATGGCAAACAAAAAATCACCAAAAAAGAAGCAATGGAAGAAAATGTTGTAACACAATCTGCCAGCAAGTGCACCTACACACGCAAGCTAAAAAAGTATTTAGAAATTAAATTAATAATAAAAAATAGTTTGGGAGAAAAATACTATTTCGATTTAAACTACTGCTAGCAACAAACTAAATTAGTGCTGAAACAACCCTGGAGTTCTTATAGTTACACTAGCAAACGTAAGCAAACTAGCAAGGTTATCCAATAAAGTGAGAATAAAGTGAATTTAACATTCAGAACAGGAAACATTCTTTTAACCCACTATGCTTACAGATCAGCTACTTTGGTCTTAAATTTGAAATTCCCTTTGAATTCTCATTTTAGTTACTAACCCTGTAAGAAATAAAAAGCTAAAAAACAAAACAACCTTGTACTTTCACTTGTTACCGGACTGAAATTTTTTTTTAAAATAAAATATATACATTTACCAAATAAATCTAACAGCAAAAGTTCACTTCACTGCTGATTGTGAAGAAAAAAAATAAATTAAATCTCTGACACACACACAGTTACTCCACTGTATAAAGCAGCCCTTTGTGGATGATAGCCTTTGATGAAGTGAGTGGTAACTCATAAGGACCTTTTCCAGCATCTACTGCAAATCGCAGAATCACAGAGTTGTATTGGAATGCAGGATGTGAGATTAGTGGAACACAGGCGTCTCCTTCTTACTTTACATCTATCGGCTGGACTGCAGGACCGTGTCAGCCATCAACCACCCCAAACTACAAGCATTTCTTACTTACACTCGTATAAGATCTGCAAAATTGTAAGTGCTTTTAATTAACAATCTTTATTAAAGTTTCCTAAAGAGTAGTGATGTCGCGAACATAACATTTTCCGTTCGCGAACGGCGAACGCGAACTTCCGCAAATGTTTGCAAACGGGCGAACCGCCATAGACTAGGCAGGCAAATTTTAAAACCCACAGGGACTCTTTCTGGCCACAACAGTGATGGGAAAGTTGTTTCAAGGGGACTAACACCTGGACTGGGGTCCATGGCAAAACTCCCATGGAAAATTACATAGTTGATGCAGAGTCTGGTTTTAATCCATAAAGGGCATAAATCACCTAACATTCCTAAATTGTTTGGAATAACGTGCTTTAAAACATCAGGTATGATGTTGTATCGATCAGGTAGTGTAAGGGTTACGCCCACTTCACAGTGACACACCAAACTCCCCGTTTAACGCACCACAAACAACCGCAAACAGTCCATTTGCACAACCGCAAACTCCCCATTTGCACAAGGTTTGATACCAAGCTAGCCATGTCCCGTTCCTTGTCCTCACTGATGTCATTGAAGGTCTCTTCCTCCACCCAGCCACGTACAACACCAAGGGTCCCCGAAAGGTGACAACAAGCCCCTTGTATTTTTTTTTTTTAAATGTACACTACTGTTACACCAGATATGAGTTGCACTGGTGTGACACTATGCCCTGGCAGGCCCTGAAACGCACACGTGTGAAGGAAACTGACTGCTATTATATTACAGTCAAAAAAGTATATATTTTTTTAAATGCAAGCTATTGTGACACCAGATATGTGTGGTGGCACTGGGCAAGTGGGCACAGTATACGCTGTGAGCCTGACACACATGCTGGCAGCCAGGCAACTGCAATTAGATTACACAGGAAAAAGAAAAAAAAAAGCAGACTGATGTTCTAGCCCTAAAAAGGGCTTTTTGGGCTGCTGTCCTTACAGCAGAGATCAGATGAGTCCTTCAGGACTGAAGTGGACACTGAATACACTAGCCTAACTATCGATTTCCCTATTAAATCAGCAGCAGCTACACTGTCCCTCCTCTCACTACGAATGCAGCTTTCGGGTGCGGGGCCTAGCTGTCATGGAGGAAAGACGCACTTCCTGTGAGCTCCCTCAATATCTCACTTTAAGCAGCTATCAACAAGCGAATTTCATCCCAGAAGGGGATGACCCAGCAATGTTGCTCCTACCTGACCGACCCGACATGCTTAATAGTGGTCAGCAACTCGACAGAGTCTTACTTACCTCCGCGTGGCAAGTGTGGCCTGGTGCTCACCGGGCGGGAGAGGCGGCCGATCTCCCAATCCTGGGATGGCCAGGAGCAGCTACTTCCCGGCAGGAGCTCCGTTACCCCCCCTTCGGACCGGTGGGGGTTATCCCGGTCTACCCCTGAGAGGCTGTCTGGAGCTAATGGACGCACAGAGCACAGCCGCCCAGGCCCACATACTCATCTGCGACTCTCTCAATATGGCGGCAGCCGCGTGTCCTCCTGGTACCAGCAAAGCATGGCAGGATATTGACAGTTTCAGAGAAACTGCTATGTTTATTCTGAGGGTTAAGCCAGCCTCCAGAGCCTCTAGTGGCTGTCTCACTGACAGGCGCTTGCGTGATTCTCACTGTGAAAATCACAGTGAGAGCACGCAAGCGTCCATAGGAAAGCATTATGAATGCTTTCCTATGCGACCGGCTGAATGCGAGCGCGGCTCCTGCCGCGCATGCGCATTCAGCCGATGACGTTGCAAGGAAGAAGAGGAGGAGGAGTAGAGCTCCCCGCCCGGCACTGGAGAAAGAGGTAAGTTTAACCCCTTCCTTCCCCTAGAGCCCGGCGGGAGTAGGTCCCTGAGGGTGGGGGCACCCTCAGGGCACTCTAGTGCCAGGAAAACGAGTATGTTTTCCTGGCACTAGAGTGGTCCTTTAACTTACAAACATTACTTTAAAGGTACATTGCATCTACCATAACTACTCCTGGATACTGATTAGAACATATCTAATACCTACTTCTTACCTTGCATTTTGGGCTTTTTAGTGGAAGCCCTTTTTTTCAGTAGAGTAGTGCCATTCACCATATTATTCACCACATTATTTTGCTCAAAATCTGAGAATTTTATTCTCAAACCATATCCATCTTTTAATACTTCTCTGTCTGTACAAAAAAACAAAACAAAAAAAACTAAAGACTAAAATGTTGTTATGGTAACTTTCATTTTTGCTTGTGTGCAATGCAGAACCAAAATGGTATACATACAGTAAAATCCTTAAAGTATCTAATACAATTAAAAAATATTCAAAGAAATTGTATCATTTTAAAATACTACTACCACTAATTTTAATGAGCTATTATGCTGCAATGCACAGTCACACAATCACAAAACTGCAAAGTAGGGATTAAATGAAATTATAACAGTAAAGAAATTGAAAGGACATAGTCAATAGTAATTCACTACTAGGCTAGCCTACCCATATATGGGATAAGGAATAAGGCCCTCACAAATCTTAACTAATCAATTTAAGAATATCTGGCTGCTGCAATAAAGGCAGGCACAGAGTGTGCAAGCAATGCACAGCATTGAAAGTAAGTACAGAGAAAAACAATTATCTATCAAAGAAAATGAAAAGGCTCAGTCTGCTGTGTACGTGGCTTGGCTCACCAGTCTCACTCAGAAGAATCAATGACAGTGTCTTCCAGTCAGTTACACAGTGCCTCATCAGTGTGTCTCTCTCAACAGCTCAGCCAAAATGTGGAGAAAAAAGTTCTGCTTTTGATTTATAAGCCCCAAAGGACCACATGATGATCTATGCAGTCATGCAGTGCAGAGCTTTATGGCCCATAGAACTTCATTGCTTTAAGGTAACAGCTGGTCTAGGTTCCTGCTAGGGAGTGCTTGTCACTGCCACTATGGGCAGTCTCAACACTGTAATGTAAATGTGGTGGATGGCCTGCACCCTGACTGGATATGTCTGCCAATCGTGCTTCCTGGCTGTCGCCGAGTACCCAAAGCACTGCACCGGACACCATAACCATGGTAGCCCCTTGGCTGCCATAGCTTGGCTGGGGCCTTCTTACGCTGGACCAAAGGTCTAGCTCCCAGTGAGAAGACCTCTTCTCCAAGAGATTATAGCAGTGTAGCTTTTACAAGAGCTAGTGATATTATAGCAATTCCCCCCACACATGAGACGAGGCTGGGAAGTCATCTGGAACTGGTTTAATGGGAGCCACATGCGGCCTTTTATGCAACTGCAAGGGGTTTCCTAAATTCCCCACTGGACCTGAGAGGAAACTAGCTACAAGCAAACATTCCACACACTCCTCCCCTGTGCATAGGAGATAGTTACCTGAACGTGTCCACTGAACAGTGCCTTTTTAAGTGGGATAGAGCCGAACGCAGGCGATGATGGAAGACCAGCGGTTTTCGGGAGTTTCTGTGTCCGATTTTAGTTCCATGAGATTTATGACCAAACACCGCTGCCGGGTTAGTTGGAACAAGGTGGTCGTTCATACGAAATGTGGCAACCCAGACAAACACTTAGAACACTGTGGTGGAAATTGCTACAAAGTATCAATTGGGCTTAACAAGCTACTGAGTGGTCTCTGGTTCGTGCGGCTGTTCAGTTCCCGAACTATATAATCCCAATTATATGAACCGAGCCTTTTTAAAGTATATTAGCCAATGTCTAGTGCAGGGGCCATAGTCCTGAGGTAGGAGTCTGGCAAGCAGGCTCCTCCAGGAGCCCTTGGCGAGGTTCTGTTCACCACAGTAAACATTGCAGTTTCTCTAAACTTGCAATATTTTACATTTCAGAGTTAAGAAAATAGGAATACTGCACCAAGACCACATACATCAGATGGTCTGGGTGCTATAGTGTACCTTTAACTTAAGGAATGTTTGTTAGCCTTAAAGGACCACTCTAGGCACCCAGACCACTTCAGCTTAATGAAGTGGTCTGGGTGCCAGGTCCTTCTAGGGTTAACCCATTTTTTCATAAACATAGCAGTTTCAGAGAAACTGCTATGTTTGTGAATGGGTTAAGCCTTCCCCTATTTCCTCTAGTGGCTGTCTCATTGACAGCCGCTAGAGGCGCTTGCGTGATTCTCACTGTGAAAATCACAGTGAGAGCACGCAAGCGTCCATAGGAAAGCATTATGAATGCTTTCCTATGCAACCGGCTGAATGCGCGCGCAGCTCTTGCCGCACGTGCGCATTCAGCCGACGGGGAGGAGAAGAGGAGGATCGGAGGAGGAGAGCTCCCCGCCCACCGCTGGAAAAAGGTACGTTTTAAACACTTTCCCCTTTCCAGAGCCGGGCGGGAGGGGGTCCCTGAGGGTGGGGGCACCCTCAGGACACTCTAGTGCCAGGAAAACGAGTATGTTTTCCTGGCACTAGAGTGGTCCTTTAAGCAAACTAGTGAAAATTACACACACTTATTGTCCCGTCAAATCTAAGGAAATGTTGACACAGAGAAGCAATGAATTACAATTTTCTCTCTGTATCGTAACATGGTTGTCTGCTTAACTACTGCCAGAGATGTTGTGATTTCAACAGCTATTTGATGGACAATAGTTTTGAGAAATTTAATTAATAAATAAAGAACTAACAAAAATCAATTTTCCTAAAATGTCCTGTTTTGCTTAAATAGCATTTCAGGGCTTATAATTCCTAAATTGATTGCATTCGTTTTTTTGTTTTGTTTTCTAAGTACTCTAGAAGTTTAAGTCTGCAAAACTTAACATAATTTGTAATGGATGTTACACCAATACATTTTATTCATTGCATATTAGCATAAAGAATAAAAGAATGAGGCTTAAATACAGCTCATCATAAACTGTTAGATTTTTGTGTGAATCATGTAAGCATGTGCTTTTGTTTGTGATTATTTAATAAACTCCCTATGATCTTTCTGGTTTTTAAAAATTTCAAAGGGATTTGGCAAGAAATATTTATTTTCAATTCTTGTTTTCATATGAATAAAGGCTTTGAAGTTAAAAATGCTTTTAGTGTGAAGACATAGATGCAGAAGCATATGTTCCATGAATGATCAAATATCATCAAAACATTTTTATCTTGAAATAATGACTGCACAGATGCACACATATACTGTGCAATCATACATTGGCATCTTTGTGGGAGGATTAGTAGAGTGTATTATGTTATTCTCTTAACTTTTTTTGACCTTTCTCCAATCATTTTCTACTACACGTAGGGGATGATTCTAGTTAAAGCAAAAGAGAAAAACTTCATTATCTGGTTTCTTCACTTCATGCGATAATTTACTGATAAAAATAGCCCAGTACTCCTATATATGTGTCCGCTGCCATTATGGAGGAACAAATTATTAGTGACACCTCACATGCAAACAGGGGAAGTCATGTTGATGCACAAACTCAATTAATATATTAAAGTAATGAACAAATATACTGTTTACTAATTTCAAACTTACAACCAGATCCAAGTTCATAATGCTAGTTCATTGGCACACCATTATATATACACTGATCAGCCACAACATTAAAAGAACTACAGAAAAGTATATATACGTTTAAATATCACCACTTAATCACCACTTAATGAATAATGTGTACAAGTGAAAAAATATATACTTATCTTAACATTCAAGTAAGACAGCCTCCCAGGTCATCACCCAGACTGGATGTATGCAACATTAAAACCATTGACAGGTGAAGTGAATAATATTGATTATATCATTACAAAAGCACCTGTCATGGGGTGGGATATATTGGGCAGCAAGTGAGTTCTTGGATTTCATATGTTGGAAGCAAAACAAAATTGCCAAGCAAAATGATCTGAGTGACTTCGACAAGGACCAAAAAGTGATGATTAGATGACTGGGTCAGAACATCTCCAAAATGTCAAGTCTTCCCAATATGCAGTGGTTATTACCTATGAAAAGTGGTGCAAGGAAGGACAACCAGTGAACTAGATTTAGGATCATTGGCACTACTGTAGCTCAGATTGCTGAAAATGTACCATAATAGTTAGTCCATCACAGTTCGCGATTTATGAGGCCATGTAGGTGTAGACCAGTCAAAATGCCCATGATGACCTCCGTCCACTCTTGCTACTTTCACAGCATGAGGGGGCACTACATGATATTAGCAGGGCCGGTGCAAAGATTTTTGGCTACACAGGCAAAGGTGAATTTTGCGCCCCCCCCCCCCCACCAGGGACAGGGGGACAGGGGCTGTAGTTGAGTAGTTAGGGGCTGTAGTAGGGGGACAGGGGCTGTAGTTAAGAGTTAGGGGCTGTAATTGGGGGCTTAGTAAATGTAGTGGGGAATTGGGGCTGTAGTAGGGGGTTAGGGACTGAAGTAGGTTGATGGCTGCAAGTGGGAACAGGGGCTGTAGTGTGGGGGATATGGGCAGCAATTGGGGGAGAGGGGCTGTAGTGGGGGTAAGGACTGTAGTAAGGGAATAGGGGCTGTACAAGGGAGTGGAAGGGATGTGAAGTAAGGGAGTTAGGGGCTGTAGAAGGGAGTATAGGGGCTGTGGTGGGAGCAAATAGGCAATGTGGTTGGAAAAGGGAAGTAGAGGGGGACACAGGGGCAGAATGGTGTGGGCACAGGCTGTAACGAGGGACACTGCGGCAATAAAGCAGTGTCACAGGAACAGTATGGTGGGGGTAAATGGGAAGTAGAGAGGGGGACGGGGGGAACAGGGGCTGTATAGGGGGTAGGGGAAGTAGAGGGGGGAGACAGAGGCAGTAGAGGCGTGTGAAAGGGGGGCAGAGGCAGGGGGCAGGGTCTGTAGAGGGAAATAGAGGAGGCACAGGGGATAAAGAGGGGGTCACAGAAGCAATAGAGGGGGACATGGGCAGTATAGTGGGGACAGGGGCTGTAGAGGGGGGGCATGGGCTGTATAGGGGGCGCATGGGCAGTATGGTGGGGTAGAGGCTTTAGAGGGAAATAGAGGGGCTGTAGACAGGGCAGGGGCTGTAGATGGAAATAGAGGGGCAGTATGGTGGGGCAGGGGTTATGGAGGGAAATAGAGGTGCTGTAGAGTGGCACATGGGGCAGTAGAGGAGGACAGGGTCAGTATGGTGGGGCAGGGGCTATAGAGGTGCTGTAGAGGGACACATGGAGCAGTATGGTGGGGGCAGGCGCTATAGAGGGACGTAGAGGGGGCATGGGCAGAATGGTGGGGGCAGGGGCTATAGAGGGAAGTAGAAGTGCTGGAGAGGGGCACATGGGGCAGTATGGTGGGGACAGAGGCTATAGAGGGGCTGTTAAGGGGCAGGGGTAGTATGGTGGGGCAGGGGCTGTAGAGGGGGCAGAGGTAGTATGGTGGGGCAGGGGCTATAGAGGGGGCAGGGGCAGTATGGTGGGGCAGGGGCTATAGAGGGGGCAGGGGTAGTATGGTGGGGCAGGGGCTATAGAGGGGGCAGGGGCAGTATGGTGGGGGCGCAGTATGGTGGGGGCAGGGGCAGTATGGTGGGGGCAGTATAGTGTATAGTGGGGGCAGGGGCAGTATGGTGGGGGCAGGGGCAGTATGGTGGGGGCAGGGGCAGTATGGTGGGGGCAGTATAGTGTATAGTGGGGGCAGGGGCAGTATGGTGGGGGCAGGGGCAGTATGGTGGGGGCAAGGGGCAGTATGGTGGGGGCAGGGGCAGTATGGTGGGGGCAGGGGCAGTATGGTGGGGGCAGTATAGTGTATAGTGGGGGCAGGGGCAGTATGGTGGGGGCAGGGGCAGTATGGTGGGGGCAAGGGGCAGTATGGTGGGGGCAGGGGCAGTATGGTGGGGGCAGGGACATTGTATGGTGGGGGCAGGGGTAGTATGGTGGGGGCAGGGGTAGTATGGTGGGAGCAGGGGTAGTATGGTGGGGGCAGGGGTAGTATAGTGGGGCAGGGGCAGGGGCAGTATAGTGGGGCAGGGGCAGTATGGTGGGGGCAGGGGTAGTATAGTGGGGGCAGGGGTAGTATAGTGGGGGCAGTAGAGAGGGGCTGCAAAAACAAAACAAAAAAACGTTTTGATTTAAAAAAATAAAATAAAAGTAAACATACTAAAAGTTATTCCCCTTCCCCTCCCCCTCCCAGGGGCTTACCTTGGGCCAGGAGGGAGAACCTTATCCCTGGTGGTCGGCTGGGACAGGCTGGAGCTGCTGCAGATAGTCAGGACCGCTGGGGAGTCTGGAAGCAGTAGAAGTCCCGCCCCCTTCTGACATCATCAGAGGAGGACGGCTGACTTCACTGCCAGGCTCCTGTGTGCTGGCTGCAGGGAGAGAGGTGAGATTAAAAATCCGAGTCTCCAGCTAGAAGCAGGGGATTCGGATTTTTGCGCCCCCCCTCCTCTGGCGCCCTAAGGCGGCCGCCTGTGCCGCCTGTGCCGCCTGTGCCGCCTTATGGACGCGCCGGCCCTGGATATTAGGCATTTCGTTTTAATGTTGTAACTGATCAGTGTATGTATTAAATAGTATTTACATGACATTTGCACAGACGTTATTCGGCATGTGCTAAACTTTTATATAAACCTTTGTACAGACGATATTCGTATGTACTATAACCTTAAACTGAATAAGACACGGACACAGTTAATTCTGTTGGAGTATAAAGTCCACAGCTTTATTAATTAAATTATTAATTAAATTATCATAAATTAACATAATTTAGGGTCATTGTCCAACTATACATTAAATTACTATACCCCCCACACAGTACCCCTGACAATGACCCTACCAATTGAACAATATATAACAAATAACAATTCACTTGAAACACGGCCTACCAAAGAGGCCCCACATCATATTGTTAACTGTAGGGGTGTACCTCAGACACCCCTACACCCACAGGTTCGTCGCCACCGAAGAGCTAGAACCAACCAGTCCTTAATTCCATCAGGCCTACACCTCGGCCTGTCCAGTCCAAACTCTACGCCAAATTCCAATTTCTACTATGCCCTGTTCCGCCACAGCACATGGCTTGACCTCCTTAAGCGCATGTGCGACCCCCACCACACCTAAACAGGGCCTGCTCAATACCTTCGTGGAACCCAAGGTTCAACAAATCGTTCCCCACATCTGACAGGTGTACACCGTCCCTCCTGAAATACCCAGGTAACATGCCCTCCAACTCTCTGTGGCGCACCACTACGCCCCCAGAACGTCTAATGAAAACTGACATCATCTTATTCACCTTACCCCTCGATCGAGCTATTGCAGCCGGGTCCCTGGCGTGCCGCCACGCAAAACGTGGAACGATTTCAGACCACACCACCACCACGCCAGGAACCAGCTCCCTCAGCCGATCTACATCCCTTTTCATCCTTCTCACCAATTCCCTTTGCGGAATCCCACCTAGGTCGTTCCCTCCTCCATGAATCAATACCACATCCGGGACCGACCCGCCAACCACTTTCTGAAACAAGAAATTACACAAACTCTGCCAACTTGCTCCCCTGAAACCAAACCAACATAGAGTCACTCGTTCCAAAGGAAAGCCCAGCTGTGATCCGCTTCTGCGAACTGCGGCCCTCTTCTCCGCCCAGTATACATACGAGTGGCCCAGCAACCAAACTTTCAAACCTGAAAAGAGACAAAGTTAGTGGCAGAAAAGGCAACGTCCCCATCCCCAGATACTTGCACCCTAGCAATTACACCAACATATCAGGCCTTACATACGAGCGGAATCGCACGGACTCCCACCTCCCAATTTGCTTGATCTTCTCGTCCCCCAGACCTAAACGCGCAGCTTCCGTCGCTGCCCCAATGCGAAAGGAGTGCGTCCCAAATTGACTCGGCTCTAAGCCCATTCTCTGCAGACCCATTCGAAAAATCCGCAGAAACTGAAATCTCGACAACGCTGAACCATCTGCGTGTAAAAAGAAACAACTCTTACCTTCTGGCCGCACCTCACAGTACCTTTTGCCACAAGCCACCGGGCAAGCCTCTGATCCTGGCAACTCATACAGTACCACCGCACGGCCCTTGCCGTACACGTCCGTTTTAGACCGGCGCAGCCATATCTGCACCTGATCCATACCCACGACCACGTCCTTGAACATCAAACCGCCGTTCCCCAACTTGTTGGCACTCACCAGCTCACTAATGCGAAAAGCCCCAAAAAACGCCCAGACAAATGCCCCGGAAAATAGTGTCACTTCGAAAGGGGAATTACACAGATCAATCAACACACTTAACAGGTTTCGCAAAACCGAAAACGACACCGGTCGCCTCGGGTCCGCGAGCTTCTTACCCTTCTTAAAGCCCTTCAAAGCCTGGCGTATTAGAAAATTCTTCGTAATGTCCTCCCACCCGTTGAACTTGAACAAAAACGCCATGGCGGACATGCACCTATCTATCACGGCCGGCGACGCCTGTTTAGCAAACAAGCGACACAGTACCCACAACAGCACGTCCACCCTCTGCCCTTGCGAACTGTCACCCCCTACCTGCTGTACCGCCTCGTCCCATTCTTTCCACACCTTGACATAGCCAGACCACGTGCTCGGCGCAAGAGAATTCTTTATACACTCCCCAAGCATGCGGTCCCGAGCTGCCACATCTCGCCAGGGCAAGCCTGCCCCTGTGCCAAAGCTTCCGGCGCCGCTTCCCGAAATCGTTCCCACTGAAAACGAGAAAGCGCATCAGCTACCACATTCAACATACCCGGGATGTGTCTAGCCCTAAACACCAAATTAGAAGACATACAAAGAAGGACAAAATGCCGCAGCAAACACAAAACAGGGGGGGACGACGCCGACAAACTATTGATCGCCTGTACGACCGCCATGTTATCTGAGTGAAATATAATATGCTTGTTGGATAACACCCGCCCCCACAAACTCACCGCTACCACTACCGGGAATAGCTCCAGAAACGCCAGATTTTTAATCAGCGAGCTCTGCCTCCAGGCCTCCGGCCATGGCTCAGCGCACCAGTGACCCCCCAGGTAAGCCCCAAAGCCTACGCTACCAGAAGCGTCGGTGTATAAACCAACAACCTCCACTGATGCCGCCGGCTCTCGAAAAATCACCGTTCCATTAAAATCCTGCAAGAACCGGTCCCATACCATTAAATCTGCCTTCATATCCGCCGAAACCCTAATGTAATGCGACGGCAGCCGCACCTTACTCGTAGCTTGCGCGAGGCGCCTACAGAAAACCCTCCCCATGGGTATGACCCGGCACGCGAAATTAAGGCTCCCCACCAGCGATTGGAGCCCTCGCAGTGTCACTTTCTTGGCCCTCCCTACCGTGGCCACCAGCTCCCGCAGCCGTGACAATTTGTCCCCCGGTAACCTGCATTCCCATTTACAGGAGTCAATTTCTAAGCCCAAAAAACTAAGGCACGTCGTAGGCCCCACCGTCTTGTCCTCCGCCAAGGGAACCCCTACTTTATGCGCCACCCACTGAAACACGTCCAATATCTGTTTACAGCGGTCCGAATCCCGCGGGCCCACGCAAAGAAAATCATCTAGGTAATGCACTACCGCACCCTCTGCCGATTCCGTCCGCACAACCCACTCCAAGAAGGTACTAAACTTCTCGAAATAGGCGCACGAGATCGAACACCCCATAGGCAGGCACAGATCAACAAAATATTCCCCTTCAAAACAACACCCGAGCAGATGATGGCAGTCCGGGTGTATCGGGAGCAGTCGAAATGCTGCTTCCACATCTACCTTTGCCATCAGTGCACCATGCCCCAGCCTCCGAACCAACTCGACTGCCTTGTCAAATGACGTATAAGAGACGGAGCTAAGAGCCGTGTCGATGTCATCATTCACCGAAGCCCCTTTTGGGTACGATAAATGGTGAATCAACCTGAATTTGCCTGCCTCCTTCTTGGGGACCACACCCAACGGGGATATTCGCAAATCGGGCAATGGCGGTGCCGAGAACGGCCCTGCCATCCTCCCCAGTTGCACTTCCTTACTTAGCTTGTCCCTCACCACCTCTGGGTGTTCCCGCACTGACTTAAGATTCCCACATAACGTACCAGGTCCCCTAACTACGTAGGGAATAAAGAACCCTTCCCGAAAACCCCGCCACAAGAAAATAGCATCTTCCCTGTTAACGTATCGCCTTAGCCAAGGCAACATCGCGTCTATTTTCACCGGAGACGCTCCCAACGGGAGCTGCGGTGGCTGCCGCCCCTGCGGGCCCGCTTCCCCCGCCAGACTTACCCTTTTTGAAACAACGGTTGACACCGTGGGACCCCCCGCAGCCTGAGCATTCGTGCCGGAACCTGCAATTATTTCCCCATTTGCAATGTCCTTCGTTGAACATCCAACAGAAACCTTTCTTTTGCCCAGCCGACCCGGCCCCTGAGGCCGTGCCGGCTGCCCCAGGAAAGGGCGCCGCCTTCTGGGCCATCATAAGGCGCATCCATAACGGCAGGTCCATTTGGTCCCACCGCATGCTCGCATTCGCTGCCAGCCGCTGACGAAATTGTTCGTCGTACCTCCACCAAGCCAAACCTCCGTAGGTTCGGTACGCGTCACCTATCCCGTCCAAATAACAAAATAGTTCTGAGCAACGCCCCGGCGCCTTCTCCCCGATTACACTAGCTAGAATGCAGAAGGCCCTCAACCAATTCCCAAAGGTCTTAGGTATCTTGCGATACTTCCGCCTTTTCTCCTCTTCCTCCTTTTTAGCATCCTTCTTATCCTCCTCCTTCAAGTCTAAAAACTCCTCTAGGGGAAGGAGGGAAAATATCTCCACAAACTCACCTTTCCATATCTTCTCCTTCACTTCTATTTTTAAATGACATCCGAGGGGGCCCGCGAAGGACACGTGCACATTCTGCCGCGCCGCATCCGGGACATCACCTACCTCCCGCTCTTCGCCCCCTCCTTCCAACCCAGACAAATCAGCCCCGGCTCCGGACTCACCTCCGCCATGCACGGACAGCTGTGTAACCCCGAGCCCTGTAGCTATGTCCCGGCTACTCTCTCGTGCCCACACCTTCCCGAACTGCGCAGGCGACCCCTCTTTCCCAGACCAAGAATCTAAAAATGTCCTTAAATCATTTAACAACTGTCCTGGGTGTCGTGTGTGTGAGAACTCACCACTTGAACCTCTGGCCGTAGCTGGCTGCAGAGGCGCCGTCCTTCCGTCCACCTTTTCAGGCACCGGAGAATCCCGTTGTCGCCGACTCCCATCCGCCTGGACTCGCCTCGAGACCGTAGGGGTATTGCTCCGAGACCTGTAGGGAGAAGGAAATCTGGGTAGTCTGTCCTGAACCTTCCTCACCCGCCTTTCCTCCCTACGTTCCTCCCAATCCTCCTCCGGAACGCTGCGTCTCGCAGGGCGACTGCCCTCACGAGATGATCCCCTCCACCGATCACTGAGCCTCTCTCCCGGCGAACCCGATCTTCTCCGCTGACTCCTCCTCATGCTATCCCTGGAATCACGCCTCCTGCAACATGAGCCTGCTAAGCTGCACCCGCTCCGCGCAGGTGATCCTTCCCTGCTCCCTGAACTCCTTGCTCTGCTCTTCGAAACGCTGCGCCTGACGCCAGAGAAGCGTCGTTCTGCTCTCCACTCACTCCCTGAGGCCTCCCTGTCATGAAGCTGACCCTGGGAGCGGCCAGATGGGCCCTCCCGCCTACCGCTGACATCCCTAACCAGCTTAACAGTTTGAGCACCCTGTCCCTCAACTGTCAGTGCCGAGCCTGGCCTCTCCTCGGCCGTCTGCCCCATGTCCGATTCATCTTCGCTATCCTGGCAGCCTGCCGTGTGCCCAGATCCACTCGCTTCTTGTGAGGTCCCCTTGTCCCTGCATCTGTCTCCCTGACCTGCCTCAGCCTGAGACGTGCCTGCCCTCACACTGCTGTCCTGGCCTCCCCCCACAGCTTGAGGGGCCGTCATACATCCGCCATCACCATCACACCCCTGCCCTCCAGCATTCGCACTAGTGGCTGACTCACCGGGACGTGTCCGCTTCGTGCCGCCGCTCACATGACTCCCAGCCGGCCTGGCCTCCGTCCCGGCCGTCTTCCGAGATCCGCCCGGACCGTTCCTCCTGCCAGCCGCGGAACCGCGTGGCTTAGATCCATCCGCCACCATGCGCTGTGCGGCCGTCCTCGCCAGGCCGCTGCCGCGCCCACCGGAGCGAGCCTTGCGCCTGCCTGGCTCTGTTGACCGGGGCTCACCCGGACCATCGGTCACCCCACTTCCCGCTGAAGGGCTCCTCCTCCGCCGCGCTGCAGGCCCAGCGCCCGGGCTCAAACGCTGAGGTGGTCTCGTCCTCCTTGCCGGTCGACGGGCCGGTACCGCAGGAGCAGGCCCGGCAGTCCCCAACTGCTGATGAAGCCAATCCAGTCCTCTGTCCTTCACCGCTGCCCGAACACCATCCAGAATCTCATCTAGCGACGCCATAATCCTGCAGAAACGACAAAGAAAAAGAACCTCGCCGACCTGACACAATTTACAGGTAAGAAAGGCTCTGGTTAAAATGGCCCCTATTCTAAAATGGCTGCTCTTTATACTCCCTGTCTCCGCCCCCAAGCTCCATTAAACTAATCCAACCCCCAAACACTAGCACCTGCCCACTTCCTGGCTCTGTCAAGGCCCACTCCTCCTACTGCGTTGTTCCATGGGCTTCATGTAAAATATAGATTTTTTAGCACTCTTTTATATTCCACTCTTGGTCACTTCTAAGTTGATTTGCAAAAATCAACATTTAGTGATTGTCCACTAGCCAAACATTTATTATTTATTCATTCATTTATTTATTTATTTTTTATTTATTGTCATGAGAGGTAGAATTACAAATCTTGAATCAAAATAAACCTGCTTGGCCATTGTGAGCTTAGTTTGTTTTGGGATCAACCTACAGTTTGACTCTTAGTTTAGGGATTAGACTAATTGGTAGACAATAAAAAAAAAATAATTAGGTCATGCTACAGTTAAAGGGACACTATAGTCACCTGAACAACTTCAGCTTAATGAGGTTGTTCAGGTGAGTGCTACAGCTCCCCTGTAGCAGTGTTTACATTGGAAGCTTGGAACACCTCTTGTTGCAGTCAGACAGCCACCAGAGGGACTTCCGAGTTCAGAGGCCCTAAAAAGGCCTCATTCACGTCTGACGTATTCACGCATGGGTGAATACTTCAGACGTGCTGTCAGCACACAAAGCACTGTGCATGAGCTTTGTGTGCTGAGGCTGTCAACACTGCTGTGGGAGTGGCTTGAGCTGACAGCTGAAGACCGAAGAGGAGGAGGAGGAGAGGATTCAAACAGTAAGTAAACTTATTTATTGAGTGTGGGTGGGTGACTGAGGGTGAGTGGGTGAGGATGGATGGATAGGGATGATGGGAGTGGATGGATATGGATGATGGGAGTGGGTGGCTAGATATGGATGATCGACGTGGATGGATTTGGGGATGCATAGGGATGATGGGAGTGGATGCATTTGGGGATGGATGATGGATGGATATGGATGATGGGAGTGGATGGATGGATATGGATGATGGGGATGGATGGATATGGATGATGGGAGTGGATGGATGATGGGAATGGATGATGGGGATGGATATGGATGATGGGGATGGGTGGAAATGGATGATGGGGATGGATGGATGATGGGGATGGCTATGGATGATGGGAATGGATGATGTATGGATATGGATGATGGGAGTGGATGGATGATGGGGATGGATGATGGATGATGGGAATGGATGATGGATGATGGGAATGGATGGATGATGGGAATGGATGATGGGGATGGATATGGATGATGGGAGTGGGTGGATGATATGGATGATGGGAGTGGATGGATGATGGGGATGGATATGGATGATGGGAGTGGATGGATGATATGGATGATGGGAGTGGATGGATGATAGGGATGGATATGGATTATGGGAATGGATGATGGATGATGGGGATCGATATGGATGATGGGAATGGATATGGATGATGGGGATGGATGGATATGAATGATGGGGATGGATGGATGATGGGAATGGATGGATGATGGGGATGGATGGATATGGATGATGGGATGGATGATGGGGATGATATGGATGATGGGAATGGATGATGGGGATGGATATGGATGATGGGAATGGATGATGGGGATGGATATGGATGATGGGGATGGATGGATATGGATGATGGGAATGGATGATGGGGATGGATATGGATGATGGGGATGGATATGGATGATGGGAATGGATGGATGATGGGAATGGATGGATGATGGGAATGGATGATGGGGATGGATATGGATGATGGGAATGGATGATGGGGATGGATGGATATGGATGATGGTGATGGATGGATGATGGGGATGGATATGGATGATGGGGATGGATATGGATGATGGGGATGGATGGATATGGATGATGGGGATGGATGATGGGGATGGATGGATATGGATGGATATGGATGGAGAAAGCGTGTGTGTATGTCTAATTTTTTACTACTTGTGTGTTTGTATAGAAACACTATATATAGAGAGATCTCAATATATAGTGTTTATAGGCAAACACAGTTTGGCTGAGGAGGGGGGCGGGTATAGAAAGTGAGATGAGCTGTCAGTCAGACAGCTCAGCTCGCGAACGCGCATTCCACGCACATGCGCGGTTGAGCGCTGAGTTTCTTCATAGGGCGGCATTCAATGCCGCTCTATGAAAAATGCGATTGGTGCAGCGCGAAACCGCGCATGCGCACTACATCGCGATGACGCTTCTTTAAGGAGAAGCGTCCTATTGGGCCCCGCGATTTCGTCATTTTGACTAAAAAGGGGGCGTGGCCTAGCGGGGAGCTCGGCGCTGGAACGGAGGTAAGTTTTATTATTAAAACTTACTCAGAATTTTTTTTTTTTAAATGACAAGTTCATATAAAAGCAAGAAAGAAGGCTGGGGGACCTGTCTTTCTTGCTTTTATATGTTGACTATAGAGTCCCTTTAACCCCTTAAGGACACATGACATGTGTGACATGTCATGATTCCCTTTTATTCAAGAAGTTTGGTCCTTAAGGGGTTAAACCAATAGAATAGTATAATACCAATAATATATTTACATACAGAAGTCAAATTGAGATATGAAACAGTCCAGGTTTTAAAACATATAAATGAAAGTCCAACTTATTTGAGGTACTTGGGTATGATGTGGATCTGTATTTGAGTCCTGACGTAGTGGGATTTTCTGTTTGAGCATGCAAATGAAAGAAGAAACTCCAGTAGCGTAATGTGTATCAGGGAAGCAAAAGGGAACTCCACAGCAGTAGTATTCCTACTCACCTATTGGAGAGCTAGTACAAGCATAGGTGTAACTGGCATTCAGTGGCATTGATCCCCCACTGGTAGGGTATAGGTGCTATTTGATGATAAGTTGCTAGAAGTGAAGGCATAAGGAGAGAGATAAAACAGATAAAACAGAAATATTGCTTTCTGTATGAAATTTATATAAGGTTTAAATATAAAAGGTATTGTACTCACATTTGAGTGAGCAGGGTGTACTGCTCACTATGATAACGTGGGTGGTATAATAAGATTCAGATAATAGGATTCTTTTGTGAATGAATACTCAATATTCTTGATGACCAGGTTAAAAAGTAAAATAAATAAAAATGAAAATAAAAATATTATAAAAAAAGGTACTTGGCACACGAGAAGTTAAGGGGTCAATTTTCCTTTAATAATACACATAAAAAAATATTAAATACAGCCAAAACACATTTTGCCAACAAAGGGCTTCATCATCTGGCAGTGAAAACAATAACTCAGTCGCAGTATTACACTTATAAAAAATCGCAAGAGAGAACTAGAGGAAGGAGATCAGGCAAAAGACAACAAAAAAGGAAGACTAGACAGCTTTTAGATCAGAAATCACAAAAATCACCTACAGGCATTTTTAACTTATCCGACAAAGTTTTAAATACCATAGAGAAGAATATCTTAAAACGAGGCCTAAAATTTGCTCCAACCAAATCATATAATTCCTTTCTCACCTATATAGACGTTAACAAATTTGTAAGGAATGCTACCTTGAAACGTTTCTATATCAGTAAAACTAACGACTATCAAAAAAACTAATGCAAGTAATGCGAATCCGAAAGAATATAGAGGCAGTGAACTTAAAAATAAATCTTTTTACCCTGCTTATTTTAAATCCAGTGCCTTAAATATATTAAAAAAAAGGTATGCAAGGACTTAAAAGCCCTAGACACTAAACCAACGAGAGATAGACCAAATATGAACAAAAAGGAAATGAAGATAGTTAAAGATCTATACAATGACACTTCAATGTAATTAAACCCGCCGATAAAGGCGGAGGTCTTGTAATCCAATCTAAAGAAAAATATGAAGTAGAAGCTTTTAGACAATTAAACGATTGCAATACATACATTAAACTAAACAAAGATCCAACAGCAGATATAAAATGTAAATGTAATATATATTTAAAAAGGGAAAAGATATGGGAATTTTAAGCATAAAAGAATATAATTATATAAATATACAATTTCCCAAGATCCCAGTCATATATTTCCTTCCAAAAATCCATAAAAATCTAAATGACCCCCCCCCCGGGACGACCAATTGTATCCGGTATAGGAGCGCTCCTTTCAAACCTATCCGAATATATCGATATAATGCTACAGCCGTACGTCAAACAAACTAGATCATATCTAAAAGACATGATAGATTTATTTAAAAAATTGGAAAATATCATCTGGAAAGAAGATTATATACTCATCACTTGCGACGAACAGTCATTGTACACGATCATACAACATGAGTGTCAAGTAATTAGATCCATTTTAGAAAGAGATGATTCTATGCCTCAAGAACAAACTGATTTTATAATTGAAGGCATAGATCTAATTTTAAAACACAATTATTTGTGGTTTAAAGATGTTTTTTATCTGCAAAAAACAGGAACAACTATGGCAGAGTGGGAGGACCAGTCCATTTGGAGGGGGCATGACTGGGTGGGATGCCTGGGATCCTATTCTCGATACATAGATGACCTACTTTTTGTTTGGAAAGGGTCTATGAGCTCAGCTAAGGATTTTATTTCTCTTTTAAATAATAATGAAGAAGGCATACTTTTAACTTCAGATTTTAGCAGTACCATGGTGACTTATTTAGATCTAAATATTTATATTGAGAATAATAAAATACAAACAAAAACACACTTTAAGAATGTAAATGTAAGTAATTATATTGACAGCTGCCATAATCAAATATGGCTAGAGAGTATACCAAAAAGCCAAATAAAGCTGCTCAAAAGAAACTGTTCAGATACGTCAATTTTTCTTAAACAAGCTAACGCTTTGAAAGAGAGTTTCATACAAAAAGGATACAATGCTAAGAATATTGAGTCGACAATCAATCAAACAGCTATAATAAATAGGAATCAGCTTATACATAAAGCAAAACCTCGAGTGAATCAAAGTAATTCTGATTTTATTTTACCAATTGTATTGGACTATCATAATCAAAATAAACAATTGAAAAAAATTCTAACTAAACATTGGCACTTACTGAAGGAGGATGAGATCCTGAGAAAAATAATCCCTGACAAACCAAAAATAATATTTAGAGGAGCACCAAATTTGAAGATGCACTTAACAAATTTTTTTACAAAGAATAGTCCAAATAAAATTAATGATTTTATGAATAAAAAAGGTTTTTATAAGTGCAATTGCTGTATGGCATGGCAAAAAAATTAAAACAACAAAAAGAACTATCACTGAATTTAGGTCAAATAACACTGGGAAAACATATAATATAAAAGAGGTTATTACATGTAACAGTAAAAATGTGATTTATCTATTAGAATGCCCGTGTGGCCTCCAGTATGTAGGCAGAACCAATAGACCTTTAAAAACAAGCATAGCAGAGCATTGCAGGAATGTGGAAAAAGGCTTAAAAAAACACTCAATACCAGCCCACTTCTGCATGCATAATAATGATCCTAAACACCTTTCATTTACTGGGATTGCAATTGTAAAAAATCACTGGAGAGGAGGAGATATTGTCAAAAAGATTGGACAAATAGAAATGGAGTGGGTGTATCAGCTAGACACCCTACACCCAAATGGGTTGAATGTTCATTTTGATTTCTACAATTTTTTATAATAGTAAACACTAGTTTTTTATATACAATTTTTTGTTATATACAATTTTATATATATTTATATATATATATATATATAAATATAGAAATATATGTTGTACCTTGCACACAAGCTAGCCTTCTTTAGCAAATCAAACCGGGTGCATTACCAGGGCCAAATGTCCATAAATCCAAAGTAAATGGCTGCACTCACGGGTACTTCGTTTTAAAATATAACTTTTATTCCAGTTCCATAAAAATCGACGTTTCAGTCCCTCTTGTGGACTTGCATCAGGATTAAAAAATAATTGAACAACATATCACATATATAGGGATACAATTATTGAAATAAATGTGAATAACTCACCCCAGGTGTAGGTATGGTGGTACCCGGCGTTCTAGCCGTTGAACTGCGCATGTGCGGAATTGTGCCCGCCCACTTACGTGACGTCATCACGTCATGACGCTACCGTTACTATAGTAACGCGGAAGTGTCTCCAACCGTCACCATGGCAATGTTTATGCCGACAGCACACCCAGTTATAGTGTCATTAGGCTGATGAATCGAAAAAAATATAAATGTAAATATATAAGGTGCAAAAACATTTAAATCTTGTCTGTTAATTACAAGTATGTGAAACAGTTAATTAGCTTGCTAACACTAGTGTTTGGAGTAACAATATGCATATATAAATGAATTACTCCTCTGAGTCAATATGGCTTACAGTGCCCATTGTATGGATAAAAAGTGCATAAGTGCATAAAGTGAAGAAAAGGATTTGTTAAAAATATAAGGTGACTGATGTGACAGTGAAATAATAAAGTGACAAATGTGTACACTATTTAAAGTGCTAATAGTGTAGAATTAATACCATACCTCTATATATGCATTTAAATATTGACACACATGAAAAAATATTTTTTTTTAAAAATTTGTTAGCATTTCTGGTGATACACAGAGATGGCCAAAAAAATAGAGGGAGATATCTAACTATCTATACATTATTGGCTGCTATTCACATGTATTATATGCAGTGATAAATTTTTGGTATAAATCTCTCTACATTATTATTATTTGCCTCTATTGTTGGTTACTATATGTGTACCCAGAAATATTAAAATAACAGAGCAAATTTAATACATAGTATATTAATGTTCATATATTATGCAGGCAGGGGCAGACAAAGTCCTTCTATCTTCACAGAAACGAATGTAATGATAATGACTCATTTAGTCCCTTGGGAGAAACAGTGTCCAACTCGTGTATCCAAAATGCTTCCCTATTTAAGAGTACCTTTCCCCTATCACCCCCTCTTCTTGATAATAGGATGTGGTCAATTGCCACAAATTTGAGTGCGGCTAAAGGGTGTCCAAGTTCCAGAAAATGTTTAGCCACTGGCTTATCGGATTGGCCGTCCCTATAGGCCAGCCGTATACTGGACCTGTGGCCCCTGATACGCTCACATACAGCCGTTTCAGTTTTTCCTACATAGCAAAGTCCACATGGACAGTTCAACTTATATATCACGTGTGTCGTCTTACACGTTATTGTAAATTTGATGGAATAAACTTTGTTATGTGGATTGTTGAATTTCTTTGCCGGGATCATATGGCTGCACGTGACGCATCCTAGGCATCTGACCGACCCCCTTATTTGTTCTGTAGATGTACCTCGATAACTTTTAACAGGGTCTGTATGAACTATAAGGTCTCTTAAATTTTGATTTCTTTTGAAGCAGACCATCGGTGCTTGTTTGAATACTTTTGGGAGTGTTTCATCACTCGTTAGTATTTCCCAATTCTTTTTGACCGAGGCTGCTACTTGTGGGGATGCTGGTTGGTATAACATAGGGAAAACAAGTCCAGTAGCTTTCTTCTTGTTCTCTGTGGCGCGTGCACTCTGTGCCTCTTGAAGCGCTCTATCCAGAATTTGGCTGTCATAGCCTCTTTGTAAGAACCTAGTTTTCATCTCTGTAATCTGTTTTCCCATTGTTAACATATCCGAGTTGTTTCTGATAACTCTCAAGAATTGTGCCTTTGGTAATGAGTCTCTCAGTGCTTTAGGATGTGCACTATTATAATGTAACATTGTGTTTCTGTCAGTGGGCTCGGTGTAGAGTGAGTATTGGAGGTTTGTTTCTCCCACCTCTATCCGTAGATCCAAGTAGTGTACCTCTTCTGTGCTGATTTCTGCCGTAAATCTAACCGGTGATGATAGTCGGTTGAGGTCTCTAATCATCTCCTGTGCCTCCTCAGTTGATGTGTTCCATATAATGAGCAGGTCATCTATGAACCTGTAATATGATACAATCTTGTTGTTATATTGTTCCAATATTTGTTTTTCTTCATAGATGAACATGTATGCATTGGCGTACATGGGCGCCATTGCTGACCCCATGGAAGTGCCAGCTATTTGGAGGTACCACGTTTCTTCAAATCTGAAGTAGTTATTCTGAAGAGTAAGCATGAGGAGTTCCAATACGAACTCTATCGGTGGACCCTTGTATACTGTAGATCTTGACAACACTTGCCGCATGGCTTCAACGCCATCTTCATGCGGAATTATTGTATACAAGCTTTGTACATCCATGGTTATAAGTACAGGTTTATGCTCTTTATACTGTATTTCTTTGATGTTGGAGATGAAGGTCGGTGTATCTTTGATGCAGGTATGTAACTGTCTCACTGGATCTTGGAAGAGGTTGCCATGGTGACGGTTGGAGACACTTCCGCGTTACTATAGTAACGGTAGCGTCATGACGTGATGACGTCACGTAAGTGGGCGGGCACAATTCCGCACATGCGCAGTTCAACGGCTAGAACGCCGGGTACCACCATACCTACACCTGGGGTGAGTTATTCACATTTATTTCAATAATTGTATCCCTATATATGTGATATGTTGTTCAATGATTTTTTAATCCTGATGAAAGTCCACAAGAGGGACTGAAACGTCGATTTTTATGGAACTGGAATAAAAGTTATATTTTAAAACGAAGTACCCGTGAGTGCAGCCATTTACTTTGGATTTATGGACATTTGGCCCTGGTAATGCACCCGGTTTGATTTGCTAAAGAAGGCTAGCTTGTGTGCAAGGTACAACATATATTTCTGTATCCAGGAGTGTGGGCTATTCACTCCAACCTATGCACCAGCCACTTTATAAACTATAAGCACTCTCAAGCTATAGTTTTAAAGCAACACTGGAATAAGTGCCATTGAAGCACAATCTTTGCAATTTATTGTAATATTTTTTTCATTATGGATGAATTTTTAGAGCAAGCAGGGGCATACTGCACTGAGGCAGAAACCTCAGTATTTTTCAAAGGAGGAAGCTGAGACCATTTTGTGGCAACAGTCAAGCACGGATCTCCCCCACAGCCTGTCAGTAAAAGACGTTTACTTCAAGCTCTTACGTTTATACAGGAAACAAATTGATCTGGACCTGCATGGCACTTTTTTGTCCGATTATTTTAAATCAAAGAGAATCCCAAGAGGGTTCAGTATTCATAACATTCCTACAATTGGACGGGCTAAGGCAACGGTCTGTAGAGATTGGACCCACGTCCTCAACAAAGCGTCATTAGACCTGATGCTCATTATCATCAAAGATGTCAAAACAGATCTAATTGAGACTAACCAGAAAATCACTTCACTTGAAACAGAACATGCTATGCTGCTGACAACGCCAGAGGGTATGAAAGCAGTACAAAAACTGAAGGAAGAGAGCTTGAAGTATAAAACAGAACTGATACATTTCAAGAAACAGAAATTTGAAAAGGTGACTCAGGACTACCTTGACCACAGAGTGTATGGGTGGCTGACAGGAAGGACTAACACTCAAAGACCCAGAAGACAGCGCAGGAGGATACAACGCCCTCCAATACCCACTGTTGATATCACCTCGGGTGAATCCGTTTCAGATACTGACAACCAGAACTCTAGTCAAGCAAACGCAACACCTTTTTTAGGCGCTGGGGCAAATGGAGCAGTGACGAGAAGCCGAGACAAAGGAAACATAGATCAAGAACGCAGAGGGGACACAAAGGGAAGAAAATTCATACAGGGGAAACCGCCTCACAGAAGATAATCCCCATATTTAATTTGTCACATAGGTCTCTAGATGCAGCAGAAATAGACCTCCTTAGTAGGTGTCTATCGTTTGTGCCGACATCAAGACCAGACCCCTTTAAATGGAAAATCGAATTGCACAAATTCGGGAGAACTATGAGACTTGGATTTCTTCACCAACTCACTTGAAACTATTGGAGACAGCACTGGAAACACAGGAGAACCCTTCCGAGTGAAATCCACCTTTGATCCTTTGTCACATAAGGCTTCTATTAAATCATTTTTGACAGTAATGAATAAAGACGCATTGGAACACATGCAGCAAGACTACAAAAAGAAACAAAATATAACGAAACAACAAAGGAATATTATCAAAAATTTGGCAGAAGACCCTACAATCATAATAAGGTCAGCAGACAAGGGAGGTGGCATAGTTTTAAAGGACTATACCTATTATGCCACAGAATGGAAATCACAACTGTCTGACCGCAACACCTATATGCCATTGGACAAAGATCCCACGAGGGATATTCAGCACAAAATTGATGGAATCCTCACTATGGGCCTGGTGGCAGGCTACATAGATTTAAAACTGCAACAATTTCTTGCTAAACAACATCCACGTACTCCTATAACATATACTATCCCTAAGATCCACAAAGATGCCAACCGACCACCGGGACGTCCAATAGTCTCGGCAATAGGAGGCGTTCTAGAACCCATCGCCAAGTGGTTGGACCACCTCTTCCAAGATCCAGTGAGACAGTTACATACCTGCATCAAAGATACACCGACCCTCATCTCCAACATCAAAGAAATACAGTATAAAGAGCATAAACCTGTACTTATAACCATGGATGTACAAAGCTTGTATACAATAATTCCGCATGAAGATGGCGTTGAAGCCATGCGGCAAGTGTTGTCAAGATCTACAGTATACAAGGGTCCACCGATAGAGTGCGTATTGGAACTTCTCATGCTTACTCTTCAGAATAACTACTTCAGATTTGAAGAAACGTGGTACCTCCAAATAGCTGGCACTTCCATGGGGTCAGCAATGGCGCCCATGTACGCCAATGCATACATGTTCATCTATGAAGAAAAACAAATATTGGAACAATATAACAACAAGATTGTATCATATTACAGGTTCATAGATGACCTGCTAATTATATGGAACACATCAACTGAGGAGGCACAGGAGATGATTAGAGACCTCAACCGACTATCATCACCGGTTAGATTTACGGCAGAAATCAGCACAGAAGAGGTACACTACTTGGATCTACGGATAGAGGTGGGAGAAACAAACCTCCAATACTCACTCTACACCAAGCCCACTGACAGAAACACAATGTTACATTATAATAGTGCACATCCTAAAGCACTGAGAGACTCATTACCAAAGGCACAATTCTTGAGAGTTATCAGAAACAACTCGGATATGTTAACAATGGGAAAACAGATTACAGAGATGAAAACTAGGTTCTTACAAAGAGGCTATGACAGCCAAATTCTGGATAGAGCGCTTCAAGAGGCACAGAGTGCACGCGCCACAGAGAACAAGAAGAAAGCTACTGGACTTGTTTTCCCTATGTTATACCAACCAGCATCCCCACAAGTAGCAGCCTCGGTCAAAAAGAATTGGGAAATACTAACGAGTGATGAAACACTCCCAAAAGTATTCAAACAAGCACCGATGGTCTGCTTCAAAAGAAATCAAAATTTAAGAGACCTTATAGTTCATACAGACCCTGTTAAAAGTTATCGAGGTACATCTACAGAACAAATAAGGGGGTCGGTCAGATGCCTAGGATGCGTCACGTGCAGCCATATGATCCCGGCAAAGAAATTCAACAATCCACATAACAAAGTTTATTCCATCAAATTTACAATAACGTGTAAGACGACACACGTGATATATAAGTTGAACTGTCCATGTGGACTTTGCTATGTAGGAAAAACTGAAACGGCTGTATGTGAGCGTATCAGGGGCCACAGGTCCAGTATACGGCTGGCCTATAGGGACGGCCAATCCGATAAGCCAGTGGCTAAACATTTTCTGGAACTTGGACACCCTTTAGCCGCACTCAAATTTGTGGCAATTGACCACATCCCATTATCAAGAAGAGGGGGTGATGGGGGAAAGGTACTCTTAAATAGGGAAGCATTTTGGATACACGAGTTGGACACTGTTTCTCCCAAGGGACTAAATGAGTCATTATCATTACATTCGTTTCTGTGAAGATAGAAGGACTTTGTCTGCCCCTGCCTGCATAATATATGAACATTAATATACTATGTATTAAATTTGCTCTGTTATTTTAATATTTCTGGGTACACATATAGTAACCAACAATAGAGGCAAATAATAATAATGTAGAGAGATTTATACCAAAAATGTATCACTGCATATAATACATGTGAATAGCAGCCAATAATGTATAGATAGTTAGATATCTCCCTCTATTTTTTTGGCCATCTCTGTGTATCACCAGAAATGCTAACAAATTTTTTTTTAAAAAATATTTTTTCATGTGTGTCAATATTTATATGCATATATAGAGGTATGGTATTAATTCTACACTATTAGCACTTTAAATAGTGTACACATTTGTCACTTTATTATTTCACTGTCACATCAGTCACCTTATATTTTTAACAAATCCTTTTCTTCACTTTATGCACTTATGCACTTTTTATCCATACAATGGGCACTGTAAGCCATATTGACTCAGAGGAGTAATTCATTTATATATGCATATTGTTACTCCAAACACTAGTGTTAGCAAGCTAATTAACTGTTTCACATACTTGTAATTAACAGACAAGATTTAAATGTTTTTGCACCTTATATATTTACATTTATATTTTTTTCGATTCATCAGCCTAATGACACTATAACTGGGTGTGCTGTCGGCATAAACATTGCCATGGTGACGGTTGGAGACACTTCCGCGTTACTATAGTAACGGTAGCGTCATGACGTGATGACGTCACGTAAGTGGGCGGGCACAATTCCGCACATGCGCAGTTCAACGGCTAGAACGCCGGGTACCACCATACCTACACCTGGGGTGAGTTATTCACATTTATTTCAATAATTGTATCCCTATATATGTGATATGTTGTTCAATGATTTTTTAATCCTGATGAAAGTCCACAAGAGGGACTGAAACGTCGATTTTTATGGAACTGGAATAAAAGTTATATTTTAAAACGAAGTACCCGTGAGTGCAGCCATTTACTTTGGATTTATATATATATATATATATATATATACACCTCTTTAGTCTTTCAATTATTTTTGCAC
Source organism: Pelobates fuscus (assembly GCF_036172605.1). Taxonomy (NCBI): domain Eukaryota; kingdom Metazoa; phylum Chordata; class Amphibia; order Anura; family Pelobatidae; genus Pelobates; species Pelobates fuscus. The sequence continues at coordinate 184,215,648 of NC_086320.1, read as the reverse complement.
ATATATATATATATATATATATATATATATATATATATACATACGTCTTTTTAGTCTCTATATTTCTCTTTGTATATACTGCACTGAAGTATCTATATGTTATTATCCAATATATATTCTAATTTAGGTCCATTTAGGATACTACTTAATAACAATATTTTGGGATGTAAATTCTTTCCCCCATTATAACAATGAATCATATCCATCCATCCATATTATGTTAACTATGCTCTAATTCTTTTGTATTATATATGCCTTATGGTTATTTAATATATATTTTTCCTATGCACAAACTATCTTTTACAACTATTGCTTTTTATGTAATTATAATAATTATGTTTTAACACTATCATTATTTTGGTGCTTTTATGTGATACTAACATGGAGTATGTCTATTTTGTCTTATGCTATGCCAATTACAAATATGGAAGTCACGCCAGCACAGAGATGGGACAAATGCCCATTCTCTATGCTCTCCGCTTTGATAAAGTTATCCGGCGCTTGGAACGCAGCACGCGCTGTTTTCTGAGCGCTGCGTGCGTTCCACACCAGCGCAATAGCACCATACGAGTTGGATTAACCACGCAGAGTTATTTTTCCCGGCATGACGCGCATACCGCGTCACGTCCGGTGCGACGCGGGTACCGCGTCACTACCAATTCGACACGTGCGTTCCAGCCGAAATCACAGAAACACTGCCAATGCGACACGTGCGTTCCAGCCGAAATCACGGAAACAGGAAGCAACACACCAGTAACTAATGGACTAATTTACAAGCACATAAAAACGGATCCTTGAGGAGGTTATACAACACTTCTGAAGAAGCCTTACCAGGCGAAACGCGTTAAGTGGACTTTTATTTTGTACCTATTATGGTTTCTTATATGTTTGTTTATATTAAAGTATACTTTTATTAGTTACTTTTATACTCAATCATTTTTTTTTTAACTTCCTGGATCCTGTATATCCTTGGTGGGGATTATACCACCCAAGCTGTTTACACTAGAGCAGGCTTTATGCTCTAGCAATTGTAAGTACAATACTATTTATCCTTTATTTGATTAATAGTATTTACTTCACCATTGGCTGCTATATTCTCTCTTTCCATATATACTACACAAACTGCACTTTGGAAACATCTGGGTCAACCATAACCACATATCCTGAGACGGGGATTGTACCGTCCAAGCGCACCACAGCTGAGCTCTGTAATAGCTCATCCAAATGTGAGTGGATTGTGTATAGCTCTACAGGGAGTGCAAAATTATAGCTGTTATAGCTCATCCAAATGTGAGTGGATTGTGTATAGCTCTACGTATTCACCACTTCCTAGATTGATTTACTGTATTGCACTATTATCTTTTTGTCTATTTTTATTTCGAGGTCACATTTGATACATTTGAAAATATATGTATGTATATTTCTGTATATATTAGCCTCAAAGCGCGGGACACACTCCTTTTTCGCTCTTGGTCACTATGAGAGTGTGGGTGGTATAATCCCCACCTAGGATTATTTTATGAGTGAATACTCCAATATTCTTGATGACCAGGTTGAAAAGTAAAATAAATAAAATAATATAAAAAAGGTATATGGCACACGAGAAGTTAAGGGGCCAATTTTCCTTTATATATGCCAGGATGTAAACATTTATTTATCTATCAATATATATAATACATATAAATATGTAAAAGACCATATGCCTGAATTTGTGGGAGGAGTTTTCCCTATATGAAATTAACCCCCCTACTTACAAATACAGTTTCCTGTTAGAGTGACCAGGTTGCCACGAAAACTGGGCAAACTAGATGGGCCGAATGGTTCTTATCTGCCGTCACATTCTATGTTTCCTTCCCGCAATTTTCACTGCTCCTGCAAGTGGACCCGGCCTTCCTCATCTCCTACCCAGCTCCAGTATGGCAAGACGCCGGCTTCCGGCCACGAGACCCGGCACGCTTATGTATGTAATCATGGGAATGACCATTCAAGGTGTTCCCACGTTCGGGCATAAAAAATGCAGGGATTGGCTCCCATTACTTCCGTATACATATTTACCGTTCATTTGTTTTCTCATATACACTCCAAATGGTTCTTACTCACATTTGCATGTTTTCACTTGTTCCTAGTCTGTTCGTTCACTTTATCCTGTTCATTCACTTGTTTCAAACTGGACGTTCGTTTACTTAACCAGCTCGTACGTTGCTTGAATCATACATTTGTTCGCTTAATCTTAGCCTACATATTTTCTTACACTTAAGCTTTCGTTTAAAACTGTTCGGGTTAACATTATCATAGTTTCACTGTTCACATGCTTTGTTAGCCCATACGGCTTGGTAAAGGGTTCACTGTTCATTTAAGCGTTCACAGAATTTCACACAATTCTTGCGGGCATTGCTGTTCGGTTCTTCCCTGCATTTTTTAAAGGATATTTGGTTTGTTCAAATGTGCATTCTTTTCACAGTTTTCCACTCATGAATTCAATCTATTTGTTTAAATATCTGTTCACTGATCGAGAGTTTGCCAATGTTGCTAAGTCTTCACATATACATTCGTAACGATTTATGTTCACCAGATTATATAGTCTTTTATATAGTCTTTTATAATTTAGTCCAGTTCGTCTGGGATTCTTGTTCACTATATAATATCACTAGGTGGTCACACACGTCTATTTATAATAACGCATGTCCGTTAAACACTATTTAGTGCACAGGTCCTTTTCTAAATATATTTATATATTTCCCCAACTAGGTTCTTACAGTTGTTCTCCTATTATACCATGTATTTTAGGTATAAATAAAAATCTGATATCTAAATAGAAAGCTCTGAAACTGGAAAAATAGGGATTCACCAGAAACCTATAAAGACAGTATATATCAATATGTAAACTATAAAAATAGCAACAAATATCCAGGAGCTTACAAAGAGAGGGAGTGTGGTGATAGAACTTAATTTAAAAATACACTGAGGTTCAGTGGATATAAAATATGAAATGCATTCAGATCTCTTAAGTGTTCAATATAAGAAATTATATGTATGGCATAAGAATCCTTGAACCTGGAAGGAGGGAATACCCCAGGGCATGTTAGCCCCTTGCCAAATGTTCTACTTTTATAACAATAAAAGGAAGTAGAAAAAATAGATAAAATTGTTATATCTGTACCAATTGACAGAAAAAATTGCAATATATGTAACAGTCTAGCAAAACCAGTACATGGAACTGGTTGCTATTAGCAATAGAAATCGCTGAAAAACAACTGAGAGTTAAAAAAACTAATTTATTCCAAGATAGTTAAAAATATAATTAAAAATAAGTCCACCTGGGGCGGAGCCAAGCCACTGAGCTGAACAGCCGCACGAGCGACGAGCTCCGGGAAAAAACACCCGAAACCCGGCAATAATCGGCCACTACGACCGCAAAACGGCAACCAAAACACCCCTCACGAACATGGGCAGGAAGTCCAAGAAACTAAAGCCCGAAAAGCCCAAACCGGGCGCCAGCATAGGCGATTTGTTCCGCCAAGCTTACGGAACGCATGGTCCCAAGATGGCCGCCGCCATGGGGGACTTTTATGACTCCGAGGAGCTATCCCCAGATGAAGAGGGAGAGGGGCTAATTCAGCCGAGACAAATCCCACAGAGGACAACAACTAATGACCAGGTGACAGCATCCATGCTGGAGACCATGTTGGGGGCCTTGCAGAAAACTATACAGGCGGATGTGGCCTTACTCCGCACAGACATTACAGGCCTGGTAGGCCGCATAGGCGCAGTGGAATCCAACACGGAACAACTGACCCAAACAGTGGCCCGACTTCAATTAGAAGTGCAGGCACTTACCAAGCATCGGACGGCAACCGATCTCCGATTTGCCGCATTAGAGGATTCAAGGCGCCGCAACCATCTGAAAATCCGGGGAATACCGGACAATATGCCCCCATCTGAGCTCCCACACCTCCTTCGGAGGCTCCTGGCCCACCTCCTCGAGCCCAAACAGGCGAGGAACATCACCCTCGAAGGGTGCTTCAGAATCCCAAAACCCAACCGGGCACCAGAAAAGGCCTCTAGGGACCTGATTGTCCGTTTCCGCTCTGGGTCCGACAAGGCTCTGGTACAAGCTGCACTAAAGGGGGTTGCCCCACTTACCTTCGAAGGCATGACCCTCTCGTTCTTCTCAGACCTCACCGGGGAGACACTTCACTGGCGCAAAACGCTACAACCCCTCACAGCACTGCTCCGTAGCCACAATGTGGAATATAACTGGAGGTCCCCGCGAACGCTGCGGGTCAAGCACGGAGAAGCAACATACTTCATCTCAGATATCTCCGAGGCACCTGCACTCCTCACTAAACTCTCCATATCCGAGGATTCGCTGCAAGTACCTGGCACCCAAACCACCTCGCCACCAACCCAACGCTGGAATCCGAAGACCATAGCGCCATTCTACCCAAAAGGGAAAGAACCCACAACATCGGCCGCAACGAAGACCTGAGGACTGTTCATACTGTAGTGGAACCACTACACTACGTATTTGTGGACTGTCAGTTAATTTGATATGATTTACCACCTAACCCCCCCCCCCCTAGAGCATTGCCATCCTTTACTAATTTTCTTGCCATCCTTTACTAATTTTCATGCCATGACCCTTATAGGGGCGCCTAGCTCCCTCCCCCCCCACCTCCCCTGCCATTGACAAGCGAACCTAGCAAATTTAGAAGTCTGGAGGTGTAACTTTAGTCCCTAGGTGTACCTGCTATTAGGACCACAATCCTGTGGCCATCTGATGGTGCACCCACACCTAATAAGCAGGAGAAACACTAGATTAGTTACTCAAAAATATCACGTTGCTAACCCATTACTGTTAGTTTTTCCTAGGTAGTCCAGCGATTGTTAACCTACAATAGAGAGACACCTGTGTAAGTTCCTTAGACCCATAATCCAACAAAAATGTGCATAAGTCTCACATGCCGAAGTTTTAATTTCTTCTCATCCTTTTTATCTGTTGATGTGTAAAATGTGGCTCTGCGAGCCGTTTGACCCCTGTTGCACACAAAAATAAAGAATTCAAAAAAAAAAAAATAAGTCCACCTTACATAAACCAGTCAATTCAGGGTAAAAGATACAGAGTGACCTTATTACCATGGATGGATGGATTTGGATGTTATTCGTAATCCTATCTTTCAAATTCTAATCGTCGGTAAGGATGGCGTGCGTGCCACAATGCGTTCCACCTCGAGCCTCAATTCGGGGGATCATCACTGAACGCCGGATGATGTAGATAGGATGCCTGAAATTCAAGGTGATGTATCAGTTCTTGTGTCGATACCCTGGCTGGTTGTTTGTTTGTTTGGTATCGACACAAGAACTGATATATCACCTTGAATTCCAGGCATCCTATCTACATCATCCGGCGAACAGTGCTGATCCCCCGAAGTGAGGCTCGAGGTGGAACGCATTGTGGCATGCACGCCGTCCTCACCGACGATTAGATTAGGGATAGATAACTGACTGCAATTAACTTACTTTCACAATCCAGCAAGGCCAACACCCCACCTCTCTCGAAGGTATTGACAACATGGCCCAATGTTTTGATAAATTGCCTCATATTCCCTTTTGCACGGGTTTTTATGGCATTACATGCCACAACCATACATATTTTGTCATTTTACCATCACTGAGCCTCAAACATCCCGCCACACCAATTTGTGGCCTCAATTCCCCACGTGCCAAACCATAGGTATAGCCTCTCATCGCCACTTGGCAGCTAGTAGGGATTTCACAGGGTAGTTCGGTTTTGCCACCGGCACTAGCTAGCAAGCCAGTTGTACATACGAGATACCATCATTGGCTTTTAAAAATAGTATTTTTATTTACTAATTTCTTTATAGAATGTCGCAAGAATCAATCCAAGGAGACGACCTGTCTCTCCAGGGCACTCCTTCCAGACCCAGCATGTCTGTTAGACCAAGTTCAACTGCAGAATCTCTCATACCTACTATCCCCAGGTCCCTGAGATCCTGGACCACACCTAAACTGGCAGCAGGACTATGCTGTAGAAACATCCCTTTCCCGGCCACAGCTAGGAAATCGGAACTATATAAGTTGCTAGCAGTACAGTCCAGCGATCCCGGCCCGGCACAAGTTCACAGAAGTCCCATGCCAGCAGTTTTGGACAAGTAGAAGACACCTTGTCATCTATCTTGTCTACCCTTCAGTTGCTTAATGAAAGGATGACCAAGATAGAAAACATCATCCCTACTACTATCAGCGCATCTGATGTTCCAGCCACCACACCTGCACCCTCAAACACACAGGGTAGTGCCATTACTAATGCTCCCACTCCCACCACTTCACACGTCATTGCCCCTACACACTCGGTTCTTGCTTCTATTTAGAAAGGTCACTGTGGTCCGACAATCTGATGTTAAACACAACAACCATTACATTCTCTCATTACAATCATCTAAGACTAATCAAGCTAACCACCATACTATAATCCCTCTCTTTCCAACAGACAGCCTCTGGTGCCCTGCTAAAATTCTTGATTAATTTCTATCCACACGCATCAGCAACCCAGCTAATCGGGGCAGCCTCCAGTACAGACACACCAGTCCATATTATTAAAAGACTGGGCAGATGGAAATCCTCTGTCTATAGCACATATATTTCGCAACCTGAGAAAGAATGTTGGATCGCATTAAAAAGTTTAGCTTTATGAGTATGCAATAAAGTGTGTTTTTCTTCAATATCCTTTGCCCTCTTTAGTACAGGCCTACCTGTATGTTGGTTTTGGCACAACAGTACCAATTGTCTCCCTTTCCTCTATTTTATATACTATTTAAGTTAAGAATTTTTGGAAGGAGTTTTCCCTATGTAAAGTCAAACCCCCCCTACTTACCTTTGCCGTTTTCTGTTCCAGTGACCCCACCAACATCTCCCTCTACTATCTTATTTATTACTTTATCCCTGGTGGGTCCGCTTTATTACAGGCCTACCCGTACGTTGGTTTCGGCACAACACTAACAACTTTCTCCCTTTCCCCTATCTCATATACTATTTAAGTTCTGACCACAAATAAATATATATATATATATATATATATATATATATATATATATATATATATGTATATATATATATATATATATATATATATATAGTCTCAGTTAAGTTTGTGCATGCACTCATGACGTTTAGATTAATTTTATCTGGCATTTCTTGTTACATTACAACTAGTGATGTACCGAACTGTCCGCCGGCGAACAGTTCCCGGCGAAATTAGCGTGTTCGCGTTCGCCGCGGCGGGCGGACACATGCGCAGTTCGATCCGCCCCCTATTCGTCATCATTGGGCAAACTTTGACCCTGTGCCTCTCGGTCAGCAGACACATTCCAGCCAATCAACAGCACTCCCTCCCTTCCACACCCTCCAACCTCCCTCCCAGCATCCATTTTCGATTCATTCGGAAGATGCATGCTTAGTGAGAGGAGGGAAAGTTTAGCTGCTGCTGATTAGATAGGGAAATTGATAGCTAGGCTAGGGTATTCAGTGTCCACTACAATCCTGAAGGACTCATCTGATCTCTGTTGTAAGGACAGCACCCCAAAAAGCCCTTTTTAGGGCTATAACATCAGGCTGCTTTTTTTTTTTTTTCCTGTGTAATGTAATTGCAGGTGCCTGCCTGCCAGCTTCTGTGTGAGGTTCACATTGGATACTGTGCCTACTTGCCCAGTGCCACCACTCATATCTGTTTTAACAATAGGTTAAGCTTTACATTTAAAATAAATATTTTTTTTCACTGTAATAGAAGAGCAGTTGCCTGCCTGCCAGCTTCTGTGTGAGGTTCACAATGGATACTGTGCCTACTTGCCCAGTGCCACCACTCATATCTGTTTTAACAATTGGTTAAGCTTTACATTTAAAATAAATGTTTTTTTTTTCACTGTAATAGAAGAACAGTTAGTTGTCTGCAAGCGTCTGGGTGTCAGGCCTACTTCAGCGTGTGCTCTGCAGACCTGTGCCAGCGTGCTTTGACAGTTGCCAATCATATCTGGTGTCTCTTTAGCGTGCTTTTACAAAGAAAAAAGGTTTCCAGTGTAAGCTAATAGCAGACAGTCAGTGTCCTTCAAGCGTCTCTGTCAGGCCTTCCTTCAGCGTGTGCCCTGCACAACCCTGCCAGCGTACTTTGACAGTTGCCACTCATATCTGGTGTCTCTATAGCGTGCTTTTACAACCAAAATTTTGTTTCCACTGTAATAGAAGAGCAGTTGCCTGCCTGCCAGCTTCTGTGTGAGGTTCACATTGGATACTGTGCCTACTTGCCCAGTGCCACCACTCATATCTGTTTTAACAATTGGTTAAGCTTTACATTTAAAATAAATAATTTGTTTTCACTGAAATAGAAGAGCAGTTGCCTGCCTGCCAGCTTCTGTGTCAGGTTGGATGCCTTGCCCATTTGAACAGTCAGTGCCACCACTCATATCTGTTTTAACAATAGCTTAAGCTTTAGATTTTAAAGAAATCATTTTTTTTTCATTGTAATAGAAGATCGGTTAGTTGTCTGCAAGCGTCTGGGTGTCAGGCCTACTTCAGCGTGTGCTCTGTAGACCTGTTCCAGCGTGCTTTGACAGTTGCCAATCATATCTGGTGTCTCTATAGCGTGCTTTTAAAACCAAAATTTGTTTTTCACTGTTATAGATTGAATAGCAGTTACTTGTCTTCAAGCGGGTGTCTCAGGCCTACAGTGTGTGCTCTGCAGAACTGTTACAGTTCACATTGCCAATCATATCTGGTCTCACAGTAGCTTGCACGCATAGTACCACTAATCCCAAAAAAATGACAGGCAGAGGCAGGCCACCCCGCAGGGGCCGTCGTGGTCGTGGTGCTGTGATTCCCTTTTGCCCTAGAATAATGCCCAGTTTTCAGAAGCCACGTACCCTGAACTTGAAAAGTTCTGAGGACTTAGTTGACTGGCTAACACAGGACACCCAATCTTGTACAGCCTCTGCTCGGAACCTTGACGCACCATCCTCCTCCAGCTTAGCTTCAGGCACCTCTCAAGATAACACTCACCCGCCTGCCGCCACCACCAAAACTAGCACCACAGCCGCTTTACTTGGTATGTCAGAGGAGTTATTCACACACCCGTTTGAAGAAATGAGTGATGCGCAACCATTATTGCTAGAGGATGTAGATAACAGGGATATGTCTCAGGCAGGCAGCATTAAACACATGGAGGTACGGTGTGATGATAATGATGTTGTACCCGCTGCTGCTTCCTTTTCTGAGTTGTCAGATACAAGCGAAGCGGTTGATGATGACGATGCGTCCATGGATGTCACGTGGGTGCCCGCTCGGCAAGAAGAAGAACAGGGCGAAAGTTCAGATGGGGAGACAGAGAGGAGGAGGAGACGAGTTGGAAGCAGGGGGGGGGGCGTCGCAAGGAGCTAGTGGCACAGTCAGACAGCATGCATCGGCACCCGGGGTCAGCCCGACAGCACGCCAATCAACGCATGCTGTGTCCACCACCAGAATGCCGTCATTGCAGAGCTCAGCAGTGTGGCATTTTTTTTGTGTGTCTGCCTCGGACAACAGCGATGCCATTTGCAACCTGTGCCAAAGGAAACTGAGTCGTGGGAGGTCCAACACCCACCTAGGTACAACTGCTTTGCGTAGGCACATGATCTCACATCACAAACGCCTATGGGATCAACACATGAGTACAAGCAGCACGCCTACTCTAAGCCGCCATCCTCCTCCTGGTCCAGCATCTTCAGCCACATCAACCACTGCTGTCCTTCTTGCCCCCTCTCAACCATCCGCCACTCCGTCTCCCGCCTTGAGCAGTTCCCGCTCATCTGCCCACAGTCATGTGTCTGTCAAGGACATGTTTGAGCGTAAGAAGCCAATGTCACCAAGTCACCCCCTTGCCCAGCATCTGACAGCTGGCTTGTCTGAACTATTAGCCCGCCAGCTTTTACCATACAATCTGGTTGAGTCTGAGGTGTTCAAAAAATTTGTCGCTATTGGGACACCGCAGTGGAAGGTACCCGGCCGGAATTTCTTTTCACAAAAGGCAATCCCCAACTTGTACTCGATTGTGCAAAAGGAAGTCATGGCATGTCTGGCACACAGTGTTGGGGCAAGGGTCCATCTGACCACTGATACCTGGTCTGCAAAGCATGGTCAGGGCAGGTATATCACCTACACTGCGCATTGGGTAAACCTGCTGACGGCTGACAAGCAAGGAATGCGTGGCATTGCAGAGGAGTTGGTGACACCGCCACGAATTGCAGGCAGTCCTGCTGCCACCTCCTCTACTCCTCCTACTCCATCCTCTTCCATAACCTTCTCGGCTGAGTCCTCTTGTGCCGCTGCTTCTTGCTCCACATCAACGGCACCCCCCCAGCTCCCCAGGTACTATTCCACATCCCGGATACGGCAGTGTCACGCCGTCTTGGGTTTGACTTGCTTGAAAGCAGAGAGTCACACCGGACAAGCACTCCTGTCCGCCCTGAACGCACATGTGGAAAAGTGGCTGACTCCGCAGCAACTGGATATCGGCAAAGTGGTGTGTGACAACGGAAAAAATTTGATAGCGGCATTGAAGTTGGGCAAGTTGACACATGTGCCGTGCATGGCACATGTGTGTAATCTGATCGTACAACGCTTTGTGCATAAGTACACAGGCTTACAGGACGTCCTGAAGCAGGCCAGGAAGGTGTGTGGCCATTTCAGGCGTTCCTACACGGCCATGGCTCACTTTGCCGATATCCAGCGGCGAAACAACATGCCAGTGAGGCGCTTGATTTGCGACAGCCCTACACGTTGGAATTCAACACTCCTAATGTTCGACCGCCTGCTCCAACAAGAAAAAGCTGTTAATGAATATTTGTATGACCGGGGTGCTAGGACAGCCTCTGGAGAACTGGGAATTTTTTTGCCACGTTACTGGACGCTCATGCGCAATGCCTGTAGGCTCATGCGTCCTTTTGAGGAGGTGACAAACCTAGTCAGTCGCAACGAAGGCACCATCAGCGACATCATACCATTTGTTTTCTTCATGGAGCGTGCCCTGCGAAGAGTGCTGGATCAGGCTGTAGATGAGCATGAAGAGGAAGAGGAAGAGTTGTGGTCACCATCACCACCAGAAACAGCCTTATCAGCATCGCTTGCTGGACCTGCGGCAACGCTGGAAGAGGATTGTGAGGAAGAGGAGTCAGAGGAGGATTGTAGCTTTGAGGAGGAGGAGGAGGAGCAAGACCAAACACAACAGGCATCCCAGGGTGCTCGTTGTCACCTATCTGGTACCCGTGGTGTTGGACGTGGCTGGGGGGAAGAACATACCTTCAATGACATCAGTGAGGAGGAGGAACAGGAAATGAGTAGCTCGGCATCCAACCTTGTGCAAATGGGGTCTTTCATGCTGTCCTGCCTGTTGAGGGACCCTCGTATAAAAAGGCTGAAGGAGAACGACCTGTACTGGGTGTCCACGCTACTAGACCCCCGGTATAAGCAGAAAGTGGCAGAAATGTTACCGAATTACAACAAGTCGGAAAGGATGCAGCATTTGCAAAATAAGTTAAAAAGTATGCTTTACACAGCGTATAAGGGTGATGTCACAGCACAACGGGAATCTAACAGTGGGAGAGATGGAAGTCATCCTCCTCCTCCTCCTCCCACGACCACGCCGGCAAGGACAGGACTCTTTAAAGACGTGTTGTTGATGGAGGACATGCGGACCTTTTTAAGTCCTATGCATCGCCACAGCCCTTCGGGATCCACCCTCAGAGAGCGACTCGACCGACAGGTAGCAGACTACCTCGCCTTAACTGCAGATATCGACACTCTGAGGAGCGATGAACCCCTTGACTACTGGGTGTGCAGGCTTGACCTGTGGCCTGAGCTATCCCAATTTGCGATAGAACTGCTGGCCTGCCCCGCTTCAAGTGTCCTGTCAGAAAGGACCTTCAGTGCAGCAGGAGGTATTGTCACTGAGAAGAGAAGTCGCCTAGGTCAAAAAAGTCTAGATTACCTCACCTTTATTAAGATGAATGAGGGATGGATCCCGAAGGGACTGACACTGGGCGATACATTCGCTTAAAAAAGGCCTGATGAGATGAGCTGCCTTGGGCTAAAAATGGTCCACACGCTGCTGTATTTTAGCTCTGAATGACGTTTGACTTGCGTGACTTATCCGCCACCAACTAGGGTTCAAGCCGCCATGTTTTAGGGCACTTTCTGCCTGTGAAACAAACATCAATTTTTCTGGCCGCTGCTACAGCAGCGGCTGCAACAATACCAAATTTTTCAGGCATGTGTACATGCCTAATTTTTAGGCCCACTGGTGCAGCACTGTGGCTTCAAAAACCAAACCAAAAATTAAAATCCTCCAAGATGGCACCAATATACCAGTGGTCTAAGCATCTTCCCACCTTGGCCTAAAAAGGGGAGGTGATTCAACAATTAAAAATCTCTGCCATTTACACGTCCACTGATAGGAGACGCGGAAGGTATTAAACTGATATGAACAATACTCCACTCCTATCAGTAGGTCCGTCCCATTGTGATTTATGACCCCCACCCACCGCGCAGGGATGGGGGCTGGGTGGAAGGAAAGTAGCCCCCCCATTGTGATTTATGCCCCCCACCCACCGCGCAGGGGTGGGGGCCGAGGGGGGGAGGACAGTAGGTCACCCCATTGTGATTTATGGCCCCCACCCACCGCGCAGGGGTTGGGGAGGACAGTAGCTCCCCCCAGTGTGTATCAGGGGCTTTGAGGACAGGTGTCAATCCATACCTGCCAAGTGACCCTATGTAGGGGGAACAGTCTCTATTCTGCTCTGTGTCAGTGTATATCAGGGCTGGGCTTTGAGGACAGGTGTCAATGTTAGGTGATTTCTGCCCTTTATGGATTAAAAGCAGACTCTGCATCAACTGTGCAATTTTCCATGGGAGTTTTGCCATGGATCCCCCTCTGGCATGCCACAGTCCAGGTGTTAGTCCCCTTGAAACAACTTTTCCATCACTATTGTGGCCAGAAAGAGTCCCTGTTGTTTTTCGCCTGCCCATTGAAGTCAATGGCGGTTCGCGCGGTTCGCCGGTTCGCGAACATTTGCGGAAGTTCGCGTTCGCCGTTCGCGAACCGAAAATTTCGGGTTCGCGACAACACTAATTACAACAGATGTGGAATTCCTTGCTCACACACATCTACTATGTAACTATGTAACTACTTGAACCACATTGATTTCACTACATTAAATTGTGCCACATTCTATTTGTGCAGTGACATCTTAATTTGAAATTAATCTGATTTAAGTTATTTTTTTATATCTATCTGTGATTCTGTTCTTAATTGCTATAGTAGTTAAACCCAATTAATATTCCTGTTATGTGAATGAAAATTACTTTGTTTGCTTTGGGTGGATTTTAGATGTATGTGGTTATTTTTCTTATTGTAAACGGTCATTCTCAAGGCTTCCCATTTTGTTCCCTTATTTCAGTCATATCTAACACAGAGCTCTGACCCTGAACTATGACATGAAGGCAAGTGCAAGTTTTAATTCTGTATAGCTGCTAGGTCACAATGTCAAATATTTCATTTTATTGTCTGTAATTCCCTATTGAAACAGTTCTAAATTAAAACAAACATGTAATACCAGTAAGCCCATTTAATTACAATAATACATGTGTTTATTAGATATACAGAGCACCTAACATGCATTGGAAAATGACGTTTGAGCTATTATTAACAAAATAAATATAGTTGTTAACTATACTCGTAACATAATAATAAGTAATTGCAATACACATCTCAGTAAACCATAATAACTTTGCATATCTAGAAGTGACTTATGTTGGATAGCCAACTGACACAACTGTAACCCATTCAGCAGCAAATTATTTAAGTACAATTTATCAGAAGTCTATATAAAATAACTCAGCATCTTTGATAAGTTGTTATCAAACTTAGTGGTTATCAAACTTAGTGTTAATCCTCCAGGCACCACCATTTGTCAGTTCCACTTATAAGTCTATGTGGAAAATAGTACTATAACTCAAGGATAGAAATATTTCAGCAGCACAGAAACAACATTAATCCAATATGGGTTAGGTGTTAAAATAGCACTCCCATTCCAAAATTATTATATAGGTAACACATAGGTAGTAAACATTTGCCTACAACCACCACTGCTATCTGGAGGGTAAATTACGTTTTCTACACCTGAATGGTCCAAAAATTCTTGGTATGTATAATTTCCAACCATACAAATTGTTAGTCTCAGAAACAGAAAGGAATGTTTCTCCCTTTCTGAGTTATAACACTATTTTCCACATAGACTTATAAGTGGAACTGACAAATGGTGGTGCCTGGAGGATTAACACTAAGTTTGTTTCTATGTTTCTATGTTTCTATGTTTCTACTATGTTGTTGATATTAGATGTCTGTATGATAACATTAGAGAGAATTCCTCCTTATAATTTGTACTTAGTGATCAGTAGAAAAAAGTATCACAGCCTGGGCAAGCACAACTGCTTGCATTAAATGAAAAAGGGTGCCCTCAGCGTACTTGAATTTATCTTCTACACGTTTCGTCTGACACAGACTTTTAAAATCATTATACATATTATGCACAATTCTGATATAAGGAATTTGTAAGAAATGTGACTATGGAATGTACATATTATGAGTTCATTTCTAGTGGTTAGGGAGGCCACTAGTGACACAATATAGAAGCTGCAGGAACAAATTTGAATGAAAGGTGGGAAAATTCTGAAAATCTGGTTTGGAACCTGAGACTTACTGTAAAAAGACTAAATCTTGCCTTAGACCTAATCTCCTTTCTTTCAGTGTAAATGCTAAACCTTGTTTCCTATGTATAGATGTGTTGGTATGTATGTCTGTGTGTGTCAGTCTGTCTGTGTCTCAGTATGTCTGTGTGTGTATTTGTGTGTGTTAGTATTTATGTAAATATATTTGTGTATGTGTGTCAGTACGTCTGTCAAATGAGTTCTAAATATAGTCATATGGTAAAGGTAGGCTGAATGAGGGCCAGGTGTGACTGAAATGCATTGTGGTATAAACCAAATAAGGGAATTGTTGTCTTTCATGGTAATGTTATAGCCATCAGTGCCAAGTGTGTTGGTAATGCCAAATGAGTAGGTACAACTTGATGAAAGTGTATGATGGGCAAATGACGGCCCTGTGGACTCTTAACTAATTAAAGTCAGTATTGTAGCTGACTGGTTGACATAGTCACAGACTGTATTAAGTCTTTAAAGTGGAATGTAGCTAAAACCATCCTGTACTTAGACACATGAAGGCAGAACAACTAGTGAACAGATGTGCAATATGGCTGACACAAGACTATACATGCAACTAGAAAATGCATATGTTATGCCTGACTAGGTCAAAATCAATGTAGTTAGTAACAAACCTAGATGATATCATATATAATAAAACATCATTCGTTTGGTCAAATGTGTTCCAAAATTCTTGAATTTAAATTAGCTGAATGATGGCTGAACATGTGCTAATTATTGATGGGAACAGCTGAACACAGATCGAACAAATGTATAAAAGCCAAATAGGGTTGAATAACTGACAGATGCTGCATAATGTCATTGAAGTAAATTTAAGTGAAGCCACAGCTGGGCAGAACCTTGATGGGTTCAAACTCATGCATATGCCAATCCAGTCAGAAATCATGTCTTGCAAAGACACAATGTGGCTGGGCCAGATGCCAGCAGCATACCACCTTTACTTTCTGGAACAAAATTAGACCAAAATTACTTGCAGAGTCACAAAGCATGTTTCACCATGTGTCTTGGGCCTTCTGCTTGTAGCAGAACTTTGCTGTATGTCACAAGAAGCAGCTTCTTTGACCCGAACTGGGGATTGGATCAATACATGAACCACATGGGAAAAATACAATATATCACCACAGTGTCAATAAATATGGTGAGACATCAAGTATAAAAAATACTTAGCTTCAAATAAAGATACAGCCTCCCAAGGTCGCTACCCAAACAGACAACCTTAACAATACATAGAAAGCCAAAAACAGATATTTGGGATATGGCTGAATGTATCTAGAAAGGAACATAAGAATACATATAGTGTAATACAGTAAGCACATATAACAATGCTCTGTTAATGGATGCACTCACAAGACTTGGTGGAATAAAAGCACTAACAAGGTGCCTCCCCTGGTGTAGTGGGGGGCTAGTTGTCCACTTTCCACCTCAATGTAGTCAATTATATACAGAACTTCCAGATAGGTAAGGATAAAAAAAACATTTTTTTTATTGTTTTAAAAGGTGAACAATCACCATCAAGGAATAAAATAGAAAAGGCAATAAGACCTTATCTAGAAAGGAACATAAGAATACATATAGTGTAATACAGTAAGCACATATAACAATGCGCTGTTAATGGATGCACTCACAAGATTTTGTGGAATAAAAGCACTCACAAGGTGCCTCCCCCAGTGTAGTGGGGGGCTAGTTGTCCACTTTCCACCTCAAGGTAGTCAATTATATATATCTCTTTAATCAAATTTTTATTCTAATTTTATATTACTAAAACTTTATTTACTAAAAGGTCAGATCAAATGATTTATTCAAATATATGATTTTTATGAATCTGAATAATGTCTCCACTTACTTTAAAGATGGTTTATTTTGTCTCCGATTGCTATAGAAAGTCAACTTCTTTTTATTTCTTTAGTTATAGTGATTCAACTAAGTTACTGCCTAGCATAGGTTAGTCCCCTCTTTGTGTTTACGTCAGTTTGGATCCAATGGTCCCGAGAGTTCTCAGTCTATAGATTATATCACTCACAAACTCGGGAGGGGAAAGTATCTCTATACCTATACTATTATGTCCCTTTCTTCTCACATTTCTCTAAGAAATTCCTACTACTACCTCCAGATGGTGTATATCCAACTAAATAGTTTCCTTACCCTAAAGAAAATGAAGATATAGAACCCCCAGCCCTTTCATGCTGAGAACACACATACTCAAGCCTATTACAAAGCAATAAATTAATAGAACATATGTGGAGTGGTTAAGACCAATAGAAGACTTCCAGATAGGTAAGGATAAAAAAAAAAAATTTCTTTATTAATTTAAAAGGTGAACAATCACCATCAAGGAATAAAATAGAAAAGGCAATAGGACCTTATCTAGAAAGGAGCATAAGAATACATATGGTGTAATACAGTAAGCACATATAACAATGCGCTGTTAATGGATGCACTCACAAGATTTTGTGGAATAAAAGCGCTCACAAGGTGCCTCCCCCGGTGTAGTGGGGGAATAGTTGTCCACTTTCCACCTCAAGGTAGTCGATTATATACAGGACTTACAGATGGGTAAGGATAAAAATGCAATTTCTTTATTGATTTAAAAGGTGAACAATCACCATCAAGGAACAAAATAGAAAAGGCAATAGGACCTTAGCTTGTGGTATCTAACACCTTGGTCCACATAATGTTTTGTAGAAAATTTGCCGTGGTGGTGGTGGTGCTGACTTTACCAATTAACAATTTGTTTTATGGTATAAAACCTGAGAGTCTCAATGGAAAATATCAGCTCTAATTAATAAATTAAACTCTATTTTTGAAATCTTTTATTTCTGAAAAAAACAGTGACTTCCACATATTTATTCTATTTGATTTTAAATATATGTTTCAGGGAAGGCATTATCTGGACGTTGATGGTGCAGGATGTATGACTGCCAGGCTCTACCAGTGTGACCAGATATTTGCATGATTCAATAAGCTACAATACCAACTATTACCCACCAAAACAATATAACAAGCAAGTCCGCCAAAAAACAAAGCTGAATGCGTCATTGCTGTTAATCGCGGCCCTTTCTTCCATGTGCAACACAGTCGAGGTCATGATAAGAAAGTCCCATCACTAGCTGCAGAGTTAGACCACAACAATCTTACCTAATTTTCCATATGCCATGCACCTCCAGTGACTGAGTGCTCCATCCAAAGAATACCTAGACAGAGTTCACTGTGTGGACAAAATGCAAAACCTACCATTGTCAGTCCCCAGGGATATAATCACACCTGTAACATTGAACCCACATTTTGTGCACACATTCAGGGCTGGTGTAACATCTACAGAAGCTAAGCAGCCTCCGTGGGGACTCTAGTCTATGGGGCACAGTCTCCGGGTAACCAGCAGGAAGGATACAAGCAGCACAGCATTCCCATCCTGCCTTTCACTGCAAGTAGCCATGGACTGATTTAGAGGAGCTTTTGTATGCACTACCTGGTCTGACAGGTATATTTGTGTATACTGAATAATTCTCAGCAAGACAGATACCTTACTAATCACCATAAATTATTAGCCCAGATTCTTGATTGATGCTAATTTTGAAAAGCAATAATAAATAATGTTGTACAAATATATATATGTATGTATTAACTATAACATTTAGTTAAAAACTAATAAAAATACCACTGATGAATAAAGCATCAAACCCAATAACATGCAGTACAAAACCCAGCAGGCAATATTCTTTAAGGTAAAACAATGAATGAATAAGTCAGCATGCAAAGCAAACACTTCACATAAGTAAGCTAATCAAGTATGCATTATATGTAGTTTTGTCAACAAAACAGGCAGACCTAAGCACATGATTTCTCCTAGCATGCAGATGTTTAATTAAAATGCAATCTCCCATTACGCATGAGTCATCATAAATTGCTACACCGTTACACCATGAATAGATGTCATTACTCTATCTAACAATTAAAAAAATAACAGAAGATTAACATTTAAAATAATTAATAGAAGCTAATCTGTATATAACCTGCCAAACTTATGTTTCCTTACGGGAAACTAAATCATGAGATTATGACCTTAGAGGAGCTTTACTTATGACAAAATTTGAAGCAGAAACTGTCTATATTGCAGTTAGGAGAATCTCTTTAATCCGATTTTGATTCTAATTTTATATTACTAAAACTTTATATTACTAAAAGGTCAGATTAAATGATTTATTAAAATATATGATTTTTATGAATCTGAATAATGTCCCCACTTACTTTAAAGATGGTTTCTTTTGTCACAGATTGCTATGGAAAGTCAACTCCTTTTTATTTCTTTAGTTATAGTGATTCAACTAAGTTACTGCCTAGCATAGGTTAGTCTCCTCTTTGTTTTTCAGTCAGTTTGGATCCACTGGTCCTGAGAGTTCTAAGTCTATAGATTATATCACTCACAAACTCGGGAGGGGAAAGTATCTCTGTACCTATACTATTATGTCCCTCTCTTCTCACATTTCTCTAAGAAATTCCTACTACTACCTCCAGATGGTGTATATCCAACTAAATAGTTTCCTTACCCTAAAGAGAATGAAGATATAGAACCCCCAGCCCTTTCATGCTGAGAACACACATACTCAAGCCTATTACAAAGCAATAAATTAATAGAACATATGTGGAGTGGCTAAGACCATGGAAGAATTGCAAATTTTTCAATATAGAAATTTAAGATTAAAATATTCAACTTGTAAAAAAAAAATATATAAGAAAAATGTATTTGTGTCAGCAGAGACATGACATACTCCATATATTTTAAACTCTGGCAGAACTGCAATCTGACCCATCTTGCACTGAGGAAATCCCCCAAAATGTATGGTTTAGGAATGTGTGTTGTAAATGACTTTTCTTCAGTTCTACTTTACAGGAGAAGTGAACAACTGCTTCTGTCATCCATGTTGCATTATAATATATATATATATATATATATATATATATATATATATTTGTAGTCGGGGACATAAGCCGTAAGTGTACTGATTATACCAGAGTATGAAAGTCGGTTGAGGTGTGCCGTAACCGACGTATGAGGTAGGCCTGAAATAAAAGAGGGCCCACCCAGGAATGGTTTATAGAGGGTTGTGGTGGGAGGGATGAACCCGGCTATTCCAGTGCTGAACCAGAGGGGGCCTGAGCTTTTATAGCCGGGTAACCCCTCCCACAACTACAGGCTATGCCTTACTATTTGTAGTCGGGGACATAAGCCGTAAGTGTACTGATTATACCAGAGTATGAAAGTCGGTTGAGGTGTGCCGTAACCGACGTATGAGGTAGGCCTGAAATAAAAGAGGGCAAAAAGGTTGGAGTAAACAATTCATTTTATTTATACACAGATTACATAGCAAGACCTTTGAAAGCTGATCTTAGTTCTATTTCTGGTTGTGGAATGTAAGTGGTGTAAACCGCTGATTTCCACCGACCTAATCTTTTAATTATGTGAGATGGTACGCCATGACTAGAGGCTGCTGAAGCGGCTCCGATTCTGAACGAGTGACCGGAAAATCCTGTGGGATTGAGGCCGAGTCGGGTGAACAGAGTTCTGACGTACTGAATGAACTTGGCCGTTGTTAAGGGTAGACCTTGGAGTGTGAGTAGTGGGGTGTTTTGATTGAGACCTGTGAGGGAGGCCAAAAAGGTGTCGAATACTGCGACCGGGCACCACTGATTGCCCGTGGGGTAGTAGCAGATCTTAGTCGGTGGGCCTACTTGGTTAGTTTTTGTGCGACCTAGGCTGAGAACGTAGTGATCTGTGTTTCTCTGGAGATTTGAAATGTAGAGAGGCTGACAAGAAACACTATTGGTAGTGAACTCGTTCGGACGTAGAAACCCATAGAAAGCTAGGTATGCCGCTGTCTTGATAACCAGGTTGGTATGGGATTTGAAAGGTTTGGAGTCCAAAATATTGGAGAGTGAGCGGAACTTGGGACCGTCTATCGGTAGTCTAGACGAGGTAGTGGGTATGTCTAATCTCAGTATACCTTTTAATATGTTTTTTACGGGATAGGAAGATATGAAGGGTTTAGTACTAGGGTAGGCACTGATGATATGATGTTGTATACCCGAGAGATATAGTTTAATGGTGTTCAATGCTAATTTTAGGTTAAGGTGGCAGAAAGAAATAAAGGCGATAATGGAGTCTAAAGAATGGGTGTTGGTTAACTGATGGTCTGTTGTGAATTTGGTGTATAAGCTAAATGCTCGATTATAAGCGCGGGATGTGTTTGTGGATAGGGCTGCTCCGGCTAGGTATCTGCTGTGAGATAGCAGTCTTTCTAGTCCAGGATGAGGTCTCGGAATGGAGGGGTGCTGACCGGTCTGGAGTTGGCTGTGGGATGTGTCTTGAAGAAAACCTGTAAGTTAAATCGAGACAATGCATCAGCGGCTATGTTGGTTTTCCCTGGGATGTGGATGCAAGTGATATGGAACTGTAGTGTCGCTGCTAACCAAGTCAGCCTTCGAATCAGTCTCATGATGGTGAGTGAGGAGGATCTACCCTTGTTTATTATGTCACAGGCTGGTTTGTTGTCGGAAAAGCATTTTACCGCTTTCCCCTGCCATAAGTGTCCCCACACTCTTGCGGCTGCCACTATTGGGTAGATCTCAAATAGAGCCGATGTACTCGGAAATGAGGGTAGACCTAGGGTTTCTACCGGCCATGAATCTCTGAACCAGTCATTGATATAGATTGCTGCGAACCCTGTGTGAGCTGCTGCATCGGTCCAGATGATGGGTGAGGAGTCTGATAAAGGGGTAATGAACATGGCTACCCCATTCCAATGAGTTAGGAACCGTAACCACATGAGTAGGTCTGCCCTTGCGTGAATATCTAGCGATATCCTGCTGGAGTCTGTATTGAGCAACGGGAGGAGGTTCAGCAATCTTGAGATAAACGCCCGGCCTTGGGGAATGATTTTCATGGCGAAGTTTAACGTGCCCAGTAGGGATTGTAGGTCTGACCTGGTACACGTGTCCTTCCCCAGAAAATACTTTACCATCTCAATGATCTGCTGCACCTTCTCACGAGGGAGACTAGCCTGTAACGTAACGGTGTCTAGGTCGATACCTGAGAACGTGAGTTTTGAAGTAGGGCCTATTGTCTTAGCTTGAGACAGTGGCACCCCCAATGCTGTAAATAAGGCCAACGTTTTCTGGAGACTAACTGGTGCGGACTGAGGTGGTTCTATCGTCAGGAAGTCATCCAGATAGTGCAGAACAGTGGGACAGTGAGTGACATTGAGGAGTAGCCAGCATAAAGTGTCGGCAAAAATGTCGAATAATTTCGGGCTACTTTTTGCTCCGAAGGTAAGGCGGGTGGCAAAGTAATATTTGTTTTCCCATTTGATGCCGTGCACGTGCCACAGGGACGGGTGAATGGGTAGGAGCTTGAAGGCGTTGGAAATATCGTTTTTTCCTAACCAGGCTCCCCCCCCTGCCCTCAGAATGGATTGAATGGCATCATCTACTGTGGTATACTGCAGGGAAAACTCTTCCGAAGGTATTAACGAATTGATGCTGGGAGTAGGTAAAGAATGAGGAGCGGACAAGTCGTAGATAAGTCTTTTTTTATTGTTGGACTTGCCAGTGGCAATACCTATAGGGTTGGTGCGCCAGCTGGCGAAAGGAGGGTGAACAAAGGGGCCTATGATAAAGCCGTTAGTCAGTTCGGTCTTGAGTAGTGACTGTGTAGTGATTGGGTCAAGGATAGCTGACTGTAAGTTGGGACATTCTAGAACACCAGTGGGGAGTGTGACTAGACCCGTGTGGAAACCTTCAGTGAAGCCCTGAATGAGGAAGTCGACTAAGTGAAGGGAAGGGTGTGCCTGGAGGTAGAATGCCAGGTTGTCGATGCTAACTTCGGTTAGTCATTGTTTGGGGTACAGACGATTGGGGCACATAGTTTTTGCATGTGCCCGGAAGCAGATTGAGCAGACGTGCAGCAGTCTGCAAGAACTGAACCCACAACTTCCTGAATTGAAGTTGTTGCAGATCTGCGCTTTGCCAAGGTATATAATGGGTCTGCCCAACTTGTCCTTCAATCCTCTGTGTTCTGTAGTGGAGGAACCGAAGGTAGCCCGACTAGTGGTAGGAAGGTTAGGATCGACTGGGCACAGGTTGGTGGAGTGTGAGATAGAGGCGCATAGGGCACAGGATGGAGGCTTTTGGCCCGCGAAATGGCGGCAGAAGAGTTCAGTATCCATGTTACTCCAGTTGGTATGAGTGTTAAATTGAGTTATGGATGCTGGCGCCTTGGCCGAAAAAGATTTGTGGTAATCATAGAAGGAAAAACCCCCATACTTGTGTCCTAAGTCCACCAACTTGTGCATGTACAAGTCCAATTCCTCCCTACGGTGAGGGGAAGTGGAACAGATTACGTCACGGTAGAGGCCGAAGGCAAGGACGAATTCCGGTATGGTGAGCTTCCGGTTGAGCCTGGGATCTCTGGCTTTTAGCACAACCGAAAGATCGCCGTAGCAATAAGCCTTGTTCTCTACGACATCTTGTGATGCGATTAGCAGAGAAACCAGGTTTATGTCCTTGCCTTCCAGAATGTCTTTGCGTATTGTCGGGGGTACGAAATGTGCAGGCGTGATGATGTGGGAGGATGTGCTTGGTATTGGGTTTATGGTAGTGTCATTACCGTGGGGGAGGAGGACCGGAGTGAGGGTTGGTGTGGGCGAGGTGACTGTCGCCGTCTGGGGAGTTTCCAGTTTATCCAGCCTGGTGCTGATCGTGGTAATTGAGGCCAAGAGGGATGACATCAGACCCTTGATCTCATTATAGTTTTCTGAATGCAGAACTACTCCAGGTTGGGGAGTACAAGCATTAGAAATGTAAAGTTTGTACAGTTCTGCTTTGCGGGCTGTAGCTGGATACGGGACACCCATGCGACGTAGTTCAGCCGCGAGCTTGGGGATGGTCCATGACCGGAGAGCGTATGGGCTGGCTGGTTCTAGGTTCTCGGTGGGTGTGCTTGGGCCGGCCGGAGTGGCGGGTCTGGTAGGGGTTTCAGGTATGGCCAGCTCTTCTTCTTGGTCATGGGATTGAGACATACTAAAAATGAAAAATAGGGTAAGAGACGGGTTTTGATTCTGAGCGAAGTTGCCTGAGTCAACTGGTGCTAGCTATGCCGAGCCGGCGAAACATTATCTGTCTTATGAGGAAGGTGAGGCCCTACTAATGCCCAGTGGCGAGAGAGGCTCTATCTATGTGGAGGGCCGGTTGGACGAGGGACACCTAAATGACGTGGTGGTAACGTTGGCCTCTCTGTGACTGTAACAAGACAAAGTAGGTTGGCTGTGACTGGTGAGACCCTAGCTGACCACCAAGGGTGGTTGTTGTGAGGCTCTGTCTATGCGTTGGGCCGAGGGGCGAATACCTCCGACGAGGATGGGTGTATGCCTCCCAGGAACATTTTTAATTTACAATAACTTATCTACAGGCTGTACGCCAGTTGTCACCAGTTGACTGCCCTATATATGTGTATATATAAATATATATATATACTGGGTCGGGGTGGAGTGATCGTCGTGCGACCGTACCTATTTGTTTGTTGTACGAGTTTCCAACGTTGGGTTTTGGAGGGATTTATAGATTATTATTATTTCCTTTTCGTCTGTGAAATAAAACATATGGTTAGGGACGGCTAATTGGTTTGGGCTTGAAAATATATATATATATATTTTTTTTTTTTTTTTTGTAAAAATGGTTTTACCTGTTAACGCTTTAAATAACGATGTTGATTTGGGTGATAGCTTGGACGTCAGGTGGGGTAACAATCTGGGGGTAGAGTTAGAAGTTATCCTTTGTATCCTCTTTGTTAAATATCGGTTAAGGATAAAGTGCGGTGAAACTTAAATATTTACCAGTGGTAGGCTAGGAATGGGAGTCCGATGATGGCTCCGAGTACCAGGGGAGTTGTTGAACCAGGATTCGAATTGGGCCAGGAGTGAATCCTGAGGAGATGGACGTATTTGGTTTAAGTCGTGACTTTTATGTGGAGGGCATGACAAAGGACGGGACAACCCCTGACATGGGGTAAGCTAATCCTTACCGAGTGCGTAAAGACAAAAGTTTAGCTTTAAATATTTTTTATTTTTTTTTTTATAAAACACCTGTATAGGTGATAGGTAACCTCACCCGGTTTTTGGAAATGTGTGACAGGTTCAAGTAAACATTTGAACAAAACATATTACACATGAAAACATTATGATATAATAACCAGGAGTATAACTTAATAGTGAAATCTGGGGAAAAAGAAGGGGAAAAAAACCAACAAACATATATACTGCTTATTTTAACATTGTGTCATAATATGTGTGGCCACCAGGGGTCGTCTGTTTTTTTTTTTTTTTTTTGAGAAAGTAAACGGATGTAAATATATTTTGTCCACCAGGGGGCGTTGTGAGCTGACATGCGTTTTGTCAGCATGAAATTTGCAAACACTAATTCGCCGGGTGGCCGGTTACCGAACCGCGTTGGAGAGAAAGGGTTTGAGGTCTGCGTGACCAGAGAAACCGGATGGTAAGGAACTGCGGTACCGAGCGGTAGGGTAAGTATAAGGACGTAATTTGGAACAGGTGAGCAAAGTGTGCGTGGATGCCAGGCGTCTGGCTGAGGGTGGTGTGGATGAGACTCACGGTTTCTGGGCCCTGGATTAGGTAAGTAAGTGTCCGGATTCAGCAACCGCCGTGGGTCTGGCTGGGGAGGATGGGAGTTCGTCGGGATCCCGGTAGATTGCCGGGCTGGAGCGCTTGACGCCGAGCACAGAGGGATAGTACCGAGCAGAGGGTAAGCACTTCGGACCGGAGTGGATCACGTGGGGACGAGCTCGAACCGGAAGTACAAAGGTTCCGAATGAACCCGGCTATTCCAGTGCTGAACCAGAGGGGGCCTGAGCTTTTATAGCCGGGTAACCCCTCCCACAACTACAGGCTGTGCCTTACTATATATATATATATATATATATATATATATATATATATATATATATATATATATTTTTTTTTTTTTTTTTTTTTTTTTTTTTAAAGTCTTTATTTCTGAAGTGACAAATATTTTACATAGCTATATAGTGACAAATATTTTACATAGCTATATAAATACAAATGCACGTAAACAAATGTATAAAGGCACACAAACTCAAAAGACAAGGCAATTCATGGCATGTCCCAAACAACATTTGAAGCTTCAGTTGTCACAAATTGTATAGATATGTGGAAATCAAGGAAGGTATAAGACAAATAAGTAAAGTACCATAAACATTTCGGGCATAGAGCATAGCCAGTGAGATGCCCATTGTAAGAGTGTGGACCTGTATGATCGGTAGTAGGCCAACGTAGGCTAGACATTTCCACGATTCCAGAACAGTTCATATAAAGGAGGAAAACAGTGAGAGAAGAGAAAGAAAAAGGGGGCAGAGCCGGTACAGAAGAGGTTATGTCATATATATTGGGAGGTGGGAAAAGAATTACCGTATACAGGGAAACGAGAGGAGACCAGGAGAAATAGGCCCCTCACTAAATCTTATAATCGAATCTCCCTAATCACTAAATACCCATGGGTCCCAAATCTTCTCAAATTTCTTGATGGAGCTTCTAATCTGGGCTGTTAGTTTGTCCATGGTTGCATTATAATTCTGAATACTAATGTTCTATAGTTATCAGCTGATATCATCAATATGCCCGGCAGTATGTTAACAAATATGCAGCATCACGCCTTGTAAATTGTTAAACACAACAGTTTTTAATAGTTAGATTATCTATTTAAAAATCTTCTCGTATTTAAGTAATATCCATCCTTGAAAGATAAACCTTGTTTAAGATCAGTTTTTAATAGTTAAATGTTCTATTTGAAAAATCGCCCAGTATTTAAGTAATATCCATCAAGGTCACATTTAAATAGAATGTATAGGGTGTTACAAAAAATAAAAAATGTATATCAAATTGTAATCAAATGTAGTCATAAATGGCTTTTTTTCAGGATGACATGCTCTCCTTATAAATCTGTTCATGCACAAAAAATCCCTGACAGACCGATGACTTGGTTGCTGAATAATGCTAGGATATATTTAAGAAATTAAGAATGTAAACATACATTTTCTTTCATATGATTAACTCTGTATTAGAATATAGTAGCAAACCTATCTAAATTAATTATAAAACAAAAAACGTAAACATCACAATCTAAAATAATGATATATGTTACATACTTGTACATTAAGCATACATAAGCCTATTAAGTATCACATTTAAGAATTGGACATTCACACACACATTTGTACATGTATGCAGCATTGCAAAACAGATAAAAAAAAATATTAAGAGTATTTTCAATTAATTATAACTGCTCTTAGAGCGAGGTGTATGTGTCATTCTGTATATACTGTCTAATTACCATGTAATTGTTTTAAAAGTCTATTGCAAGTTTTTATCTAGCTTAATATAATAAAGTATTAATAATCAAATTGTTATGGAAATGTATGTTTCTTAAACTAAAGTATAATATTTTAAAAGTCTATTAATTCATTTTTTTTCTTTCCCTAATGATTTTCTATTCAGATTGGCAATGGATGATAAAAGTCAGTGTGTGTCTCTAGATTTTTCCAAGCATTAGCAAAATAATTGACAGAAGTCCTGGAGGGTTTTGTCATTTGCCAACCTAATTAATGGCCAACTAAAATTTAAATCCACGCTAAAGGTCATAGATGTTATTTAATAATAATGAGTGCAAGGAAAGTAATTGCTAAGTAACAGCCCTAAAACTAAACCACTTTCGTCTAAACTGCAGTTGCTATGGACAGAATATGTTATGACACTAAATGTTTAATAAAAAAACTATAATACAATCCTGGTCAATTCAACTGAAATTCTAATCTACTTAAAATAAACCTACTGTCAACCAACAATATGGTGGTAAGTGCATTATAGAGCTTAGCTATTCAAAGTCATCATTCAATAAAATGCGTATGGAATACATATCGATTATTTTGTGCTTTGCCACCATGGAGGAACACAAATTTTATATAATTCTGTCTTAAATTCTCCCAAATGAAATAATACAATGCCTGACTTCATTTGCAGGATATTTCTTAAGCCATGTTTGTTTTGTTTACAGATAAAATATTTTAATATAAGCAACTTTGCAATTTTTCTTCGGCTTGTCAGTTACAATACAGATAAATAAAATTCAATTGACAGCAAGGAACTACATGACATACACTGCATTTTTCTCTTTCAAAATAGATTATAGACATTCTCATTCATGATAATTAGAGCAATTCAAGAATACATACAGGGATTAATAAATAAAGATTTAGCTATTGATTACGGTCATAATGCGGTCATAATAAAAATACTATTAGTATTTGCTGTGGCTTCCGCAAAAGCAAGGAAACATGACTATACCGACTAATTTAGTTTTCCTTTTTTGTGTTTCTGCTCCTAAAATGTTTAAGCAATTCTACTTAAAGTGTATGGTACAAAGTTCCCATTTTATTTAATAAAGAGATTGTGTTCTACTTTGCCCATGTAGCATATAATTCCCTTAAATAAATCTCTTTCAATAGTTTATAGTGCTTAACTACAGTATTTTTAATGTTTTCCACCACCACTTTCAATCCCTAATATGTACACTAAACATTTTTTATGGCATCACTTCTTCATGCTGTTTGCACAATGTATGTAAAATGTATTCCTGAACCCTAGTTACATACTGTTCATAATGTCACCTAAAAATAAGGGTTAACAATTATTGTACTTTTAAAATTATGACACTGCACTAATATCCAAAATGCTGCATTAAAGTTTAGAGTTATTTGCTTTCAGAAAATACCATATACAGAGAAGTAGTAGAGGAAGAGTGTGTAGTTCCTCCACCAAATATTGAGCTGCACTCACAAGCAACAAACATCTTGAACAATGCTAGTGAAATAAGTAAAAACGTGGGTAAATTATTCCCCATATAAAAAAAATAAAAAATTCAGAAAAACATCCAACATATAACCCATAATCATCAGCACCTTCTAAAAAAGATTACAGAGGAGAACCTCATGGAATTTTTCACATTTAGATATTTAATGTGCCATAAATGTGGATTTCAGTAAATAATTTGCATGGATTATATGATAGACATTATCTATAAGTACCTGCTAAGGTTTGTGTATACAGGTTTGTGTATACATATTCAAATATTCTCACCACTCCTGTATTGTATATTTATTCATCATTTTCGGGTCCTCTACCAGAGGCATGGGAGCCTGAAGGTTGTTGCGGTCACCGGCCCGCCGAGCCTCACGGTCGTGCCCGACCGGCACGACCGCTCCGACTACACGAGCTTACCTGCTCGTCGGCGAGCCGGGAACCACGCGTGTAGTTCTTCCGGGCATCACGCCCGAATCCAATATGGCGCCGACCACGTGGTCGCGTCTATGGATAGCCCCGCCCCCGAGAATTATACTAACGTGTGCGTGACGTCACGACGTCAACGCACACGCACGTTCTGGGGTCAGAGGTCGCCCTCTGACCAATCATAGCTTAGAGAGGGGTATTTAAACCCCTAATTCACCCTAGTACTTTGCCATGTCGTGGTTTCAGTTTCCTGGTTTCCTGAAAGTGCTAGTTTCGTGTTTCTGATTTCCTGGTATCCTGATCCTTGGCGTTTCCCTGGTTATTCTGATCTCTGGTTTCCCTGACTTGGCTTGTCTTATCGGTATTGAGTATTTTCTGGCTTCCTTGACCTCGGCTTTCCCTTTGACCATTCTCTGTCTCTAGCGTATTAGTCCGGCCATTCTAAGGTCCGGTTTACGCTCTGTCCTGTTATTTTTCCTTTTCTGACTTATGTATATGTTTACATAGATTCTGCGTGCTGGACCACAATACTAGTCGTGACATTACGACATGGCCATGGATCCTGCAGAACTATGCAAACATATGATCGCCTGTGAAAATAGGGTGGAGGATATGGACCACAGGTTAGACCAATTTGCTCAGGCATTTCAGACCTTGCTCCAAAGGACTGCCTATTTAGAGGTTCCTCCTGTACCACCTGTGGTTCCGCCACCTGTAGTGGTTCCCGTACCACATAAACCACCGTCCATAACTTTGTCACCGCCCCCTCGTTATGGAGGTGATTCTAAGGAATTTAGAGGTTTTTTAAACCAAATAGAATACCACTTTGAGGCCTCCCCAGGTTCATTCCCAACAGATAGATCTAAAATAGGCTATCTGATGAACCAATTAACTGGAAAAGCCTTGACTTGGGCTAACCCCTTATGGGAAAGTGGTGACGCAATAGCCCGTGATTACAGTACCTTTCTTACGGCCTTTAAGGCTACATTTGAACCTAAAGGCAGGGAGAAGAACGCTGCCAAAGCCCTTATGAGAATCAGGCAAGGCAATCGTTCTGTAGCCGATTATGCAATAGAGTTCAGGACATTAGCGTCTGAGGTTGATTGGACCAATAGCGGTCTGGTGGCTGCTTTCTCTGAAGGTTTAGCTGAGAATATACAAGATGAAACTGCAGCTAGAGACCTTCCGGTTAGTCTTAATGAGTTTATTGCCTACATGATAAATATTGATAACCGGCTCAGAGAGAGAGAGAAAAACAAACAACGTAACAGACGTTCTAATTTGTCCATAGCTCCTCGTTTCTCTAACCCAGTGGTGAGTAGCCTGTTCCAGAACCTGAACCCATGCAATTGGGTAGTGCTAAACTCACTGAGGCAGAGAGACAACACAGACGTAACGAGGGGTTATGTATGTATTGTGGCAAGAAGGGACATCTAAGATCGTCATGCCCGGTTCGGCCGGAAAACTTGCACACCTAAGGCACGTACGGGGACCGACCTTAGGTGTGATGTATATGTCCCCTAAATTGACTAAGAACCGTTTCCTGGTCAAAGTAACCTTATCTTTCGAGAACACTACTGTTCAGTGTGAGGCTATGATTGACTCTGGGGCAGCGGAGAATTTCCTAGACAAAGAGTTCTCTGCTAAACATCTCCTGCCCTTAAGACATAAAGAGAAACCTATAGCAGTCGAGGCCATTGATGGAAGGCCTCTTACCCAGCCTTTCATCACACACGAAACCCTGCCAATCACTGTTTCAGTGGGTATTCTCCACTCTGAAGAAATGACCTTTCAAATCATATCTTCACCTACAGTTCCGATAATACTCGGTTTCCCTTGGCTCCTGAAACACAATCCACGTTTGGATTGGATTGAAGGAGAGATTGTGAGTTGGGGTGAGAGATGCAAAGGTGTTTGCTTTAAGCAAATCCCACAACCTATTGGCACCATTAATGTTCCTGTTACACCTCCCTTGACCACACAAATTCCACAGCAGTATATGGATTTGAAAGAGGTATTTAACAAGGTCCAGTCAGAAGGGTTACCTCCTCATAGACCTTATGACTGTACTATTAACTTATTACCAGGGACTATGCCTCCCAAGGGAGGAGTCTATGCCTTGTCCCCCCAGGAAAATCTTTGTTTGGAGGAATATATTAAGGATGCACTCAGAAAGGGTCATATTCGTAGGTCCTCCTCACCAGCCGGGGCTGGATTCTTCTTTGTCTCTAAAAAAGAAGGAGACCTACGCCCTTGTATTGATTATAGGGGTTTGAATAGGATTACCATAAAAAATGCCTACCCTATTCCCCTTATATCAGAGCTATTCGACAGATTAAAGGGAGCTCGAGTCTTTACCATCTCCGAAGTGCCTACAATCTTGTCAGAATTAAGGACGGTCACGAATGGAAGACCGCATTTAACACCAGAATGGGACATTACGAATACCTGGTTATGCCGTTCGGATTATGTAACGCTCCAGCGGTATTCCAGGATTTTATCAACGATGTCCTAAGAGAGTACCTTCACATGTTCGTTCTAGTGTATTTGGACGACATTCTCATCTATTCCCCAGACCTAGAGACACATCACGAACATGTGAGAATTGTACTGAAAACCCTGTTACAGAACGGCCTTTACTGTAAACTGGAGAAATGCCAGTTTGACCAAACGGAGATACAATTCCTTGGATACGTTATATCTCCGTCTGGTTTCCAGATGGATCCTCGTAAACTGGAGGCAGTCTTACAGTGGCCATTACCCAAGGGCCTTAAAGCTACTCAACGCTTTATAGGTTTTGCGAATTACTACCGCAAATTCATAAGGGGATTTTCCTACGTGATTTCCCCTATAACCAATTTAACAAAAAAAGGAGCAAATTGTATATCTTGGCCCAAAGAAGCAAGAGAGGCATTTGAACGATTAAAATCTTTATTTTCCTCAGCACCTGTCCTGACCCATCCTGATCCATCCAAACCATTTATCCTAGAGGTGGATGCATCAGAGACAGGAGTTGGAGCCATTCTGTCTCAAAGAGAGAGTCCTGATACGCCTTTACATCCCTGTGGATTTTACTCTCGCAAACTCACACCTGCAGAGAGGAATTACGACATAGGGAATAGGGAACTTTTGGCCATTGTACTTGCCCTTAAGGAATGGAGGCATCTCTTGGAAGGTTCCAAAGAGCCACTTTTGATCTTTACTGATCATAAGAATTTGGCTTATATTGGGGACGCTAAGAGACTGTCCTCTCGTCAGGCTAGGTGGTCATTGTTCCTCTCCCGATTAAATTTCGTAATTACATACAGACCTGGTACTAAAAACACCAAGGCAGATGCACTTTCTCGGCAATTTGAGACAGATGAAGTTCCGGAACAGGTGATATATCCTATTGTACCTCCTGAATGCCTCATTGCCACTACAGTTTCCGAAGTGTCTTCTCCACTCTTCTGTGCCATATTAGCAGATCAAACTCAGGCACCTGTGGGAAAACCTCCGGACAAACTGTATGTGTCACCTCAGTTTCAAAAGAAGGTACTAGATTTGTTCCATGACAGCCTCACAGCGGGCCATCCTGGAGTCCATAAAACTCTCTCTGCCATCTCCAGAAGATTTTGGTGGCCTGCTCTTAGAAACGATGTCAAAGATTATGTTGGGGCATGTCAAATATGTGCTGTTTCTAAAGTTCCTCCCAGGTCACCTCCTGGACTATTACAACCACTGCCCATACCTAGTGCTCCATGGACCCACTTGGCCATGGATTTCATTGTGGATCTACCCAGTTCAAACGGGTTTAATACAGTCCTTATGGTCATTGATAGATTCACGAAGATGGCACATTTCGTCCCACTTAAAAAATTACCATCTGCTCAAGATCTAGTTCAAATATTCTTGAGAGAGATCTTTCGGTTGCACGGTGTACCCAAAAGCATAGTATCTGACAGAGGTACCCAGTTTGTTTCTAGGTTTTGGCGTTCCTTTTGCAAACAATTGGGCGTCGAACTCTCCTTTTCGTCAGCATATCACCCTCAAACAAATGGAGCAGCAGAGAGGGCGAATCAGTCTTTAGAAGCCTATTTACGTTGCTTTATAAATGCCAATCAATCTAACTGGTACGAGCTCTTACCCATGGCTGAGTTCGCCAGAAACAACGCCACTCATGAATCTTCTAATCACAGTCCATTCTTTGTTAATCAGGGTTATCACCCCACTGTTATTCCTTCTGCATTCTCAGACACAGAAATCCCCGCTTTGAACACCCGTTTAGATTCGATTCATGATACTTGGGATTCCGTCCATTCAGCTCTGCAAAAAGCCTCATTACGAGCGAAGGTCCAAGCTGACAAGAAACGGGGCGCTAATCCTGTCTATGTTCCAGGTGACAGGGTGTGGCTCTCCACAAGACATATCAAGCTTAAGGTCCCGTCCATGAAATTTGCCCCTCGGTACATTGGTCCCTTTCGAGTTACCCAACGTATTAATCCAGTGACCTATACTTTGGCACTACCGGCTCATATGAGAATAGCGAATACTTTCCATGTGTCTCTGCTCAAGCCCCTTACTTGCAATCGCTTCACAAGGGTATCCACTCCTCCTCCGCCCTTGGTAGTGGGTGATCAAGAGGAATACGAAGTCCGTTCTATCATGGACTCCAAATTATCCAGAGGTGTCTTGTCCTATCTCGTTGACTGGAAGGGTTATGGTCCCGAGGAACGTTGTTGGGTTCCTGCTGACCGGGTCCATGCGCCCCGTCTTATCCGGTCATTTCACAACCGCTTTCCTCTTAAGCCGGGTCCTTCCCGCTCGGTGCGCGGTCTTCGAGTGGGGGGTACTGTTGCGGTCACCGGCCCGCCGAGCCTCACGGTCGTGCCCGACCGGCACGACCGCTCCGACTACACGAGCTTACCTGCTCGTCGGCGAGCCGGGAACCGCGCGTGTAGTTCTTCCGGGCATCACGCCCGAATCCAATATGGCGCCGACCACGTGGTCGCGTCTATGGATAGCCCCGCCCCCGAGAATTATACTAACGTGTGCGTGACGTCACGACGTCAACGCACACGCACGTTCTGGGGTCAGAGGTCGCCCTCTGACCAATCATAGCTTAGAGAGGGGTATTTAAACCCCTAATTCACCCTAGTACTTTGCCATGTCGTGGTTTCAGTTTCCTGGTTTCCTGAAAGTGCTAGTTTCGTGTTTCTGATTTCCTGGTATCCTGATCCTTGGCGTTTCCCTGGTTATTCTGATCTCTGGTTTCCCTGACTTGGCTTGTCTTATCGGTATTGAGTATTTTCTGGCTTCCTTGACCTCGGCTTTCCCTTTGACCATTCTCTGTCTCTAGCGTATTAGTCCGGCCATTCTAAGGTCCGGTTTACGCTCTGTCCTGTTATTTTTCCTTTTCTGACTTATGTATATGTTTACATAGATTCTGCGTGCTGGACCACAATACTAGTCGTGACAAAGGTTCTGTGTAGTATCTTAGCTGTTCCTAGAACTCTTCAGGACTGCGATCTCAATGTCCCACCTGGAATCTGTTGAAACCACTCCCCCAACTTGGGAATGAGACCTTGAGTGCTCCTAATACAACATGGCTACTACTGCCCTCACTTTCCACATCCTTTCTAACCAAATCTAACCAATCAGAGTGCTCTGTGTCATTTTACACAGCGTGGGAAAGTTCTTTGGAATTTTCCCACGCTGTGTAAAGTGACAAAGAGCACTCTGATTCGCTTAAACCAGCCAATCAGAGTGTTCTTAGCCGAATTGCAGGGCGTGGCAAGGCTTTATAAGCCTTCCCCCACCCCGCAGAGCTCAGTATGCGCGGAGCTCTCCATGGGTGAAGATGGATTTTTTTTTTGCGCTCGTCTTTTTTTTTTGCTTTTTTTAAATTTCATTGGTTCTTATGGCTTTTTCTTTGGTCTTTTTTGGGGCTGAAAAAATAAGATTTTAGAAAAAAGAAGACGTCAAATGGTAAGTTGAATTTTTCTTTACAGGTTAGTTATTTTATTCCCCCTTCACTATTTTTTAGGGTGAGGGGGGTAGGTAGGGGGTAACTTTTTGGGTGTGGGGGGGGGTGGGTGACTAGGGGCTTGGGGATCCTTAGTCACCTTTAATTGGGGGGGGAATTTTTATTTAGGGCCCCCACCCACCGCGCAGGGGTGGGGGCCGGGGGGAGGACAGTAGGTCCCCCCTCATTATTTTTATGGCCCCCACCCACCACACAGGGGTGGGGGTGGGGGGAGGACAGTAAGTCCTCCCCCATTGTGATTTATGGCCCCCACCCACCGCGCAGGGGTGGGGGCCGGGGGGGGAGGACAGTAGGTCCCCCCCTCATTATTTTTATGGCCCCCACCCACTGCACAGGGGTGGGGGCAGGGAGAGGACAGTAGGTCCTCCCCCATTGTGATTTATGGCCCCCACCCACCGCGCAGGTGTGAGGGCCGGGGGGAGGACAGTAGGTCAGTAGGTCCCCCTCATTATTTTTATGGCCCCCGCCACCGCGCAGGGGTGGGGGCGGGGGAAGGACAGTAGGTCCTCCCCTCATTGTGATTTATGGCCCCCAACCACCTGCAGGGGTGGGGGCCGGGGGGAGGACAGTAGGTCCCCCCTCATTATTTTTATGGCCCCCACCCACCACGCAGGGGTGGGGGTGGGGGGAGGACAGTAAGTCCCCCCCAGTGTGTATCAGGGTCCCTGAGGACAGGTGTTCATCCATATCTGCCAAGTGACCCTATGTAGGGGGAACAGTCCCTATTCTGCTCTGTGTCAGTGTGTATCAGGGATCCTTAGGATAGGTGTCAATCCATATCTGCCAAGTGACCCTATGTAAGGGGAACAGTCCCTATTCTGCTCTGTGTCAGTGTGTATCAGGGATCCTTAGGATATGTGTCAATCCATATCTGCCAAGTGACCCTATGTAGGAGGAACAGTCCCTATTATGCTCTGTGTCAGTGTGTATCAGGGATCCTTAGGATAGGTGTCAATCCATATCTGCCAAGTGACCCTATGTAGGGGGAACAGTCCCTATTCTGCTCTGTGTCGGTGTGTATCAGGGATCCTTAGGATAGGTGTCAATCCATATCTGCCAAGTGACCCTATGTAGGAGGAACAGTCCCTTTTCTGCTCTGTGTCAGTGTGTATCAGGGATCCTTAGGACAGGTGTCAATCCATATCTGCCAAGTGACCATATGTAGGGGGAACAGTCCCTATTCTGCTCTGTGCCAGTGTGTATCAGGGATCCTTAGGATAGGTGTCAATCCATATCTGCCAAGTGACCCTATGTAGGGGGGACAGTCCCTATTCTGCTCTGTGTCGGTGTCTGGGGGGAGTATCTGCAGAAACACAGGGTGTCTGGAGGGAGTATCTGCAGTAACACAGGGTGTCTGGAGGGAGTATCTGCAGTAACACAGAGTGTCTGGAGGGAGTATCTGCAGTAACACAGGGTGTCTGGAGGGAGTATCTGCAGTAACACAGAGTGTCTGGAGGGAGTATCTGCAGTAATACAGAGTGTCTGGAGGGAGTATCTGCAGTAATACAGAGTGTCTGGAGGGAGTATCTGCAGTAATACAGAGTGTCTGGAGGGAGTATCTGCAGTAATACAGAGTGTCTGGAGGGAGTATCTGCAGTAATACAGAGTGTCTGGAGGGAGTATCTGTAGTAACACAGGGTGTCCGGAGGGAGTATCTGCAGTAACACATAGTGTCTGGGGGGAGTATCTGCAGTAATACAGAGTGTCTGGGGGGAGTATCTGCTTGTAACATTTATATGCACTGAAAAAAAAATAATAAATTGAAAAAATAAAATACAATGGTTGCAGCTTCCGAATGAATCTAAAATGGATGCTGTCCAGTAGGTGGGAGGGTCTGCTAGGGAGGGTGTGCTGCTGATTGGCTGGAATGTGTCTGCTTACTGTGAGGTAAAGGGTCAAAGTTTACTCAATGATAAAGAATAGGGGTGGCGAACGCGAACATGCTATGTTCGCCAGGTACTATTCGCCAGCGAACCGTTCGGGACATCACTAATGCTGATTAGACAGCATGATTATTGCAAAGGTGTGCCTTAGGCTGGCCACAATATTGGGGGGACCCAGGGGGGTCCGAAAACCAGTCAGTATCTGTTGTGACCACAATTTGCCTCATGTAGTGCAACACATCTCCTTTGCATAGAGTTGATCAGGTTGTTGATTGTTGCGTGTGGAATGTTGGTCCACTCCTCTTCAATGGCTGTGCGAAGTTGCTGGATATTGGAAGTTGTGTTTTCCTTTCTAAATGTGGATGGTCTGTACTAACAATGGCTGGCAACAGTAAACTCTAGTGTCGGCCTAACCCAAAGGCTTAACCTGCAAAGTAAAGAGTTGCTAGGGTTCAAGATCCAGTCAGTGTGTAACTTTCCCGACCATCCAGTCCTACTCCTGTTTCCCTGAGTTCTGCAAATCTATTTTCCCAAGTAAACTCCCTAGTCTTTTATTTCCTTTAGTATCACCCATCTTTTATTTAGCATTATTGGATTATCCTTAAAGAGTGAACTTGACTTTGAATATTACATGTAGTTTGGCCTCATTTGCACTAGAGGGAAGTTCAAACACATTTCTTGCACTAGGGCCTCTTCACATTAGTTCCGCTTCTAATTAGTAGATCAACATCTATGTCTAATTATTGCCTTGATTTTATATTTTTTGGATAAGCTTTTTAAATTATTTACATTCACTAAACACATATTTTGTCTGAATGGACAAAATCCGGTGAAAATGAACAAATTCCGACCACATTGGGGATTCACAGATTTACTAAAGCAAAAGGCAGCCGGGATTCTTTTGGTCCAACCAGTTCTGTATAATTTGTTTAGAAATGTTGAAGAAAAAAAAAAGTCAGTAATATTTGGATGTGAACAAATATAAAGTATAGGAATTGGACATGTTTCAATGAGCGCATGGCAATTGATTATAAACCAAACACTTGCCAACATATCATTCCCCTGCTTTTGGAAAGTTGAAGAACTAGCCCACTGGTGGAGATAACCATTGATGACTGGACAGCTTACACATTACTTGCTGTAATTTCTGCTCAACTATGGTAGTTTAGGGGTCTTATTAACACCAATTGTTTTTTTTTTTTTATTTATGTATCTCTTTTTTATAATGTGGTGGTTAGCAAGAGCTGGCCAGCCACCACATAGTTAACAGTCATGCCGCCAAGGTTTTGTTTTTTTTAACTACTGGCCTGTTGGTTTCCAACAGGCTAATGGTTCAGAATTATTTTTTAATCAAGGCCCAGCTTTGTAGTTCCTCGATCTGGATTTAAATTAATTTGGAACATGACTTACAAAACCCAGACATTGATAAATAGCATAAACAGTGTGTCTGGATTTTGCAGTGCGAATGACCCTGTGTGCAGCTAGATAGTTTTGTCAATATGGGGCTATTGGAACTTAATGAATAACCCCGTTAATATTTTGAAAACTATTTCAATATATATTGATATATTGATAAAAAAAATTTATTCAAATAATAAAAAATAAGAATCATTTAAAAAGCTTATCCCAAAAGAGGCCTATATTAGAATGAAAGAAATACTAAGAACACAGAAGTGTGATGCATTCATAAGAATATTTAAAAAAAAAAAAAAAAAAACTATACAGTATTTTTTGATTTAACTAGGTGTTTGGTTTTTTTTTCTCTGTCATAGAACAAATTTTCTAATAAATGTACTGCTAGTGACAGTTGATATTAGTATCAATGGAATACATTTGTTTCCAATGAGAAGTGGAATATAGCATCCAATTGCTATGCACATCACTTATCTAGCTCAACTGTGATACATCAGATAATTTGAAAGACATTTTAAGATAACAGTTAAACTTTATGTTAACATTTTATTAGACTGCCAAAAAGATCACATTAAACCTAAAGTGTTTCTTATAAATGTTTCATACATAACATTGTTAATGCTCTTAGCAACATATTTAAAACCAGATATAATAAAATTATAAGGTGGATAATAACTTGGCATGAAAAAGTCACTGTAGGCTGATTTTAATAAGCTTGCAAAAAGTTATTTAGTGGTATCACTACCACTAAACACTAAATCACCAGTCAATGAAAATGTTTAAAAATAAAAACAGACATCCTAATTTAGCATGTAGGCATTATACACATGCATGTATGTACACATGGATTAAAGACTATATAAACGTATAAACGTATAAAAGTATGCGTGACATAGTTGTTGTGGTGAAAGGGTTAAAGTTCACTGTTTGTCTGCACTAGACTGGTAATGACACCCCCCCCCCCCCCTTAACACCACCCACACTTAAACATAATAATATAACTTACTATTTTAACGCTGCCACCACCAAGACAATTCATAAATGGGGTGCCTTGGTCCCCCAGGTAAACTTAATAATAAAAATACACCAAATACAACTTAGCACAATATTTAAGGAATTTAAAAATACTAATCTCTACTAATACTACTAGTCTCCTCAGGTACCTGAAGACAAATGCAAAACTTAATGTTTATTATGACAAAAAAATAGTCACAGTGCATACACAAATATAGGTGACAATCAAAATTAGTTACACCAACGACAGATAAAACAAAAGGGATAAATTAACAGAAAATCCTAATCACTTAATTAGCACTTCAAATTAAGACTTTTGCCCCAGGGGGTCTCTGGTAGGAAAGATGGTGACTTATTTCAAAATTAGATCTTGGACCTAAGCAAGTACTCTGCCCACTTCAGTCTCATTAGAGATGTACCCTGTGGACTACCATGCTTCACCCAGTGGGGTTAAGGTGTATCTATGGAGACTCTAAGTGACCACCCCCGTATGTCCAGATCCACATTAATACAAATGGAAACATTTGGGTCTAGCTTTTCTTATGGACCTGCCACAGAAATAATAATTGCATCTGTGAGTTTATTATTTTCCCATTCTATAGAGATGGCAGACATCACAATTCCTTCCCCTAAGGTCAAGTTAGGCCACTCATGTTTGGGCTTGTTTAGAAGATGGCACTTGTCACATTCTAAATACAACAAAAATGAGGCTTAATTATTATTCTTTGGGGTAAATTTGATTTTTTCCCCCCCTTCCTTTGCATATGATACTGGAACAAGTCTCAAATACAAGGTACAGCCAAATGGCTGAAGCCAGCTAGACATTCAGGTTTTTAAAAGTGTAGGATCTCACACCTTCAGAGTCTTTATTAATTCACATCCATATGGTAAAATAATTTTCACATTCTTACGCCTTTCACACTACCCCTTCTGTCATCTGACCTCTGTGGGGGTCCCCGCTTTTGACCTCCATACAATCAAATTAACCCCTTTTGACATTGACAATACCATATCTGCCAGGCTGGCAGGTCCTTAATGCACTACATAAATTACATTAAAGGACAATATTCCATAGTGTAATTATACATTATGCACCCTTGAGGTAGAACACAATTTTGTTGGCCACACATGGCTTTTATGCATATCCCCATGCAAGGTGTCTCCCACACAACCATACAGGGGCATATCCCAGGATCCTCCCC
Source organism: Pelobates fuscus (assembly GCF_036172605.1). Lineage (NCBI taxonomy): Eukaryota > Metazoa > Chordata > Amphibia > Anura > Pelobatidae > Pelobates > Pelobates fuscus. Next base: position 184,174,925 of record NC_086320.1, on the reverse strand, counting down.
CTCCCTGGGGCCCTAGTCCGGAAGGGGGCTCTGTTCCCTTTGTCCCCAAAGCCCGCCACCAAAACACAGGGTTTCCCACCTCAGGGTTTCCCACCTTTCCGTGCATATCGCTGCACCTTCGTCAGGGTCTAAAGCCTTTAGCCCTGACGAAGGTGCAGCGATTTGCACTGAAACGCACGTTGGGTATTTTCCTCATTCACTTTATTGCACTTATGGAGGCACTCGTTGCTTAGCACATTTATTTTGTCTTTGTTTTGCTTAGACTCTTTTATCTTAAGGGGGGTCCAAGAGGTATATGGCTTCGGCTTAGTGATGCTCGGGACAGTGTTGGAACACCCATGAAGGTGTTTCTTTAGGAGCATTAGGGATACTATTTAGGCATCTATGCTGCCAGACTACTGATCATGTTGAGTAAGATGTCTGTCCATGCTCCTTTCTCTGTCTGTAGCTGTCTGACTAGCCACTGTCTACCTTGCACCTAGAAACCTAGAAACACCTAGAAACATACAGTTCTCTGTTGCTATAAGAGCGTAGCCTTCTAACCATACTGTACCTCTAAGATCTTATTTGGTATCAGCTCAGCTCACCATTTAGGCAATATCCCCATTATATATATAGTCAGTTATATATATAGTCAGTTTTCTGGAGGCAGAATCTAGCCCTTACTGACAATTATCACTGCTCCAAGTCGATTTACCTTACATCTGGACCATCTGGACTGATACATTTTGGTATTTTAGGGTCCTGCCTTAGCACTGTCTCCAGATATATCCCTTTTCAGATTGTATATTAATAAAGTAGTCTTATTGTGGGTATTATTGGAGACCTTTTTTCAAATAGATACCCTCTTCCCAACCCCCTGGGTCCTAAGCATCTTATAACAGGTTGTGTTTTTCATTAAAAGCCAGTATAGTGTCCCCCCTATCTGTCCTGTGGGGTGACACTCCATTTTTGACTTTTTCTTTATATCTATAGCACTTGGGTCCAAACCCTTTTTGGTGGATCTGGCACCACCTTACTGACCACTGTGTGTTTATCCCAGTGTCCACTGGGTTCACACATATCACTTCCTTTGGGAGGTAAATAGGCTGTACACTCCACTTGAAAGTTTAAAGGGGCATTGTGCCAAGTCCCAATATGCACAATTAGTGTTTTGAAAGGACAATACATCCCTGGGTCCATAGTCACAGGGCAAGAGGCTGGCAAGCAAACCTCTCCAAAAACCAGGGGTGAGGTCACTTTCGGCCACCCAGGAGACACTCAATAATTACTTCCTTTGCAGTTTCACACCTATGTTGCAAACGTTTGGATTAATTGGTGCAAACGTTCTAATGGGGCGTGGGGAGAGAATGGGCCAGGAAACAACCCACAAACATTCCCCCTTGTTGGCGTTCATTTAATGAAAGGGCGTCCACCCAGGGAAGTGCTCATTAATGGTTTCTGTATATATTAAAGATTAAGAGGTTTATTCATTAAAAATAAATAAATTGTGATACCATGAGAATCGATTTGGAGATTTTTGGAGAAATAAAAGTTTGAAAGTGATAGAATTTAGCCACAATTTATTTTTCTGTGACTGTCCACAAAAATATAAAACATTCAAGTCAATTAAGGTCTATTAAGGCTGAGAGCAGAATGGAATGAATTTGAAACAGTACATTGCTTTCCTGTAGCTATAAGCTTTGCTTAACAATGGTTCTGGTTGTGCCACAGTCACACTTCTTGTAAGTCCTTTTGTGCATGTTTCACAGCATAACTAATAAGTAATTTATTTCATTTGCACGAGCAGCTTTATGATGATACACAATTATGTTGGTTTCTATTGTATCATTATCTTTATTGAAAGATACAGAGTCAAAAAAATTGCAACATCAACAGTAACAAGTAGTGTGCACAAATAAGAAATGCAGATTAGCTCACTTAATTCCAGGTACAGCAACATAAGGAAGACAAAAAATCTTGTCACATAAAAAAAGAGAAGTTGGGGGGCGTGGCCGACCGGCGAACCTAATGGACGCACACTAAGCCTCCAGCTCCGGACTCAAACACAATCCAAAGCAATCGGAGAAAACTACGAAAAATGGGTAACCACAAAAAGAACAATAGTAACCAGGGACTATCAGGGAAAACTCCAACTACAAAATCGGGCTCCCTAACCCGTTACTTTAAAGAAAATCCGGACAGATCCCACGAGGCCGCGGCCGCGACCTCGAGTATTCTGGAAACAGATTCACCATCGGATTCTCAACCTCGAAGCCCTTGCTTCTCGGATAACTCCCAACATGCTGATATACAAGAGGAACTAGATTTAAAACAAATTATTAAAAACTTACCATCGAAAGCCGATATCCAGCAAATGCTGAACAAGATGGAGTCGTCCTTCCAATCCAAGATGGAGAAAATGGACACAGGCATCCAGCAACTGAATCTCCGAATCACGGATCTGGAAGAAGAAAAAGATTTAATGCAGACACAAATCACTAATATCTCGACAACGTTAGACTCACAAATCCTAAACTGGTCATCCACTCAACGCCATATCGACGATCTCGATAATAGGAGCCGTAGGAATAATCTAAGGATCAGAGGTATGCCAGAATCTCAAGGGGAAAATATCACTGAGCTTCTCACGGAGCTTTTTAATTTAATTCTGGGGAACGCTATAGATGATCCAATTCTAATGGATAGAGCCCATAGATCTATACGACCAAGAGGTCTAACACAAGAATCCCCGAGAGATATAATCTGCAGGCTCCACTATTTCAATATAAAAGACAACATAGTGAAAATTCTAAGGGACACGAGCCAACCACTCTTATTTCATGGTACGCCAATTCAAATTTACCCTGATCTCTCCTGGTATACTCTCCAAGCGAGAAGAGCGCTTAAACCCATAACCGAACTTCTGCGCCAAAGAAATATTAGATACCGTTGGGGATTCCCATTTGCTCTAATAGTAGCAGCAAAAAACACAATTTACTCCATCACGACATTCATAGATGTAATTCCTTTCCTTCGAGCTCTGGACCTCCCGAATACACCAGTTGTAGATTGGAATACCCCCCCATCAAACCAGGAACTAATACAACCCTCCCATAGGCAAAGATGGCTTACACCAGCTAGGAAAAGACGTCAAGACAGAAGATTTCAATCTCCAGATCAGAGACTAAACAAGCCTCCCATAGAAGTTACCCCACAAAGACAAAATCTGAAGGATAGCCTCCCAGAATAAGCATCCAACGCGTTACCCCAAAACATCATCTGACCCTCCACACCGGTGAGATCGACTGTCACTCGACAGCACACAAGAGACTTTTACCACCTTCCTTAACTTCCCAGGACTTATGTGTACAATTATCTCTACCTACTACAAGAAGAGACTTTTACATCCATACCACTCAGGTCGTATAATATACCTTTGAAACGAGTTATTTGAGCACATTTAAATATTGCTTTTCAGGTCTTAGCTATCTCATATGCTGTATTAATGTGCTAATTCGTATTTAGAATCGTTAAAATTTTAAGTGTATTTGCGTAAAACTGTCTAGACAGGGCCAACAACCGAATCATTTTCTTTTCCTTTTTTTTTTTTTTCCTTATTATTTCTTTGCCTGTCCTCTTCTTTCCTATAATATGATACTCCCACAAACCAATATGCAAAATGAAAATGATTATATAACTTTAAGCCTATAATACTATGATATATTAACTTCATCTCCATAGAAGTTTACCTCCTAATCGCTAAACAATCACAGCGACAGATCACACACACAAAAGAGATAATAGATGTCAAACAACTTTATTGATCAATTAAATGTCATGACTCAGAAAAGGGTTTCTACTCCCGATTAAACAACTCTCCCATAACTTCAGAATACACATCAATTCTGTCACTATATAGGTATGGTCATGAAGAATTTAACCGACCCAAAGTAGGCACTCTTAAAAACCATAATTAAAATCTTGGACAGGAAAATACACTCTATCCCCAATTAAGGACCTGGTAACTATGCATAAATGACAAATAAGCATTGGTTAAATAAGGAATATACACCTTACAAATCTCACCGGATAAAGGAGGAAACACACAAACTATCTTTTCTCCACTAAAAAACACCAAATATAGGATTGTAATTTGAGCTCCCAGCCCAAGTCTGAGCTCACGACCCCAATAAATTGTAGGTTCTAGCTTCAACGTCAAGTTAGAATCAAATATCCCTCAAGGGATTAATCTCTTTCCCTAGCTTCCTTTTACCCTTTCCGACATCTTGACCTTAACCTATCCCACTTCCACCCCTGCCTTCTCTAGATTTCTGTCTCACTTCCTAACTCTATCATCCACCCTCAATCCCCCTTCAATTCCTTACCACCCTTCCATCTTCTCCTCCTAAAGTACGAGTTGCTCGGAAACCAAGATTAGCGAGCAATCTAATTATATTCATAACGCTACTCGAAACATTTAACCTTTATAACCTGAAGAAACTGTGGTATTGATTACCAGTTACAAATAGAAATTCAGGTTACTGTTTTCTTTCTTATTGCTATTTGTGTATTAATAATTACTCATTATTGTTTTGTTCCACTATTGATTACTGCTTAACTTACTTATACTATCTTAGTACTGATTGTGCTAAATTTTTAGTAACGTTACACCTTATACCTTAGAATACTAACGTAGGAACTGGAAGATCAGAGACTTTCTCACGTGGCAGCAGGTAGATAAAACCCTATAAAATAAAACACACCAATTATACTTTACAAAAAACACTCTTACTTTAAGACTTTCCTCAAATTTTCAACAGAAGAAATTTGATCTTGGCACTTGATACTGCACAGGTCGATTTCATATTCCTAACTAGATAAATTCATAGACTTAATACCGGTTCCGCATTTAACTGCGGCAATCCCACACTCAACGTAGGTCAATCACCACACACACGAATTGGTAATTATGACTACGGTCAATATTCTTACTCAAAATGCAAGGGGATTAAACTCTCCAGAAAAAAGATCTATAGCCCTCACTGACTTCAAAAGGCATAAAGCACACATAATATATATCCAAGAAACTCACTTTAGAAAAAATTCTGCCCCTAAACTCCGCAATAAAGATTACCCACTTGGCTACTTCAGTCATTATTCAGAAGCAAAATCCAGAGGAGTAGCGATTCTCCTGAGTCAACATATACAATTCTCCTTCCAGGAACAACTGGTAGACGACTCAGGGAGATTTATATTTGTTAAAGGCAAAATTTGTAACACACAAGTCACTTTAGCCAATATATACTTGCCAAATAAGAAACAAAATCTCTCTCTCAAAAAAATACTAAACAAACTATCCATATTCAAAGAAGGTATCCTCATAATGGGGGGAGATATGAACATAACTCTAGATGAAACATTAGACTCTACATCTCAATCTAGAGAATATCAATCCCAAACACGTTCTCAAATTAAAAACTCCCTCTATGAGGCTCAACTTTTCGACAGTTGGAGAGCCATTAACCCTACCAAACGAGACTACTCCTTCTATTCTGCTCCTGCGGGCACTTACTCCCGAATAGATACAATTTTTTTGCAACATCGATATCTCTCGCTAATTAAAAGTGCAACATATGGTCCTATTACCTGGTCAGACCATGCCCATATGACACTGTCAATCTCACTACCAACTACACCTTCTCCATTCACACAATGGAAACTTAATGATCTAATTCTAAACGACAAAACAACATTACACAAGATAAAAGAGGCAACCATTCAATACTTCTCAGAAAACACAAGCCCCGACACTTCCTCTATCATGACCTGGGAAGCACACAAAGCAGTAATAAGAGGGGAAATTATCAAGGCAGCAGCAACACTCAAGAAAAATAGAGAAAAACAAGTAAACCAATTAACCAAAGACATTGTATCACTAGAAAGTAAACACAAAACCTCTCTTTCCTGGGATGACCACAAACTGCTATCTAGTAAACGCACAGAACTATCGACCATCCTACATCTACATGCTAGGAAAAAAATATCGTTAACAAAAAACATGTACTACACCCAAAGCGGAAAAGCGGGCAAACTTTTAGCAAAATCTATACAAACAGAAAGACAATCCTCTTTCATATCTGAAATTAAGAAAAAAGATGGGAACCTCACATGTCGCATGCCGGAAATACTATCATCTTTCCACGAATTCTACACTCATCTTTACAATCTCACAAACACGAAACCCACTTCCGAAGAAATAATGGAATTCCTAAAACCTAGAATTAAACGTTCTATCCCCATAAACGAAATTAAATTCTTAGACAATCCCTTAACTACAGAAGAATTCATAACCACAGTCAAATCTTTACCTATTGGCAAAAGCCCAGGCCCGGATGGCTACACTGGAAGATATTATAAGGAATTAGCTAACATTTTGGCACAACCTTTCATCAAAGCTTACAATATGAGGAAACTTTCATCCTCTATACCTAGTTCAGCTCTTGAGGCAATCATCGCTATAATACCAAAACCTGGTAAAGACACAACTCAATGCGGGAATTACAGACCTATTTCACTAATCAATATCGACTTAAAAATTCTGACTAAGATCATGGCTACTAGGCTCAAACCATTCATGCCGTCACTAATCCACTCAGACCAAGCTGGTTTTGTTCCTGGTAGAGAATCTAAAAACAACACAACGAAAATTATAAATATTATCCATTGGGCCCAAGTACACAAAACACAGAGCGCCCTACTTGCCATTGATGCCGAAAAGGCTTTTGATAGTTAATTGGTCTCTACTGAAACATACCTTGCAATACCTCAACTTTGGTCCTAGATGGATTGAATGGATTGATACCATATACTCGAAACCCACTGCAAAACTAAGAATCAATGGTCAACTATCAGACCCAGTAATGATCTCGAATGGCACAAGACAAGGATGTCCCTTATCGCCGCTCCTCTTCATATTAGTGCTGGAACCCTTCCTGCAAGGTATCCGTGACAATAACTCGATTAAGGGAATTCAAATCAAAAACCAAACCTACAAAATTACTGCATTCGCGGACGATCTACTTTTCACAATATCAGATCCACACAAAACTATCCCAAACATCATCACAGAAATGCAATTCTACGGAAAAATTTCATTTTTTCAAGCTAACCTAACAAAATGTGATCTGATGCCAATCTATCTTCCTGACTCTATCTGTCAAAAAATCAAATCCAAATTTGCATTCCAATGGAATACGACTTCTATTAAATATTTGGGAATACACATACCACACAAATTGAATTCTATATACTCAGTGAACTTCCCACCTCTGATTGACTCAATAACGAAAGACTTATCCAGATGGCACAAACCTTGCTTCGGGTTATTTTGTCGTGTAAACATTATTAAAATGAATATCCTTCCTCGTATCCTTTACCTATTACAAACAATCCCGCTATTAATCCCATCAAAATTTTTCTCTATTATCAAGTCTTTATTTTTGAAATTTATATGGGCACACAAAGCTCCACGCCTAGCCTATCAGACGCTGATTAAAACCCGAGAACAGGGAGGATTAAATCTACCAGATTTATACAATTTCTACAAAGCGACCCATCTACAAAGGCTTTATGAATGGTCGAATATTTCAAGCAAGCTTCAATGGGTAGAGTTGGAAAATAGCTTCTCAGAAGTTCCGCTTCACATACTCCCTTGGATTCAAATCGACAATCAACTTATGAGAAAACTCAACAGACATCCAACGATCTCGACTTCTTTACATATCTGGCTCAAACTGAGATCCCAAACAGAGGTAGCTCCATACCCGTCACCAATATACCCTTTAACATCAAATCCCTACTTACTCGAAGGTACTCAGGGGAAACAATGGGGTCTACAATACGAAGGCCCTTTCCTGAAACTTTGCGAAGCAACGAAAAAGAACAAACTAAAGCCCATAAGAGAACTTACTGGCACAGAAGAACATTCTGGGATTCAGTGTTTTTTCTATGAACAAATGAAACACTTCATTGACTCTAATCTGCTCTTACCGAAGGGTACGAGATCTCTTACCAAATTCGAATGTCTCTGCACCGAGCACCCGCCAAAACTCAAAATCCTCTCAGTTATGAACTCTATCATTAAAGAAGCACAGTTGCAAAACCTTCCCGCTTTCACACAAAGATGGGCAGAGGAACTCAAACTTACCCTTAATAACACACAATGGAAACAGGCCTTTACATTCATTCACAAAGCATCGACCTCTACACACGCACAAGAATGCAACTACAAAAAACTGACCCGTTGGCATAACTCGCCAGTTAATCTACACAAATATTATCATAACTCCCTTGACCTATGTTGGAGATGCAACGCCCCAGGAGCCCACCACTCTCACATTTGGTGGCAATGTCCAATAATATACAAATACTGGGAAAGAATCCACAAGATCATTTTACTTATATTCCAAAAAACATTCCAATGCACTCCTGAACATTATATCTTTCTTCTCAAACCGAAAGAATTTACTAAACAAGATCACGCACTATTCTGCCATCTAGCAATGGCGGCATCGCAGCTCCTCCCTAAATATTGGAAACAAATTCAACCCCCTTCGATTCGGGAGTGGGTGTTAAGAGTCGAAGATATCAAATTGATGGAAAAAATCACATCAGCTAAACTAGGCAGACTCTCTAAATTTCACTCTATCTGGCATCATTGGAATACATATAACACCAATAAACCTCAGGTAACCGAATAAATAGTTACAAACATATTAAGGATCTACTCCTAACTTACTAATAACTGATGATACAAACCATTAACATAACATACATGTCGAACTATCTGCACCTCTTTATATAAGTCACAACCATTCCTAAATTCTCTTGATCTTCTGATTTCTATTTATACACACACAAACTACGTTGATATAGAAATGTACAGTGATAATGTTTTTCATATTTATACTATCAACTATTAACTTGTGTTATTTAGGATGATTTTTACCGTACATAGGTTGTTATTGACCTAAAGTCCCGTTCCAAAATCCACTGGATTATTATTAATGTGTAATCGTCACTGTTAACTTTCATATTATATCATAAAACCTTCAATACTTACTCTCTAATATTATGTATAAGTATTATGTAAAAAGTACTTTGAAACTGTATATTCTTCATAACATCCATTATAATGTTTTTTCTTGGAACATGTTAAAATAAGCGTATTATTTACTGTTATCTCGCTATATCTGAATGTAAACATGTTATGTATAAAATACAAAACAATAAAAACTTTGAAATATAAAATAAAAAAAGAGAAGTTAAACACATCAAGTGCTAAATAATTTGCAGCTCCTATAGATACACTGCGGTGCAGAGTATGTGGCATTTGAAATATCAGAAATTATCTAAAAAATACCCAGACCATTTCACATTTTTGACAGAGCTTGTACCCAAACGTGAAGCACATCTTAATTATCACATTTCTGTAAGATACACAGTAACTTGAAAGAACTTTAAGACCAAATCAGAATTCCAGGATTCTGCTGTTAGGCATTTTAATGTTCCAACAGTATATTATATTTATTATAATCAAGGAATATAACCCCATATTTGGTGATTCTAGATTAAATGATAATTTAAAACAATTTTTTGGTCCAATAAAGGCACATGCAGATTGCCAAATCAATAGCAGTTTGGGACAGCTCAATCACATGTGGAGGTAAATACTGACAATACAAAAATGTGACTATTTAATTCAGTGTGCTTAGTACATCTAGAAAAACCTTTGGTGTGTAGGAAGGAAGTACACAGTACAAATCTTGAGTGTTCTTCAATTCCCTTTTCCAATCTAGGCCATGAGTTACTATTTTTGAATATTCAAGTGATTTATTATTTTTGGATAATCTATTAAAATATTTTTTTTCCAAATATTAAAATAACAATATAGGACATCTGTATTTGAGAACTGAATTATGATTGGGATTTGGGCTCATTAGAGCTATAGTAACGTCACTGCCTTAGAATGTAATGCATGGGCAAGACACCTAACGATATATCTCTGCCTAGCTCAAAATCCTTATAGATGGGGGGCGTGGCCGACCACGGAGCAAGATGGCCGCATGAATTCTTGCTCTGGCACCCTGGGCACATAATCCACTTTAATCTGGCGACATAACGCTGCATCCAACAGAATTTAAACAAAATGTCTCACAACAAAAGCAAAAAGAACTCGGCCAAACCGGACAAGATGCATTTTTTCAACCAGAAACAGCCACAACTGGTTGAGTCGCACCAGGCCGCAAATGACACCGGAGACCCAGGCTCAGAGGCCGGAATGAAAGGCCGGGGACCCGGCTTACAAGCAGACTCTGCCCCAATTACGAAGGCAGACCTCACTGCAGCACTGGAAATTCTTTCCAACAAATTAGTGACCACATGGCAGCACACAGCGGACGCCATGCGGAGGGACATACAAGAGCTAGGGAAGCGGACATCCCACATGGAAGATAAGTGTGATGAATTCGCAACAGCTCACAACGACCTAGCAGGGACCGTGGAACAATTAAAGACGAAACTTACCTACATGGAAGAAAAACTGGCGGATCTCGAGGATAGGTCCCGCCGAAATAATCTCCGTTTGAGAGGCATCCCAGAGGAGGTAACAACCGCTGAACTCCCAGCCTATGTACGTACGCTACTGCATGCACATGCCCCAGACGTACCAACGGACATGTTGCTGGTAGACAGGGTGCACCGCATCCCGAAACCTCGCTTCCTCCCGCAGTCAGTTCCGAGGGATGTACTCCTGCGCGCCCACTACTATCATATCAAAGAAATAATCCTCCGGAGCAGCAAGATGAGGGCGAAGCCTCCAACAGAATTCCCCAACGTGAAAATCTTTGCGGACTTCTCCGCGACAACACTCAAGAGGAGGAAAGAATTTCATCAAATTACTACCACACTACGCGCACAAGGCCTAAGGTACAGATGGGGGTTTCCCACCAAACTTATCACTAAAGATGGCGACACCACTATCATACCCACCCCCGAAGAAGGCCTGAAGCAATTGAAGGCCTGGGACCTGCCGGTGGAGGCACCCGAACACCAAACGAAATCGTCCGGGCACCTCAAGCCCGACTGGAAGAAAACCTCTAAAGGACATTAAAGCCAGTTGACTCACTGGTTTATGAGACTGAGACAAAATCAAATTAACAAGCACGGACTCAATGGGACCGGGCCGGGCAAACATCGCTAGATCGGGGCCTCCCGCCGAAACAGTAAACTGTGACGAAGTGTAAACGGAGCAGGAACCGAACCGGGGGTCCCCGGTCGAGGTAAGCCGGCACAAACCACAGGGCCTCCCTTATATACCCTTGTACGAGAACACGAGACTTACCTCTGTGAAAGGGCGAGAGAATCCATCACCGCCATTACTCTGTGCCTCACGCCACTCCGACAACGAGGCGCAAGCAGAGCCGGGGTGGACGTGGGGGTCCTGGGCCTACACACACTCAACACGAACTGGGTAACCATCTCCTGGCAAGAGGTATGTGGGTCACGAATAGACTGTTCAAAACCTAACCTTCTCGGACCGGGTCTTCTACCGGCCCGTGACGAGGCTCAAGCAGAGCGGGAGCCGCGGTGGGAGCCCCGGACCCGCATTAGTGAGAACAGGACACACCACCTTCCCCCCTTGAAATAGGTGCTACGTGGAGAGCCAATATAACTTTCCCGGTCTCTCCCGGTCTCTCCCGATCAGCCTGAGTAACTGGGCCTCGAGCCGCACTGGCGACGAAGTGCAAACAGAGCCGGTGCGGATGTAGAGACCGAGGCAGAACCCACAGCTTTGACTCAACATGCACGAGCGGTATTCCCCAAGAAGAAACATGTACTTTTTATTTTGGCTCTCTTTCCCCTTTCCCCTTCTCTTATGCTTACAAATGGAACAGACAGGCCGCATGTGGACTACTCATACGGAGCTGGGACTTCCCGCCGGCCTGTGACGAGGCGTGAGCAGAGCCGGTACCGGCGCGGAGTCCCCTGGGTCCAGACTAACATATGTGAGTGTGCCAAATATCTTTGCAGTTCCCCCAAATTTCAGATCACCATCGAGGTGAGAATCCCCGAGCACGGCTCGTACCACGCATCACAGGACATGTGTCGCTCCACAGAGCCGGGGAACCCAAGAATAGAGACTCAATACAACACCATGGCCTGCTAGACATGTACCATAAAAATGTAATGTATTGGGGAACGAAACATGGTATACTAGACAGAAAAAGCAACTGGGGAAGGGACAGGATAAAAATGAGGGGATAGAGTGGGAGGGAATGCTTGTATGGGGTTTGTGGGGAGGGGGAGGGGGACGATGGCAAGTCAGATGGGAGGTAATGGGGAAGATCCGTTATGGAATCTTGAGCAAGGGGAAGTTAGGTGGTATATACAATGTGTTAATATGCTAACTGATATGTCGACCCCCCTACTCACCTACGGGCCCCACAGACCATAACATACTAAGCCACACGTATTGGTTACACCCATGACGAACCACATGACAATACAGAGATACTAAAGAGCCCCAAGAGCCGCAACTAAACCCCGGTCCCAGGCCCGAACCCAAGCCCGTGCACCTTACGTAAGCGAAAGCAGCCAAATAAAAGAGCTAAACCGAGCCCAGAAGGGCGCCAACGACCACGCAAATGGAGGAAAGGAATTTCTCCACTTCCCCGAGTGTGGAATACCCACATGAGATCTCCAAAGGAGATACCATGTACATAGTTATCCCACCTCCCCTATGTCACCTACCCTTAACCCCACCAAGACCACGATCGCTCAAATTCCTAACGATAACATACACAATACGCAACTCACACCACTATCAACTACCCTATAGAGGCAATGGCCCCAAGATCTGCTACCACAATCAAAGTGGCCTACCAAGGGACACATATAAAACACATAAGAGGCAGAGGGACAAAACTCCCCACAAGATAAAAAAAACAAAAAAACAAAAAAAAACACAAAAAAAAACAAAAAACAAAACAATGCAAATCAGGGCATACCGCCCAAACACAAAAGCAACCTTTTAAAATCCAATAAGTAAAGTATGAAAATACAAGCCATAAATGCTCGTGGCCTTAACACGCCACACAAAAGGAGGCTTCTCCTTGAAGATGCGACTCGAGCAAAAGTGGATGTACTTTGCGTACAAGAGACGCACTTTGTCCACAACAGGGTTCCGGCCTTCGCCAGTAGGGACTACCCTGTACAATACCACTCAACTTATTCCACAAAGTCACGAGGGGTCTCCATTCTTATTCACAAATCAGTATCATTCGAACTTCTAACCCTAAAAAAAGATGCACAAGGCAGATACCTGATATTAGGCTGTACACTAAACAACTCATTATACACTCTGGTGAGTGTATATGGACCCAACACTAATCAAAGAAATTTTCTGAATAAGGTCCTCAACAAAATTCACACTACCCAAAAACAGTCCATAATCCTGTGTGGAGACCTGAATCACGTACTGCAACCTAAACTTGATACTACATTAACAGACAAATCACCCAGACTCAAACAATTACGTAAACAAGCGACAGAGATTATGAAAATACTGACGGACCATGATCTATATGACACATGGAGGTCCCAATACCCCAATGGTCGAGAATACTCATTCTACTCCCCGGTACATGGCACGTACACGAGAATAGACTATATATTTACATCTGGGAACCTGCTTCCACAAGTAGAACACAGTAAGATAGGGAATATTGTATGGTCTGACCATGCCCCGGTGCATCTATCCCTAAGGGACGCTTTCAACTTCCGTGGGACTACACAATGGCGTCTGAATGACACCCTACTATATGATCAGGAGTTCTGCTCCAAACTCACAGACGAACTAACATCATACTTCAGCACTAATGACACACCGGACACCTCCCCTGCTACTCTATGGCAGGCCCACAAGGCGGTCATAAGGGGCATTCTCATAAGCCAATCATCATATCTACACCGACGATCAAAAACAGAGTACATGGAGCTCCTGCGAGCACTAAGGGACACAACTGCTGCACATACGCAAAACCCATCCCCATCCTCGCAACTCCGCATTGACCAACTGAGACAGAAACTGAATGACATACAATTGCGCAACACAGCACTTCTGACACATAGGTTAAAATTGAATACATACACCCAAGGTAACAAAGCAGGGAAAACACTAGCAGCGCTTCTGAAGCACAAAAGACAAAATGCAAAAATACCATATCTTGTAAACTCACAAGGAAATAAAGTGCATAACCCTCAGACTATAAATGACATGATGGCGGAATACTATGAGACTCTATATAACCTACGGACGGACAAACAAACACACCAACCCACAAACACGGACATAGAGAAATTCTTAGCCGACATTAAACTACCCAACCTACCAATACAATCCCAAAAAATGCTGGAGGATCACATTACCCAAACTGAAATTGCAGACACGATTAAAGCCCTCCCAAAGGGGAAATCACCTGGCCCGGACGGGTTCACAAATATCTACTACAAAACCTTTGCACATATTTTGATCCCCACATTAGAAAAACTATACAATGACATTATCACCACAGGAACTATTCCGAAAGAAATGTTAATAGCTCACATAACCACCCTACCAAAGCCAGGGAAACCCCCACACAAATGCCAAAACCTACGCCCCATATCACTATTAAATACTGACTTAAAAATATTATCGAAGATATACGCCAACAGACTAGGTACCATTATACCATCCCTAATCAATGCCGACCAGGTGGGCTTCGTTCGAGGCAGGCAGGGATCGGATGGAACCAGAAAATTGATCAACATCCTTCACAAGATCCAGAAAACGGGGGAACCCAGTGTGGCTCTGTCACTGGACGCGGAGAAGGCGTTTGACAGGCTACACTGGGGATACCTAAAAGCAGTACTAAAGAAATTTGAGTTCCCAAACAGCTTCATTACACTAGTCTCAACAATTTATGACAATCCAACAGCAAAAATAGTCAACGGGGGGTTCTCCTCCAGGCCATTCCACATCTCAAACGGTTCGAGGCAGGGCTGCCCACTGTCACCCCTACTATACATTTTAGCTTTGGAACCACTAGCACAAAGTATAAGGGACTCTGATAACATACAAGGGATCCAAATAGGCGAGAGCTCGCATAAGATTACTCTGTTCGCAGACGATGTCATGCTTACCTTGGCTAAACCTGATATCTCTCTACCGGCTCTTCAATCTTTAATACAACACTTTAGCAACTGCTCATATTACAAATTAAATGTTACCAAGACGCAGGCTATGGGTCTCAATATCGCAGAGGACCAACTAGCAGTCCTACGCAGCTCACATGCATACGACTGGAAAAGCGACCACCTAACCTTCCTAGGCATCAATCTCACACCGTCCCTGCATAAACTACACAAGGCGAACTACACAAAATTATTAAAAGACATTAGATACCAACTCCAAGGCTGGACAGGGAAATATGTCTCCTGGTTAGGTAGAATCGCGGCAGTGAAAATGATGGTTCTGCCGAAACTACAATACTTGTTTAGGACTCTTCAGGTTAGAGTGCCGATACATTTCCTCACAGAAGCCCAACGAGTCCTGAACCAATTCATTTGGGGGGGGAAAAGACCCAGAGTTGCGGCAAGTATACTATATAGACCCTTTAAGGCAGGGGGAATGGGAGTACCGGATGTGAGAAAATATTATACAGCAGCCATGTTAAACACACTCATATCCACCTTCCACCACAAAACACTGCAGATCTGGAGCCAAATAGAGGCGGCACACACAGGTGGGACTATGCTACCCACGCTCATATGGATACCCAAACATAAACGACCTAAATACACAGACATATGCCCCACAACGGAGGCAACACTCCATGTCTGGGACAACTACTATAGAAAACAATACACAGCGACACACATCTCCCAAGCTCTACAGATCCAAGCTCTCAAAATCCTGATCCCCGGATTTGATTGTGGAGTGTGGAACAGATGTGGCATCGACAACATCTCCCAGCTAATGACGAAAGGCCGACTAACGGACTTTCCAACATTGGTTGAGATGTTTAATATCCCAAATAAAGCATATTTTTCTTACCTGCAACTACAGTCTTGGATGCACAAACATATGACACAGCATAAGTCACAAAACCAGGGCCATGAGCCCACTGATATGGAAAATCTATGCACTACGCGCAAACCTCCCCAACGGATGCTGTCAGTGTTATACAAGCTACTCCAGAAGGACGAGCAGGTAGAGACACTAAGCTATGTAAGAGCATGGGAAAAAGAATTAAATCACAACTTCTCAAGCGACACATGGTCTAAGGCCCTTACTGCACACAAACACCTCACTCTGAATGCATCCCACGTAGAAATTAGCAGGAAGGTGTTGTACCGATGGTATATGGTGCCAACCAGGCTACACAAAACAGATAAAGGCAAATCAGCTGAATGCTGGAGATGCAAGAAGGAAGCGGGAACAATGACCCACATATGGTGGTCATGTCCAGCGCTCAAATCCTTTTGGGAAGGTATATCAAAAGCCATATTGGAGGTAACAGGCACCACAATGCCTCATACGCCAGAAACGTACCTACTATTAGTACTGCCATCAAAAATGCATAAGGCCGACAAATACCTAGCCTACCACATAGTCATAGCAGCACTCACGTCAATTAGCAGAACATGGCTAAACACAAACCCACCCAGTGTTGACCAATGCATCACCTCAATAGACACCACTAAGAAATACGAAAAGGCAGCACGACGACTAAGAACCACAAACAAATATTGGCAAACAGCATGGGAAAAATGGGACGCATGGTGCAAAGCTACCAGAAGGTGTACTCCAACATAGCACCAAGCCATCGCACCCACCTACATTTCCCGGAGTAGCAAACACTGAGGAAAGTGATCGACCCCTCTCCCCTTGCCCCACCCTTTCTTCCCCTCCCATACCCCCCTTAATATGTTAAAATATGTAAATCTTTATAATCATCAGATGAACGAGAAACGGGAACAATTGCAGTTCATGTATAACACTTTTATAGGTTCCTGAAAATGTTTGACGACAACATGCACTGTTTATGATGTAACCTTTATGCGATGTAATTATGCTCGTTTGTCTGGTTTTTTTTTTTTTTTTCCTTTTTGAAAATTCAATAAAATATTGAACATAAAAAAAATAACAATATAGCATATAGAAAACTACACCAGTATATTAAAAAATATCAAAATATTAAAGTCATTAATATTTAAAATAATAATAAATCATTTGAAAAGATTATCCAAAAATATTAAATGGAGGCTCTATTTGGAAATTAGGTGATTAGCAAACAAATGGTCCTGGAAGCAATAATAGCGGGAAGTAATCATTCCTTTATCATTTGGCAAATGCATTAGTATTTGTTCTATTTTATGACAGTAAATTGGTTCTTCAGAGGGACCCAACGAAGAAGGTTTTTAATTTGAAAAAGAACAGGTTTCTAATCTGAAGGGATCTAAAAATATATTTGGTGGACAATTATATACAGAGTTCTCTTAACTAAAGGGGACCATTTTTGGTCGGCTATACAGAAGGACTACCATTGCCATTCTTTTTCTAATCCATTGAGCAATGCTAAGATACGGAATCCATGGATGCAAAGTTTAAATAGGGACAACTTGTGATATAAGGGTCAGATAGTTTACAGCATGATTAAACCAGTGCATGGAGAAAACATATAGCTAAATTTTGTTCATGCCATGATTCAGCATGGGCAAATTTTAGAAACAAATAATTTGAGCAAAAATTAGGAAAAAAAATAAAAAAAATAATTCTATGACTGTGCTGACATTCTAAAACTACAATATTTCCTGGCATAATTGCTATGTAATATACATTTTTGCAATGCCAATTCTGAGATGACAAAATTAGATTATAAATGTGAAGTAGAAAAATAACAAGTGAGAGAACTTCTAATTGCCATCTTGTATTAGTGAAAAATGGAAAACTGGGGTCATTTTAAGCAGAATCAGGAGATTTATGCCAAAAAAATAAAGAAGTCAATGGGCATGCAGAAAAATAAAACCCCGGTGAACCATCAACACAATACACATAGGAAGACTTTCTGAGGAAAGATAAAAAAAAGTGCATTTGATAAATAAAAAGTAATCATGTGTACTAAACCCTTACAGTATATAAAGTGTGAATACATGTAATGAGGATAATACATTGCTATCAATAAGTGTACTGGGTAAAGTGCTAATGCAGTCAAAATGTTAAAGTCAATTAGCATAATATAAAGTGACAATGTACTAAAATCTAAAGTGCAAAATATGTGAACATGTGAATTAGAAAGTGACTGAAGTGACTGTGCAAAATATTGCATGTAACGTGTATAATGTATGAAATAAGAGGACCAGGGTTGAGGGTGAGAACCCCAGCAATGCTTAGAGAAAAATGTTTTTTTTTAAAAAAAAGTAATTAGAAACATTGTATTCCAGGGGTGGGGCTTGGCAGCCATGCTGAGCAGATGCTTGGGAATAGAGCTCCCTGAATATACCGTTTCAAAACCCGAGAACTGAAAGAGAAAAACAGGATATAGGGAATAATTCAGGGCCACAAAACAAGATAAAGGGGCTAATGGATATTTCCCAAATAGTGCCTACAGTCAAACTCTAAGATAGATGGAATGACCCTCAAATATGTACAAGTATAAAAGTATAAAGTATAAGTATAAAAGACCCACAGTGGACAGTAATCCAAATGGAATAACAACTACAGTAAAAAGGAGGGATCCCTACCTTTATTAGTTCTAAGGAATAAGGACAAAAAAGGAAGGGGCGAGGGGGGATTAAGATTACCATACAGGGAGGGAAGACTAAATTTTGCTCCAAGGAGCGGTGGCAACAGAGTCCCATGATAGGAGCACTTGTGTACTGGAAAAACACGAGAACTAATCAAGTTCAGGGACCACAGAGTTACACATCAAAAAACAAATGTTAATAGAGCCTGGAGCAAAAAAGGTTGTGATAGGAGGTAAGGGGATAAAGATGAGGGTAGAATGGTCTAAAGCCCCACTATTAACACATAACCTCAATGAATCTTTCCCTGTAGTACCTCAGCATCACGGACTAACCGCTAGTGCTTACCTAAACCACTCTCCCTGCATATGTCTTAATCATAAAGTAATGAAATTAAAAAAAAATCATTGTGCATAACGATAAAAAAGTAGTAAAAAAAAGCAACAAATAGCTCGAACAAATGGTACATTTAGTGGCCAAATAGCTTGTACAAATGAACAATTAGAGGCTAACTCATTAAAATATCAGCTAATGAGAAATTAAAGAATGCAGGCAAAGAGATATCTAATCTATATACAAGTTTAAATTACTTAAAAATATAAAATAAGTTTAGTCCATCAATGAAAACTACCGAAAAGATTAGTGCAATTTAAAAAGATTAATAATCACCTTACGGTAAAAGCAAGTAGAGCATTGAAAAAATTAAAATTGAAATGGTATTATAAAGGCAACAAGGTAAATGAATGAACTACAAACAGACTGAAAAAAAGCAGACAGGGGGATAAAAATAAGAAAAAGGGGAATTAATACAATGCCCAGATCAAATTGGAGAGGCATTCACCAATTACTATCAGAATTTATATAATTTACCATCAAGTACCTATAATCCTGCAGTAAACAAATATTTTAAGAATTGTAATTTGACTTACATTAATGAGGTCCAAAAAGAAAAACAAGACTCTTCAATTGGAGTGGAATGGGTGATAAAGGCAATAGATAAATTAAAACAAAAAAATCCCAAGGGTCAGATGGTTTCTCCAACTTATTTATCAAACTTCTAAAAGAAAATAAAAGTGAGCTTGCAAAACTTTTAATGAGATCAAACAGAACGCTAGCACTCAAGACAAATTGCTGAGGGCAAACATCATTCCTATTCCCAAACAGAACAAGGATTAACAACTTTTATCTAATTACATACTAATCTTGTTATTGAATACCGACGTAAATATATACCCATCGATTCTCACAGAAAGAATAAAAACTATAATACATGATGTTATAGATAGAGTTCAAGTTCATTTTATACCAGGCAGGTCTGCAATTAATCATATGAGAAGAATTATAGATATTATTGACGGTGCTGAGAAAAGCAGAATTCCCCTGATCATTCTGTCAATTGATGCCAAAAAGTCCTTTGACAGGATAGGATGGAATTTTATGTTTAAAGCACTAGAGAATTATGGTTTTGGGATGGGAATGATGAATGCAATTTGGGCACTATATATATAAATCCATCAGCCAGGATTAAAGGACCTAATTTCTTTCCAGAAAGTTTTAAAATAAATAATGGGACATGACTGGGATGTCCACTTTCACCTTTGCTATATATTTTGGCATTAGAACCCCTTGCGATTAGTATCCGAGCAAACCAACACATTAAGGGTTTTCATACATATAACAGTGAAAGCAAATTAAACTTATATGACAATGATTTATTAATAACTCTAGAAGGTCCTGATGTTTCATTGAAAGCCTTAACTGTAGAAATGGGCATACACTCTAAATACTCAGTTTATAAAATTAACTTCGATAAGTCAGTATTTTTAACTAAAAATCTTCAAACAAAGGTGGTGGAAGTTTATATGGAAATATTTGGGGTTGATTTGGGCCCAATATATTAAATATTTGGGTATAAATATCACTGCTTCTTTGAGTTCCTTAGTAGAAAATAATTTTCTCCTTTAATTACAACAGTCAAATAAAAAATTAATAAATTGGAAAAAAAAATGAATTTTTCTTGGTGGGGAAGGATAAATGTAATACGTGCATATATATCACCAAGTTGGAATTATTTCATTAGATTAATACCTCTAAAATGTTCAGGACATTGGCTCAAAATACATTCTTTATGTTTAAAATGTATATGGTCTGGGAAGAAACACAGGATAAAATGGAAATTAATATCCTTAAATAGTAAACAAGGTGGCATGGCTATGCCCGATATTTTTAAATACTACAAAGCAAGCCGACTCATGCATGCCATGATTACACAGAAGAGCTGTTCTCAAAAAGAGAAATGGTTTGTCATAGATTAAGATTTATTTTCTATTAAGCATTTAACTGCTTTATTCTGCTCATTGGGAGTATGTAGGGACTGACAAGAAATATTCAAAATTAAAATTTGTAATAGATATACTAGATTCATGGTGCCATATAAAGAAAAAAACTCAAATAAACTGCTAGGTTCTTTATCACAAAAAATTCTTGAAGGAAACATAGAAAGTTTAAATAATTGGTATATAAGTGGAATATATAATATGATATTATTCTACTCTGGTTATTGAAGAGAATCTACCTGGGAGAGAACTATTTAATTACTTAAGAATAAGCGGTTTAATTTCCAAGTTTTTACTTAGCACTACTACAGAGGCAGTGTAACACTTATAATTGTTATATAATCAAGCTAACTTTAAAGGATACATTTCAAAATAAGTACAAATACTATCAAAAACGAGTGTAGGCATTAATTGTAACACAAAAAAATGGGAACGAGATCTAGGTATAGAATTACAATATCAAGACTGGACGACTTTGTTAGTATTAACATACAAACGTATTCATGCCTTAAATTTAAGATAAGTGCAATATAAAAGTCATAACAGATGCTATTGAGTACCAAGCAATTAGTTAAATTAAAGAATTGCATAAACCCAGATACAAATTGTTGGAGAAGTGGAACGAAACTGGGTAAATTTTTCCATATATGGTAGATTTGCCACTTCATAACTCCTTTTTGAGAGGAGGTCTTGTTTATAAAAATGTTATGTGATATTGAGATTGACAGATCTCCAGAAGTTGCATTGCTACATTTTAACCTCAAGGTAGTGCATAAAGATGCTCTTCCTATAAATAGTGATGTCCCGAACGGTTCGGTGGCGAATAGTTCCTGGCGAACATAGCTTGTTCGCGTTCGCCACAGATGGCGGACATATGCGATGTTCGGTCCACCCCCTATTCATCATCATTGAGTAAACTTTGACCCTGTACCTCACAGTCAGCAGACACATTCTAGCCAATCAGCAACAGACCCTCCCTCCCAGACCCTCCCACCTCCTAGACAGCATACAATTTAGATTAATTCGGAAGCTGCATTCCTTTTTTTATTATTATTATTTATTAATTTTTTATTTATTTTTTTAGACAGAAATGTGTTATATTTGAGCTGTGTAGCTCTTACAATAGCTATTTGCTTCCAAAATTGATTAAAGAGTCTGTCCAGCTTAGACTCAATATCCTGCCATGCTTTGCTGGTACCAGGAGGACACGCAGCTGCCGCCATATTGGGAGAGTCGCAGATGAGTATGTCAGCCTGGGCGGCTGTGCTCTGTGCGTCCATTAGCTCCAGACAGCCTCTCAAGGGTGTACCGGGATAACCCCCACTGGTCCGAGGAGGGGGGTAACGGAGCTCCTGCCGGGAAGTAGCTGCTCCTGGGCATCCCAGGTTCGGGAGATCGGACGCCTCTCCCGCCAGGTGAGCACCAGGCCACACATGCCACGCGGAGGTAAGTAAGACTCTGTCGAGTTGCTGACCGCTATTAAGCATGTCGGGTCGGTCAGGTAGGAGCAACATTGCTGGGTCATCCCCTTCTGGGGTGAAATTCGCTTGTTGATAGCTGCTTAAAGTGAGATATTGAGGGAGCTCACACGAAGTGCGTCTTTCCTCCATGACAGCTAGGCCCCGCCCCCCGGAAGCTGCATTCTTAGTGAGAGGAGGGACAGTGTAGCTGCTGCTGATTTAATAGGGAAATCGATAGCTAGGCTAGTGTATTCAGTGTCCACTACAGTCCTGAAGGACTCATCTGATCTCTGCTGTAAGGACAGCACCCCAAAAAGCCCTTTTTAGGGCTAGAACATCAATCTGCTTTTTTTTTCAGTGTAATCTAATTGCAGTTGCCTGCCTGCCAGCATGTGTGTCAGGCTCACAGCGTATACTGTGCCCACTTCCCCAGTGCTACCACTCATATCTGGTGTCACAATAGCTTGCATTTTTTAAAAAAATAAACTTTTTTGACTGTAATATAATAGCAGTCAGTTTCCTTCACACGTGTGCATTTCAGGGCCTGCCAGGGCACAGTGTCCAACCAGTGCAACTCATATCTAGTGTAACAGTAGTGTACATTTAAAAAAAAATTACAGGGGCTTGTTGTCACCTTTCGGGGACCCTTGGTGTTGTACGTGGCTGGGTGGAGGAAGAGACCTAGGAATTGGAAAACTAGTAATTTACCACAATAAATTAAAGGGGCCATAGTCACAGGGTAAAAGGCTGGCAAGTAGTCCCCTCCAAACCCCAGTGGTGAAGTGGCTTTTGCCGAAGGGACCTCCTGAAACAAAACTATGAATCGCTATTGAGAGAGGTAACAAATACACTAAAAGCATGGGAGGCAAAATACTTGACATGGCTGGGGAGACTGGCAGCAGTGAAAATGTCCAAACTTCCCAAATTCCAGTACTTACTCAGAACACTACAAATTTACATACCTAAGGCTTATCTAACCAAGTTACAATCCCTTTTGACACATTTCATATGAGGAAACCATAAAATCTGGGTCACCACTAAGATACTGCAAAAACCCATCACACAAGGTGGTTTATGCTTGCATGACATTAAAGCATACTACAAAGCAGCACTGCTCTCCTCAGTAATAATCTCCCATACACAGGTTAACACCCCCTAGTGGATCAAGATCGAGTCCTTCTATACTGCACCAGGGGCTTGAAGTATCTGTTTTGGATACCATGTTCCAAAAGACCCCAGATGCCAAATATACCTATCTAGTGGGATAACTTAAAAAACAATTAGGGTCGGAAAACTCATGGTCTCATGCTACCCCCATAAAATGCATACACATAATTAACCCCTCCTTTGACTTTAAACCCTGGGTGTCCAGGGGTAGATCAAGTTGTGCCTCCCACCTAGAACTTATGAGGAAGATACAATATAGATGGTACATGTGCCAGATAGACTGGCAAACATGTTACCAAACACTTCCAGCATGTGTTGGAGATGTAAACAATAGGTGGGTAAGATATAGCACATATGGTGGATGTGTGCAGAAATCAAAAATTCTTGCAGACGGGGGTGAAACTCGCAACAGATGCAATAGGTGCACATGTTGAACCCACCCCCAAACTTTGTCTCCTGTTTGCATTGCCAGATAGCCTCCCTGGCCCAGTATCTTTCTTGATCTTTCATAAACTAATTGCTGCAAACTTATTAATAGCCAAGGCATGGAAACCACAGATCTCCCAACAATACCAGCCCTATTGAACCAAATCTCACTGAACCTAGTCTATGAAATAATGGCGCATAGACACATCCGACCCAATAAGCACTTACAAGAGGCATTTGAAAAATGGGGGACCTCTATCACTAATACTGTAGATGAGAGGACTAGAGACAATGGACAGGAGAGGTGATGCATACAGGGGAAAATGAAGGGAGAGTGAAAGGGATTAATAAAAAAAAGGGAGGTATAAAGGGACAAGGGTACGGGGACAGGGGGGGGGGCAGAGGCGAGGGAGAAAGGGAAGTCATAGCTGACGGACAAACTAAGGGGAGATTTCTAGACAGCACGGTTCAACAACCGTATCATGTAACCGAGCTCGAAATGGTACTAACAACCACAAGGTGCACCAAATATTCTGCAAAAGCCTCATAACATATAGCATATAGTATCTATCACGAATACAGTATGACAAGATTCTTGTATAAAACACCTGCGCAAACTCAAACTCACCCTGTACATAGTTTTTCCTTTTTTCACCACTCACCTTTTATTTCTTTTAAAATGTATATTAAAAAGAGTCAAACATGAAGGTGAGGGTAGTTTAGAAGGGGGAATAGACCCCCGCTCAATGGGTATGATTAGGGAACCGCAAAGGAGTACACAAGGAGTCAGACGGTAGAGAAAACAAAACAACAACACTCAGCTAAAGGAGCCAATCAGTTAGGCCTCGAGACTGGGAGGAAGGTAAAGGTGGGTAGCTTCAGTGGCCAAGCTATGAGTTATCAAGAGGGATGTCCTGGAACTATCCGAGGAATTAAACAATCGGGGGAATATATATTGCTCTCCCAAATAATGCAAATAATAATTACCGTAGGCTGAAATATAATCACACTATGCTCCCTACTGCGCTAGGTTTGAATATGCATACCCTTACTCCTTTTCTCTTCTGTACCCTGTTGCAATGATCTTGACTCAATAAAAAGTGTCAAATTGAAAAAAAAAGCTATAGAAATCTATACACAATGTATGTCCTTTAGCTTACAATCTAAGGAAATTAATTATTTTAGATCATTACATAAATTCAAATGAGAAAAAGCAGCTATTAACTACTTGGGGGTGAAGATTACTTATAACATCTTAGAAATGGCGGAGTACAATTACTCACTACTACAAGAAATAAAAAGACAATTCAAGATATGGAGTAAAGTTGAATTATCTTGGTAGGGGAGAATAGAGACAACAAGAGCATATATGGTACCAAAATGAACATACCTATACAGAACTATACCACTCAGGGTAAATACGGAAATGCTACATAAATTCTACTCAAAACACTACTCAATCTTTAGATACCCACAAGCCCTTGAAGGGGGTATCACGATCTATAGAATTTATGCGATGTTTGGAAACCCACTGATTAAATGGGAATCTAATATAAACAACACCTTTGGAAATCAAGAATGGAAACAAAGTATAAAGTTAGTGAAGAAAAATGTACACTGTATAAATTTGATAGAATCATTTCAAAATATTATATAGGTGGTATTTGGTTCCAACCAAATTAAATAAAATCAACATCATACACACCGATCAATGTTGGAGATGTGGTAACAGCAGACGAACCCATTACCACATTTGGTGGCAAAGTAGAGAACTAGACAATCTCAAATTAAATTTTACTATACTATTGGAGAAGATTTGTGCCCGAATTTGACCCCCTAGCTCCTCCTTCTTCATATGGACCTACCAGAGTGGAACAATCCACTTATTAATCTTTTGATTCAATTACTGATGGCCTTTAAAATTAGCATAGCAAGGAATAGGAAACAGCGAGGAAAACCAGAGTTGTACGAGATAAAAAATCAAATCAAGTATCAGTTTAGAATGGAGAAGGGTTACAATCTATTATCTAACCAGTTAGACTCCTACTCAAAGATTTGGTCACTTTGGGAATCTTTCCCCTATGTCAGTTAAGATAATGAAAACTCAGATCTTCTCTCCCTGTGTCAGTATGAAGGTGGTATGAATTTAATAGATATGTTTTAATCGATACTCGAAAAAGATGAGATTGCTATAACTTTGTACAAAATGTTTTACTATCAAATATATGTATCTGTAATTTCAAACTGTTAATAATGTAAAAAGTTTTTCAAAAAATTCATATAAAGAATTATAAATATAAAAAAAGATCATTGGCACAAATGGTGACCAAATAATCCTTTGTTTGTAAAAATACACAAAATAAAAAATCAAAATCAAATATATGTGTGCTCGGCTGTTTTGTCCAAAATGTTTAGTACATTGTAGCAGAGAGAGAGTATTTTGAGTGTTGTTCATTTGCGTAAACAACCATGGCCGAAGATTCATTACAGTACTTTATTTTGGCGTGTGCAAGATGCTTAATTAAAATGTACTTAAAGATTTCCCTAGATGGGAGTAATAATTCTGTCTGTAAGTCTGGAAACTGTTTTAGTAGAGTAAAATGAAAGAGGTCCAGGCACTCCTTGGTTCAAGACAGGCACTTTATTGGAACCACAGCAGCAACGTTTCAACCCAAGAGTCTTTGTCAAGCTGGGTCTTGCTAGGGTCTCCCACACATATTGGAGTACTCATAGAAGAATCTATTTGATTTACTCAAAGAGTGCAGCATTTTCTGGGAAAGTAAGTCCTTAAGTTTCTTGCGTGTCTGTCAGTTTTAGGTGTGCATTGTCCGTTGAGAGTCTTTTATGGTGTTTGTAGAGGAGCTTCCTGTACCCCGGCTGGGTACCTCCGTCATGGATCGCTTCCTAGCTGGAACCGGAGAAAACTGCAGCTCTTCTGCCCCAGTCACCATTGCTTGACTGGGGTCCTTCTGGAGCTTTCCAACCCGACCAGGCTGCATCTCTCCTTTCAGGCAGGTATGGTCTCCTCTGCCTATTCCACTGCAGCCCTTCTTCCCGACAGTTATCGTCCTCTCTGCCTATTTCACTGCAGTCCTTCTTCCAGGCAGTTATCCACCACTAAAAAAAATAGAAGTTAAAAGCTGCGCCACTAGAAGAGTAAATAAATAGTCCAGATAAAAGGGAAAGTCCAAATAAAATAAGTAAAATCTTAGCTGGATAAATCTTCTTTAGGTAGGATAGTCTATATAATACTGGATGGGGAACGATGTCCTCGTCGTCCTTCCACAGGTAAATCCAATAATATGAAAAGATAAAACAAATATCCAAAATAGTGTAATATATTCAATTTAAAATTAGGAGCTCCTCTGAATACTATATTAGGACGTTCTGGTAGAATTTTATTTAGGGTGTCATCTTGTTTTAAAATATGCCAGTGTTTTTTTTATAATCTTTTTTATATTTCCACTTTTATTATTAAAATCAAAAATAATAGGGAGGGGCATAAATTCACCTGTATCTTTATATCTCTATCTAAATAAAATTCTACCAGAACGTCCTAATATAGTATTCAGAGGAGCTCCTAATTTTAACCCCTTAAGGACACATGACATGTGTGACATGTCATGATTCCCTGTTATTCCAGAAGTTTGGTCCTTAAGGGGTTACATCTCTCCTGACTAAAAATTTTACTAGAGAAACAAAAACTAAACCCTCTTTATCCCTATTTCCTAAAATTAAAGGTTTCTGCAAATGCAAATCGTGTATAGTTTGTAGAACTACCCATTCATCATTACCATCTAAAATAACTGAATTTACCTCTAAAATAACAAACAAGGTTTACAAAATTGATGATTTTATCAACTGTACCACAAAAAATGTGATTTATCTGCTGGAATGCCCTTGTGGCCTCCAATATGTTGGAATGACCACAAGGTGCTTCAAAACAAGAATAAGCGAACACTGCAGAAACATTAAAAATGGATATCTGAATCATTCAGTGTCCAAACATTTTCTCATACATAATAAAGACCCAAAAATTTTAAAATGTATGGGTATTAAGAAATGCTCTGTCTCTTGGAGAGGAGGAGACATAAAAAACATATTGGGACGAATAGAAATGAAATGGGTATATGAACTTAAGACTCTGATACCCCAAGGCTTAAATTCAGACTTTGATTTGTATAATTTTATCTGATATTTTGTGCCTTTTTATTCTGTATCTTCCTATGGTATCATCAGTTTTTATGGTTCCCATCTATATTTTACATAGTTTTATCTTATGTTTTATTTATACATATCTGTTCATTTCTAACATATGTTATTATTATTTCCTGTTTCCACCCATTTATTTATAAATTCCCCTTGCCCTTGTATTTACTTATTTTATCCCCTTGTATTATTATCTTTCCCCCTATATTGTTTATTTCCCAACACTCTGGTTCCCTAATCCAAATGGCTGCAGCTACTGTGCTAGCCGATTTCTAATTTACATATTCCCCGCCCATTCTCCCGTCACTGGTGGCTAGTGTTTCCACCAGCGTGTGTCCCTCCTCCCCTTCTAGCTATCTATCCGATTATGCGCATGCACGCACGCACGCTAGTGCGCATGCACGTGCGCTTGTAAAGACTACATTACCCATAACCCCTTGCGGCTAGCGGACCACGTGACCGCAATCAAAAATGAGTTATTAAGCAAAAAAATGCTCGTTTTCAAGCGAAACAATGCTTGTATTCAAGTGCCATTAACTCCTATGAAAGAATACTAGCATTAAAAGTGTATTTTAAATGTTTTTATTTATGTCACATTTTATTTCAGTTTCTTGGAATTTGATTGGCTAACCTCTGTTTTAGGCACCATTTCTTAACATCTGTACCCCTATTTAAAGTCATCCTGCCAGGTTATATGTTTTATTCCATATTGATAAAGCCATTATAGGCGAAACGCGTTTATGGACATTTTAATTGTGTATTTTATATATTAAAGACTTTTTGGTCACTTTTTCGTTTGTGCCAATAATCTTTATATACACTTTATCCTTTACCTGGCATTTCTTACCTTGGGACTCCAAGCAATCCTTGGTGGGGATTATTCCACCTACGCTATCATCAAGGAGCAGTCAGCCTGCTCCACCCTTGTGAGTACCATTTCATTCATTTATTTTATATATTTATTATTTTATACAGAGAACACTATTGGTTGTGTCTTTTTATTCTCTTTGAGTGGCATTTTTCCTCTGAAGATAAGAATAAGCTGCAGTATATCCTACAAGCAGGGATCTAAACCGCTGTACACGTTCCACACTAGAGCTAGCTATAGCTCTACCAAATGTGAGTGCTATACTTTTCTTACTTAATTTGTCACACTTTAGTGAATATATTACACTATTTTGGATATTTGTTTTATCTTTTCATATTATTGGATTTACCTGTGGAAGGACGACGAGGACATCGTTCCCCATCCAGTATTATATAGACTATCCTACCTAAAGAAGATTTATCCAGCTAAGATTTTACTTATTTTATTTGGACTTTCCCTTTTATCTGGACTATTTATTTACTCTTCTAGTGGCGCAGCTTTTAACTTCTATTTTTTTTATTGTGTTTTAAGGGTTTTGAGGGATTCCCTTTTAAAGTTGCAGCCTTGTTCTGGTTTTAGCGCTAACCCTTTTCCTCTATTTTTATAGTTATCCACCACGGCCTGCAATGTGATTTCTATTGCCTTTACAAAGGCACCTGCGGCTCTCAGGCCTAGCTCTCTTGATTTATCACAGGGCTAAAGGGATCATGCAGCCCGCCAACAGGTACAACAACTCTGTAGTTGGGATACCTTAAAATTCACACAGGACATTGTTCCAAATGGAACTAACATAAAAATACATTATTGTTTTTCTTGGAACTGGCCCAAATGCTCCTTACATGTAACTTATGGTGACAATTTAATAAAAATAGAAATAATCAAAACATATCAGAAAACATACAGGGAATAATAATAACACAATAACATATATACAAAGGGGTGGGGAAGTCAATAACCAACACAAAATATATCTCCTGCCTGCAGAATTAGCAATATGCAAATCTACTTAAATATGCAAATTAACCAGCCTTGCTATTTAGGTAGTGCATATTACTGTTGCTACCAACAGAGGACGCTTCACAGGCTCCATTGCCAATTCCACTAGTTGGTAACAAACATCAGCAGGACAGGAGAGCACACAAAACAATTAATAATATACAAACACATAATAAACACCCTGCACCTATAATGGATACAGGGTGACTTAGACATGGAAACAATTTAGGAATTGTTGTAAAGTGTCCTTCTTCTCCTAGTGATGGTGACAACCGTCACAGTGTTGAATAAGGTTCGCTGCTTGCTGGACTAGATCTAATGTAAATCAGGCTTGTTCTTTTTTACATTTGCTGATGTAGTGCCCGCAGATGATGCCTTTATACATCTCCCATACTGTTAATGGTGGGCAGTTTGGGATCGTATTTGTTTTGAAATGTTGTGTGAGCACTTGATGCTCCTGAGCTGCATCATCCAGTTCCATGAGTACGTTTTCATTCCTCTGATATTCTTTGGGCTTAAACAGAGGGGACTTCAGGTCCATCAACACAGGTGACTGGTCTGAGTCACACATGATTCCTACGTCAAAGAATATTAGGAGAAGGAGAAATGCACACCAGAATATCATGTATAAACCAGGGTACACCACCCTCCAACAATCTACAAGACCCAATCCTCATTGGGACCCTAAAGCAGTGCAAATACAGTGAGATTGGATATTGCTCACTTTTCTTGATGTCTCTGTCCTAGGGAAGAGGGGGATATTAAGATGGCCTGACTGCCCTGACAGCACAAACAGTCCTTCTCGGAACTTCTCAAGTATGAGTAATGTCTAAGCTAGGAAGACATGTTGTCTCTTGCTAGGACTATAGTTACATGCAAATTTTTTGAACAATAATAATGATATTTCTTTTTACTATTCATTACAGTTAAATACTTAAATGGTCCATATGACAAGTTGTTGATTTTTAAGATAAATCATAAATGATTAATGAAGATATTGCAACTTTTTTTATAGAATTGTATAAAATATTCATAATTGTTGATGAAAAATAATATAATTTAATGCATAGCTAAAATGGATAAACTCACAAACAAATTGCGCAAATGAAACTAATTGTACTTTAAAATATATGTAAATTGTATTGCATTCAATAGCAACATTTTACTTTTTTACACTTCTAAAAATGAATTATAATTATGTTATTTTACTGGAGAAACATGATCCATGTTTCTGTATGCTTCACTTGAGCTTGTTATTATTTCCTTTAGCATGATAATTAATCTATCGTGTAAAGATTTGCATACATAGTTTTTGCTGCGTGATATGTACTGTCAAATTAAATAAATAAATAGAAAAAATATATAGAGTAGAAACTGGCAATATCTCCAAACTATTATTTGAATATCTGAGTGGCACCCTGTTATGACTGTAGTTCCACAACAATGGGAAATAACTATCAATATATACAACAATTAAAGACCCTAAGGTTACAATTAATGTACTTGGTTTTATGTTATAGTGTTTGAATTTGTAGATAATAATTGTGAGGAAAAATGTACATAGACATAACAGACAAATAACTGAATAAATTAAACTTGTAACAGCGTTCTGAAGAGTGAAAGAGCTGATAGCAGCTCAGAATGTGAAGGCAATAACCAGATATTCTCCTGGGTAAATACAGAATAATTAACTTAAACTGAAGGAAAAGAGCAGAAATCTGTGAAAAGGAACTGTAGCAATACAATATAAGCACATGAAAGCAATCATACACTATCATGCAAATCATGCAAACATGTATAAGTATGTAAAACTCACAATGAGTAAACCATAAATTGTAAAAGGTAAATGATTATCAAAGTGAAAATACAAATAATAAAAACATTCCTAACAAAAAACTGGCCAAAATAACAGAAAAAGATAACAAGTTCCCACCCGAGTGGGGATGGGAAGTAGCATTCGCCTCCTGTCATTAAAATTAAGATTAAATGTACACTAACGATGGCATAATCTACAATTTTATTACATGACAGGAGGCTTCATATTTGCTTTTTTAATGCTAAGAAAGCATAGAAAAAGAAGCATGAGAAGAGGAATGAAAACAGAAAATTCTAAATGTTTATTTACAAGTTTAACCCCTTAAGGACTGAGCCAAATGTACAAGTTGTGAACAAAACAAAACGTAAACAAAACCTGGCATTTGCGCTATATGTCTGTCCAACCGTAATTCACCTCTTTCATATTAAATGCACCCCCCCCCCTTATTGTATATCATTTTATTCAGGGGGAACAGGGCTTTCATTTAATATCAAATATTTAGCTATGAAACATAATGTAATATGAAAAAAATGGGAGAAAATAAGAAATTTTGTTATTTTTTTAGTTCTACATGACATTTTAACTGTCAATGTCATAATACTGTTTACTTTTACTGCAATAAAATACACATATTTGTATTCAGCAAAGTCTCACGTGTAAAACAGTACCCCCTATGTACAGGTTTTATGGTGTTTTGGGAAGTTACAGGGTCAAATATAGCACATTACATTTGAAATTTAAATTCGCCAGATTGGTTAAGTTGCCTTTGAGACTGTATAGTAGCCTAGGAATTAAATTTACACCCATAATGGCATACCATTTGCAATATTAGACAACCCAAGGTATTGCAAATGGGGTATGTCCAGTCTTTTTTAGTAGCCATTTGGTCACAAACACTGGCCAAAGTTAGCGTTATAATTTGTTTGTGTGTGAAAAATGCAAAAAACGCCAATTTTAGCCAGTGTTTGTGACTAAGTGGCTACTAAAAAAGACCCCATTTGCAATACCTTGGGTTGTCTACTATTGCAAATGGTATGCCATCATTGGGGTAATTTTCATTATTGGGCTACCATAGGGTCACAAAGGCAACGTAAGCAATCTGGCGAATTTTAAAGTGAAAAAAATGACACACAAGCCTTATATTTGACGCTGTAACTTTTGAAAACACCATAAAACCTGTACATGAGGGGTACTGTTGTACTCGGGAGACTTCGCTGAACACAAATATTTGTGTTTCAAAACAGTAAAAAGTATTGCAGCAATAATATCGTCTGTGTAAGTGTTGTTTGTGCGTGAAAAATTCAAAATATGTCACTTTTACTGGCGATATAATCGTAATGCATTTTACTGTTTTGAAACACTAATATTTGTGTTCAGCGAAGTCTCCCGAGTAAAACAGTACCCCCCATGTACAGGTTTTATGGTGTCTTGGAAAGTTATAGGGTTAAATATAGTGCTAGCAAATTAAATTACCTACACTTTCGGCATGGGTTGTCAGGCAGGTCCCGCTAATTGTAATTAATTAGGATACCTAATTATGTAAAAATATTACATAAATATATGTGTAGAATTAATATATATAAATATATATATATATATATATAATTTTTTTATATTTTTATTATATATAGTGATATATATGTATATATTTAGGTATATAGATATATATATATATGACTTCATTCTACGTGTATTTTGATATAATATATATATATATATATATATATATATATATATATATATATTAATATCACAATACAGTTAGAACGAAATAACACACATCTATATATTTTTTAATTATTTATTTTTAATTATTTTTTTAATTTTATTTTTTTACGTATTTACATATTTTTTTATATTATATATAAATATATATATATATAACAATAATTATATATTTAATCAGTATCAGTCTACGTGTAATTTGATATTAATATATGTATATAATTATATATATATATATATATATATATATTAATAGTAAAATACACCTAGACAGTGTATGTGTGTGTATGCATATGTGTATATATATATATATATATATATATATACACACTTAGATCATATATATATATATATATATATATATATATATATATATATGATCTAAGTATATAATTTTTTTTTTTACACTTATTTTAATTTATTTCATGTTATTTCCAGCCAGCAGGGGGACTACCTGTCATTACAGTTAGTCCCCCTGCTGGCATTGCTGCAGCCAGCTATCCCGGCCATGTGATTGTGAGGTCCTCGCAAGGACCTCACTCTCACATGGCCCAGGGGGGCTGCTGGAGGGCGGATGTGCCGCGGGGGGCTCCCTGGGAGTCCCCCCAACCGCGATCGCCGGCTTGGGATCGCCGGCTTGGGATCGCCGGCGACCGGGTAAGTAAAAAAAAAACGGAGGGCGTACAATTACGCCCGGGGGCGTTTAGAGCCGCTTAAAAAAGGACGTAACTGTACGCCCTCCGGTCTTAAGGGGTTAATCAACCAAAAGCAATATATCTGCAGAAGACTCACCTGACGATATAAGGCACAATGACCCAAACCGAGTGAGCCCCTAATACAAGTTTCATCTCCCACTATTGTAAGAAGCAAATGGGTCTATCTTGCTAGAGTTATTGTAGAAATAAGTTAATGTGGTTAAGTAGCTGACCTGTTCTCAACCATTGCAAGGGAGTGGTAACCTCACTGTCACATAGAATGGGTAAAAAATGGTAAAAATGGGTAAAAATTGTAGAGGAATCCAAGTTAGTATGAGGAGAAAGGAACAAGGCAGTGCCCTCTGGAGAGAAGGAAAACATTTCAAAATCCTGAGGAAGAAAAGTAGGCAAAATAAAAAAGTGAGAAATAAGAAGTAAATAAGTGAGACAAAAAAGGACTAGTATATGTGCAATAAAGGGATGAAAGTTCCCCTTCAAACATTAGCTACTCTAGGAATTCCATGTGTAAGATGTCATCTTCCCACGAGTCTCAGAGCAAGACCATAGTCACCTGCAGTAGTTCATTGACATTCCAGGAGCCCCATAATCCATCCAATCCATCAGAAATAGACAGTCTTACAGTATGAGAGGATGTGAGAACCAGCAAGGAGGAGAGGA
Source organism: Pelobates fuscus (assembly GCF_036172605.1). Taxonomy (NCBI): domain Eukaryota; kingdom Metazoa; phylum Chordata; class Amphibia; order Anura; family Pelobatidae; genus Pelobates; species Pelobates fuscus. The sequence goes on along the minus strand of NC_086320.1, from coordinate 184,139,721 downwards.
AATGTTGGTAAAATAAAAGTTTTAATGTTCTGGGTACAAGGCTTTGCTTTGCCATAGATGAGCTACAGGAGAATGGACATCTGTTGGGAGTGGATCTGATGAAGTACTCTCACTAGCATTGTGAATGGTGGAAAGGCATTACCCCATTGGCCAGGAATGCATCCACCACCATGCAATCTGAATCTAGCAGCCAACTGTAGTACCTTAGAAACTGACAATTGGCCTATGAGGCAAAATGATCCACTCTGAGAGGGCCTCTCAACTTGTCTAGGAGGTGAAATATGGACTGTGTCAGATGACAGTCACTGCTGTCCCTCTAGTGGCATGAGAACCAGACAGCTGTCTGGTTGTTCACCCTAGAAAGTTATTCTGCCTTGAGAGTGATGTTTTATGTGAGGCAAAAGCTGTCAATGGACTTCATGACCTCCATCCATAACAGAATACAAACAAGCATGTATAAACAAGGGAAATGAAAGTAGCGCAAAAATAGTAAAAAACACTAGTATAAATAAGAAAAAATAAAATAAAAGATATAAAGGATACCTCGATCTGGCTCTTTTGTAGAAGAATTTCCCTGACCGAACTGAAGCCATATTTCTTTATATTGGACATTTTATTGTTATTATTATACTTTGGTCTCTTTTATTATGTTAGTTTATTGCTCTTCCAGGGTAGCCCATGTGCAGAGCTTTGCTAAAGAGCTCTTGCATGAAAAAAAGGCCCTGTGTAATGTGCAGTGCTGTGTTTGCCTGTGACTTGTCTCTGTTGACCCATTAAGCGGGACCCTGCCCTTGGTCATGTGATGGGTAGTTGTTGCACCTTTCCAGTGCATTTGGAAGAGGCTTATGGTCCTTGGTAGAGACCTCATACTCACTTACGTCCTATCCTTCTCAAAGCATATTACACACAGAGAAATTAGAAGTTGGCTTGCTGGGTAATTGGGTAAGTAATCTAGACAGTGCCCACTTAATCATTAATCATCATTCGGAAGTCTTATGTTAGAAGAGGGGTGTCACTCAAAATTACATTGTGGGGTGTCTGAAATATCTTCCTGTGGATGATAGGGTAGATATTAATTTCATGTCAGCCAGGGTGGTGTGGTGTGTTTACCTGTAACTTGCAACTGGGGCTCACCCGTTATGCAATATTTTTATATCCCTGGACCACTAGGAAGCAATTATCCAGCCTACATTGACTGGTTACATGGAGGGAATTGTGCCAAAAGGGAGCTTATCCCAATCCCTTTGTATGGAAAAGTACCAATCAAAAGCCCCACAGGGGGTTCTCCTCTGATGAGGCAGATATGGAAGGGCCAAGTGTATATATTCAACAGTGCTGGTGTTATTCCCAGTATGTAAAAATGGGACTCACCATTAAGTCCATAGTATGAGCTATGTGCAGAAACTGACATGAGACGGCTGATCCAAAATTGTATTTCATGGGTGTGGCAAAACTAGCCACTTAAGACTGTATTTCCATTCATGCGATGTTGTAGCTTTAAGGCGATTTGAACTGTGCATGTTCCCTTTTCTGTATGTGATGCGAACGAGAACATTCGTATGCTGGCGGCATGAAAGCCACCAGCATTCATACAGTAGTGTCACGAACAGTGAATTTCAACACTGTTCGTGAAACGAACAAACTACCGAATGGGAGACCACACACAGAAGGTCGTGTGGCTCCCATTACAGATCGCAACATTGTATCTTTCAGTAGTTAATAGATGTTCAGGGTGGCCGCTGTTCGGATACTGACCACGCGGCGGTCAGCCATCTTGGATCCTTTGTTAGCCCAGCAGTATTTTGCCGTTGAGTGCCTGGAACTAAATTCGGCTACTCGACGGCACGAATACCGCTGGAATTCCAGGCCGTTCGGGAGCACCGGACTTTCGGTATTTTAACTCTGCATGTGTATTCGTGACTTTGGTGAAAAATGTGTGTTCAAGTGTACTTCGTGCGGCGTTCAGCTAATTGTGCTGGGATCTGAGCAGTATTTTCACGAAGTTTGCGCTCAGACCCCAGCTATCTGCCCAATGGTCATTCGGTATAATAACACGAATAATGTTAAAGTTATATATTTTTATGTAAAAAGCCAGTTCTGCTGCACGGATGGATAATCCACTTAACTGACTATTCTAGTGGGAGTATCCTTCTCATGCAGCAGTGCATGGTGGGAGAAATGTCCTGGTTGTTAAGTTCCCCATGTAGTCCCCTACTGTACAACCCCTGTAAAGTCAGTAAGGAAACCCCTTGCATGGGGAACCACATAAATACTGTGACCTGTGATTAACACTTCAGTTGACTTCCAGCCTATGTGTCATCTAGTTCTTGGGAAGTAAGGATTTATATAACGCTACCGGGATTATTGTATGCTGTACTTGTTTTACCTGGATTATTCTATGCTGTTCCTGTCTACCAGCGGAGATATTGTGGATTATACTACTTCTCCGCTACAATTGGTGGCAAGCGACGGGATTTCAAACACACAGCAAACCAGTGTTCGGCAGTAATCACACGAATAAAGAAGAGAAGCAGCAGTTCAACGGAACAAACCATTCGGATAAAACCAGTGTTCGGTAAATATGTCAAAATATACGAACTGGTGAATGGAGTCGAACTATGCAACATTGAAACGGACTATGCTGAAATAATTATTGGAAGCAAGGGGAAAAAGCGCCAGCAATAAATACAAAACGACCCTTGTGGCAGCACTCATGGAGGGAGACAGAGAAACCACTGCAGCAGCTGCACGGGAAGCAGAACATAGCAAATTTGATACAGAGCTAAAGAGCAGGCTAGCCTTTTATCCAGAGGCCACCCCCATGGAGATACTGTCCCGACTGATGGCGGACGTACAGGAGTACCTGGTGGTCAGACCTCCAAGCAAATCAGCAAGCCAGAGAAAAAGCCACAACGCCTGTCAGCATTACCTCGGGGAAAGCCAAAATTCCCTATCAAGCCTTTAAGAGCTATACAGAAGCTGATGGTGATGTAGATGACTACCTGCAAGATTTTGAGAGGTTGTGCCAACTACACGACATCAGCGCGGCGGATCGGGTGCCTCTACTAGCGGGGAGACTTTCCTCAGAGGCATACCGGCTAAAGTTTTGGGACATTAGGAAACCGAACAAAGACACAAACAGAGTTGGCACACCGCCTGCAGCGAGCCGCAAAAGGGTGGTTGGAAGCCACCCAAGTTAACACTCTGGAGGACCTGTTCCAGCTAATGGTCATGGAGCAGTTCTTCGACGGGATACCCCCCATCTACAAAATTGGGTAAGGGGCCGAAAACCACGCACGCTGCAAGAGGCAGCCAAGCTGGCAGATGAGTTCCAAGATACCAGGAGGGACCAGCGTACCCAACACCGACCGGTATATGCACCTACAACACCGTTACCAGCTGTGACCTCAACCATCCAGCCATGACCAGGGGTAAGCCAAAATACCTACACCCCTAGGTACCCTACCCATCCTCCGATCCGTTGACACACCTGCAACCAGCAGGAGCATATACAGCGAGACTGCCCCCACAACCGACCCAGGCCAAGCTGGAATATTGCAACATCCAACAACCGAGCAGCCATGCACTGTGTACAAGCAGAACAGTACGGTGCACCCTCATCAGCCACCCCAATGGAAGTTGAACACGCTGAAGGCCTGGCACCCAGTGTTTGCAGACAACTAACTGCTATTAGCTTACAGTGAAAAACTTTTTTCTTTGTAAAGGCACGCTATAGAGACACCAGATATGAGTGCCAATGTGCACTTGCAGAGGTTGGCAGAGTACACGCTGTAGGCCTGACACGCCCACTTGAAGACAAGTAACTGCTATTCAATCTATAACAGTGAAAAAAGTTTTTTGTTTTAAATGCACGCTATTGTGACACCAGATATGAGTGGCAATGTGCACTTGCAGAGGTTGGCAGAGTACATGCTGTAGGCCTGACACACCCGCTTGAAGACAAGTAACTGCTATTCAATCTATAACAGTGAAAAAAGTTTTTTGTTTTTAAAAGTCAAGATTAAGCTATTGTGAAACCAGATATGAGTGGTGGCACTGGGCAAATGGGCACAGTATCCACTGAGCCTGACACAGAAGCTGGCAGACAACTAACTGCTATTAGCTTACAGTGAAAACGTTTTTTGTTTTTAAGGGCACGCTATAGTCACACCAGATATGAGTGGCAAAGTGCACTTGCTGAGGTTGGCAGAGTAACTTTCAAAAACTCTATAAAACCTGTACATGGGGGTCTTGTTCTACTCAGGAGACTTTGCTGAACACAAATATTAGTATTTCAAAACTGGAAAATGTATCACAACAATTATATCATCAGTAAAAGTGCTGTTTGTGTGTGAAAAATGCAAAAAAAGTCACTTTCACTGACAATATCATCGCTGTGATATGTTTTACTGTTTTGAATCACTAATATTTGTGTTCAGCAAAGTCTCCCGAGTAAAACAGTACCCCCCATGTACAGGTTTTAGGGTGTCGTAGAACGTTACAGGGTAAAATACAGTGATAGCAAATTAAATTCTCTGGACTTTCGGCCTGGGTTGGCAGGCAGGTCCCTTAAATTGCAATCAATAAAATAACTTAATTATGTAAAAATATTACATAAATACGCACGTAGAATTTAAATATATATGCATATTTATATATTTGAAGTCTACGTGTATATTTATATCATTATTTATGTAATTTTGTATATGGACATATGAATAGTTTGCATTCTTTTTATTTATTTATATATACATAGATATATATACAATTTCATTCTAAGTGTATTTTGATATAAATATATATATATATATATATATATTAATATCAAAATACAGTTAGAATAAAATTTCGTATAGATATATAATTTTTTTTAATTTTTATTATTATTTTTATTTTTTTTAATTTAATATAAATTATTTATTATTCGTATTTTATAATAATATATATATACAATATATATAGTTATTATATATATTATATATATACGTGTGTAAATTAATTATAAGTGTATTTTTATATTAATATATGTACATATTAATATAAAAATACACTTAGCATGACATTATATATATGATATATAGACATATATTATATAGGTATAATATATGTCTATATATCATATATATACACATATATAATAATATTTTTTTTTATTAACTTTCACTTTAAATTTTTTTAGGATTTTACAGTTGCAGGGAGACTGCCTGTCAGCACAGACAGTCCCCCTGCAGGCAGACACATGGACACCTATTGTGACCATGTGGTCGCCCTGTTGGGCGATCACATGGCCACAGGGGTCCTAAACCGCCATGGGGAGACTGTCTGGGCTGCAGGCAGTCTCCCCACACCGGGAGCACCGACGATCGCCGCCGGGGGAACGACGGCGATCGGGTAAGTACATTGGACGGTTAGGACGGTTCAGGACCGTCACCGGTCGGCAACGCAAAAATGCCGATGACGGTCCTGAACCGTCCTCCGTCCTTATTTGGTTAAGCTATTGTGACACCAGATATGAGTGGTGGCACTAGGCAAGTGGGCACAGTATCCACTGTGAGCCTGACAGAAGCTGGCAGACAAATAACTGCTATTAGCTTACAGTGAAAACGTTTTTTTGTTTTTAAGGGCACGCTATAGTCACACCAGATATGAGTGGCAAAGTGCACTTGCTGAGGTTGGCAGAGTACACGCTGAAGGCCTGACAACCAGACGCTTGCAGAAAACTAACTGCTATTAGCTTACAGTGAAAAACTTTTTTTCTTTGTAAAGACACGCTATAGAGACACCAGATATGAGTGGCAAAGTACACTGGCAGAGGTTGGCAGAGTACACGCTGAAGGCCTGACACCCAGACGCTTGCAGACAACTAACTGCTCTTCAATCTATTACAGTGAAAAAAAATGTTTTCTTTTTAAATGTCAAGCTTAAGCTATTGTGACACCAGATATGAGTGGTGGCACTGGGCAAATGGGCACAGTATCCACTGTGAGCCTGACACAGAAGCTGGCAGGCAACTAACTGCTCTTCAATCTATTACAGTGAAAACATTTTTTTTCTTTTTAAATGTCAAGCTTAAGCTATTGTGACACCAGATATGAGTGGTGGCACTGGGCAAATGGGCACAGTATCCACTGTGAGCCTGACACAGAAGCTGGCAGGCAGGCAACTGCAATTACATTACACAAAAAAAAGAAGCAGACTGATGTTTTAGCCCTAAAAAGGGCTTTTTGGGGTGCTGTTCTTACAGCAGAGATCAGATGAGTCCTTCAGGACTGTAGTGGACACTGATTACCCTAGCCTAGCTATCAATTTCCCTATCTAATGAGCAGCAGCTACACTTTCCCTCCTCTCACTAAGAATGCAGCTTCAGAATGAATCTAAAATGGATGCTGGGAGGGAGGTGGGAGGGTCTGGAAGTGAGGGTCTGCTGCTAATTTGCTGGAATGTGTCTGCTGACCGTGAGGCACAGGGTCAAAGTTTGCTCAATGATGACGAATAGGGGGCGGATCGAACTGCGCATGTGTTCACCCGTGGCAATGAACGCGAACACGCTATGTTCGCCAGGAACTATTTGCCCGCTAATAGTTCGGTACATCACTAGTGATCAAAAGCTAACTTGGTGGTGCCATAGTTTATGAAGGCATTTGTGTATATTTTAACAGATCACTCATGTCCCACTACTGCAAACGCCACATATTTGTATTCTTCTTCTGTTCTCCACTACTATGATATCCCACATGTCCCCCAATCCAAACCATAATCTAGCTCCTTTTCCTACACCTAATCCAACTTTGAATTCTACCAATAATATGACCCAAATCCTACCTGTAGTTTGACACTACTCTGGTGCTAATCCAACCAATAAGTAGCCTTTACCCAGTACTGACGTCTGCAAAATGATTTCCTAGCTCACACTGGCCCTCTGTACAGTGTGACTGCACTGTTATACTGTAGCTGCAGCACAAAGAAATAGGTACAGGGCTGCTGGCAGTGCACAGCACTGATCCTGCTGCAGAGGGAAAGCAGGGAGAACCTGCTAAAAGCATTTTTAATTTTTAAGCACTGCTCGGAGATACCTGGAGTCTGGGGACAGTGAAAGAAATACCACAGCTGAATATTAAAGCGTTATTAGCAGCACTCACTTTGAGTCAGTCAGGATTTTGTCATGTACTCCTTAAGTAGTTACAATTATTAGTTTTGAAATTGAAGGCATCATATAGACATTTTTTTTTCATAAACAACAACCATTAGCTGTGTGGGTTGTCCAAAACCTGTGACTCATTATTAGTATTGCATGAGGGTAGAAACTAGAATAAAAATGACATACTGCAAACATTTACATATTAATGTATTGCTTTTATTAAATCATATTTTAAAAGCTTTTAATAACATATGTATATGTCAGTAATTTTTTAAGACTTAATGCAAGTTATTCAAATCTTAAAACACTACTGCACTTTCTGATTTTCATTATAATTTGATACATAAAGTATGTAAATATGCAAAAGCATATTTGAAAACATAGTATAGCATGTTTTATATTTTTTTTAAAAAACTGTAACCTTTAGATACTTAACTGTGATCAAATACACATTAGGTTCTTAATTTAAATTATTTCTTAAATATCAATCTTTTATCGGATGAACCTTATCTTGTTAATCATGTTTACACTAATAAGAATGGATTAAAGTCTGTATCTGTCCACTTTATTAAATCCTTGCAGTAATTTATGTTAGTTTAACAAAATATGCCAAATAGGAAATGTAATTGCTTCAAAGTGCATAACCCATCACTATCAAACACTTTTTAAAATGCAGATTGCTTTCACAATGGCAAAGGAAAACCTAAATGATTTTATTGTAATTATAGTTTCTACTATTATAATTGTTTTGCACTGGAAAAACAATTAAAATTTAAAATTATAATTATAAGTGTGTTTGATCTCCAAAACACAAAAATGCTGGACTGAACAAACCATATTCAATGAATGACTCTGTCAAAATGTAATGCATTTCTATACATGTAACAAAGCTGGGCACACCCACATTCCCCAACGCATGCACATCTATCTATTTTATATGTACAATTGTAAAGAAAACACGAGTGAGCAGGCAAACCATATTTCTTGTATTTCTTATGGGATTCAGATTCATATATGGTAATATATTCATAGTCATAACTATAGGTTATAACAGAATGGCACAGTCATAAAAGAAAACATGGCAACAAAGAAGAAAAATGAAATCACCCCTGTTCAAAAGTCTGCATACTCTTACTTCTTAAAACGATGTATTCCTCCGTTTAGGATCAATGACAGCGCATGGTCATTTGTAATAGTGCTCTATGAGGCCCCTAATTCTTGTAGGTGATATAGCTGCCCATTCATCTTGGCAAAATGCCTCAAGTAATGCAAAGTCTTTGTTCATCTTGCATGAACCACACGTTTGAGATCTCCCCAGAGTGGTTTGATGATATTAAGTCAGGTGACTGTGATGGCCACTCCAAAACCTTCACCTTTTTCTGGAGAGATCTGATAAGGTGAGATGGGACAGGATCAAGCAGGCAAGTGGTGGGGCGAGAGGAATGGAGAAGTGCAGCCATCTCTTGTTCAGTAGCCGGGGAGAAAGTCTGAAGTGTAGGAAAGTCATGATCTACGTGTGGTTGAGAAAGAGAAAGGCAGGGTGGGGAGAATTCTTTCCTTAGCTGTTCAATCTTGTCGGTAAAGTAGCATGCAAAGCTCTCGTCTGTAAGGTTAGTTTGAGGGGTGGCCACGGCAGGGCAAAGAAGAGAGTAAAGGAGTCAAAGAGACGCCTGGGGTTGCGGGAGCATAAACTAATGAGAGAGGAAAAGTATGACTGTTTGGCGAGGGCAAGGGCTGCGCTGTATGAAGACAATATGGATCTATAATGGAGAAAGTCTGACTGGATGCGAGACTTCCTCCAGGAGCGTTCAGCACAACAGGAGCATTTTTGCAGGTAGCGTGTTGATTTAGTATGCCATGGTTGGGGGCGTGTCCTCCTCGAGGCGCTTATTTGGAGTGGGGCTTCAGCGTTCAAGGCAGAGGTGAGAGTAGTGTTATATGTGGAGATGGCCAATGAGGGACAGAAGAGGGAAGGGATGTATAAGAGTTGCAAATCAATGTCAGCTGACAGCTGCTGGAGGTCAATGTGCTGGCTGTGAGTCCTGGGCAACCTTAAAATGTGTCTCTTGGGCTCTGACTGAAATAGAAATTTTGGGTTTAGATAAAAAAAAAAAACATTAATTATGCGTGGAGAGATATGCAGGTATAGAAGTGAAAGAGGGCAACTAAGGGAAGACAGCAGAGGAGAGGAAATGGGAGATTTAGAGATAGGGGGCATGGTAGAGTTCAAATATGTGAAAATGTTGTACATAAATTAACAGGAAAATAAGTTCAATAACAAAACACTAACAGAAAATAAAGTAAGTTATCAGTTAAGCAGATAGACTGTAGGGAAGTAGGACAGCAAAAGTAAATTAAACAGGACTAAAAGTGCTGATATTCTTGTGAAAATTATACAGAAATGCTACCTTAGCACAGGGCCGGTGCAGGGATTTTTGCCACCCTAGGCAAAAAAAAAATGTTGTGCCCCCCCCCCCATATGCTTTGCCCGCAATATGACATTATCACAATGCCCCACCTATACGATCTGCCCATGTCATGACAGTCCCACCCCTTTTTCAACATTTTCATTATTAACAAAATTATTGTTGCAATTAAGCATATTTAGAATAGTAGAGAATAACTTGCCATCACTAAAGAAACAAGCTACAGTGGTTTTGGTACCTATAGTCTCCCTCTAAGGACAAAATAGCCAAACTTGCAACTGGCTGAATTGGGGTGTTTTCCTCCATTTGGATATTGCGAAATTCACTTTGATTTTCTAAAAATTCACACTTATGAATAACCTGTAAAATATAGCTTCAATTGTACATTTTACCGACCCCCCCTCCCCCTCCCCCTCCCCCTCCTATGGTTGATGTAGTGTTGGTGGGGATCAGCTTAAAGCGCTACAGAGTCAGTAACAAAAACATGTATCCCCGATACTATAGTGCCAAAATAACTATTTAGATGTCTGGCCCACCTCTCCATCTTGAGGATCTCAGCCAATCCAATGCTTTCCTATAGAAAAGCATTAGTAGGCTATTGCACACGCGTGGGAAATCACTGCACCAATCAGCATCTCCTCATAGAGGACATGAATCAATGCATCTCTAAGATGAACTTTAGCTCCTCCATGCAGTGTGTGGAGATGCTGAGCGCCAGTGCTCCACACAGTGCAGTACTGACCCAGGTAGCACCTCTAGCGGCTGTCTGAGTAACCGCCACTGGAGGTGTCCTCAGGCTGCAATGTTTCCATTGAAAAGCCTGCAGAGACAGGATATTTTCAACAGAACAACTTTATTAAGCTGTAGTGGTTTTGGTGACTATAGTGTCCCTTTAATGTGAGGTAAATTAGAGATTATTGGTACTATAGTAGATTGCCTACTTACCTACAGATGAGGACAAGATGATGATGATCTTTGGCTGCAGTCTGGCTCTTCGGTCTGGTGTAGAACAGGCTCTCAGGAGGCTGCTTGCAGTTGCTCAGAAAAAAACAATGCCCTGGGGGAACATGAAGCATCTTAATTTTTAGCAGGCCACCTCCTTGGCTGTCCGATATGCTAGCAGGCACTGCTGATGCCCACTGGCCAGCTATACTTCTTCCTTGAATGCAGCATGTCTGACTCCGCCCCTCACATGTCTCTATGCACAGGGGTGGGAGGGGGTGAACAGTAGGAGTGCACAGTGTGCCCTTGCACTTCCTGCAGACCTACTATAATGCAGACTACAGGAAGCTAACATCAGATGGTTTAGACCTCAGACAGCAATGTGTCTTAAACAGTGGCACAACTAATGTAGTGAGTGCCCTGGTGTGAGAACTTTTTTGGGCCCCCCCTCTAGTGCAAGCATAGCCAAAAGGTAGATCTCCATCTGTCGTACAACTCCCACACTGCTATATCAGCTGGGGATCTACCATTTGCCAATCCTTGCAGTGTTGTATTTGTGAGCAGCGTTTGTGTGTTTGAATGTAATCGTGTTTTTGTATGGAGTGTGTGTGCGCATATAGGGGTGTATTTGTATGTATTGTTGCTATTAGAATGCAGTGGTGTTTTTCTATTGTTTATGTTTGAATGCAGGGGTGTTTGTATGTAGTGATGGCTTTTAAATAAGGGTGTACATTTGTGTGTAGTTTGAATGAAGGGGTGTGTTTGTATATCATTTTGGCATTTGACTGCAGGTGCGTGCTTTTCTGTAATGTTTGTGGTTATTTGCAAGGGTGAGTTTACATATAGTGTTGGCATTTGATTTCTGGCATGTAAGCGCATATACACATATGCTGTCACAAACATACATATTTGCACAGATACACATACACAATGACATATACATACATATTTACATAGCAATACACATTGACCCACAGATACACACACTGGCACACAAATAAACACCTAGATACACACTAGCACATACATAGATACACAATGAAGAATACAGACATAAACAGATACACACATATAATCACACAGACACATACACACTCGTACACTGACGTATACTTACACAGATACACACACAGAAGCACTAACACATACACACACTAAAAACAAAAACAGAATACCATGCACTCAGATCCTGCACATATGCTCAGGCCTTCCACCAAGGGGGCGCTCTGTATGTAGGATAGACACTGCTAAATCCATCAATGTAGTATCAAAGAAGAGAAACACAGGCAGCACTCCACGATATAGAAGGTGAATTTATTCGTGGGTTCACCACCTCACCAAAATAAGTGCCACATTTCAGCTCCTAAGAGCCTTAATCATGCATAAGGGATACAGCATAATAGCAGTGTTTAAATAACCCCAAAACCAATTAAGTTAATTAAAGATTACAATCACATGTTAAAATATATGTATCAGTGACATTTAAAAACAAGACATGGAATCTACTCAAGTATAGGATCAGGATTTAAAGATGCAGTAATATATTATACAATCACATAGTAATACACTCATCACTAGTTAATATTCCATAGCATAAAAGGGTTAAATATTCTGTCTAGTACAGCATACATTTACCCATGCAATAAGTTAAATAACAATAATTAATTAGAAAGTACTATATAAACAAAGTCTGTTCGACTAAACAGTCAGAGTCTTAAAGATACAGTGACCTATTATTTAATAGCATGGTAATGCGCTCATCTATGGTAAATATTCCATAACATGAAGAAATCCGATATCATATCTAATGCAGTAAGTTAAATAAGCATGTTTTTAATTCACATAGCAGGCAAAACATTTTTAGATATTAGATTAGAAAGTACAATACAAATAAGTCTCTTTACATGAATGATCCAGATCTTAAAGGTACACTAACTTAATATGCAGTACCATAATAATATAATCCTCTACAGTAAATATCCCATAACATGAAGAAAGTATGATGTCATGTCAAATATAACAGATAGGACTAATATCTAGAACTATATAAAAAGTTAGCAAAGTATCAATGACTAATTTCAGAGATTTCTCTCAACCCCGGTTTATGGCACTTTTCCGTGCCATAACTGTAATTCATGTAACTATTATTAAAGGTGATACTTTTTTTTTATCCTCAAACAGGCAAGTCACATATCATTAAACATTTTTTTTACATGTAAATGTACGTATGTTATTTATGCCCTCAAATGCCCATGTGGCCTTCTCTATATAGGGGAGATGAAAGTCTGTGAGCGACTTAATAAGTGAGTTCCCTTTTTTTTCATTCTGATAGCACAACTATCAGAATGAAAACGAAGGGAACTCCCTGTACCTGCTAATTTTTTGAAGCATAATCATATCATTTTCAAGTTATTGACCATGTGCCCCCATTGAGGAGAGGTGAGAACTTAATAGTGAGTTTTCCTTTATTTCCCTTTTGTGATTGGGTGTTTACTAACCATGATATAGTTAAAGTGCTTCTTGAAGTTATATTGTACCCTCTTGGAACCACCCAACATGTGGTGGTGTTGTTATGGTACTTTTTAGCAGTAAACCAAAATGTTTAAATGTCTATCTGTTCCTGTCCAAATCAATAAAATAAATTGCGTATATACGCTGAAGTAATTAAGTCTGACACACAAGGTTCAGGTTAAAATAACTTCGAGAAAATTTATTGGCAAGTGATTAAAAAGCGGACACGCAGGTCCTTTTAAGAGACATTTTACGTCATCATTGCTTATTAGAATATCAGTAAATAAACATCATTAATTGGATTAATTGTCAAGTGTCGGGATTAGTGTCCACCTATCAATATTATTAATTGGCTCAAAAGACTAAGTGGTTAATCCCGTGTCCACCCACCAAGAGGTGGGATTGTTCTGGACACGGGTGGGGGACAAGGGGTCTTGAGCGTCATTTTACACGGTCGGTGATCTCAGGCCTCGTGGCCAGGTGCAAGGTCTCTTATGAATAGAACATTTCATTACTACTGTGTTCGCATGGCCTTCAAATTATACTTTGTTGCAAATCTAAGGAAAAGTCAGCAATTCCTGTGTTAATCATATCTTTATAGAAAATACAGTCTTTGTTCTATTGTATTAGATGTGCTGGGAAATTCTGTCATGTAAGGTGATTTTAAAATGAACAAGTTAGGTTATGAGGACAAAATGGAGGATTGAAGAAGTCAGTTTAGGGGGACAAAATGGAGGATTGTCACAGTATAAAGTTAAAATGGAGTTAGTGCAATAATTGAATACAAATACAATAAGGTTTTTTAAATAATCCCACATCAGTCCCCCCTATGAAATGTTAGATTCTAAGAGATAAAACTTTATTAAGTTAGTACCAGGAAGACGTGTTAACCCAAAGGCACAGAAACCCCGTGGCCGCTAGCTAGGTGTTAATGCAAAGTGCAAGGCTGTCCCTAGATCTGACCCTAATAGGCTAACTCATCCGTCAGTATGGCTCTCGAACACTTCACACCCAAGGGTATCCCATGGCAGCTAACCCACCACTTCTCCACATGGGGCCTTTACCATTCACTGACAGATGCTGTCCCTGAGCTAGTCCCTTCCTAGAATTCCTGCACTTTATCAACAAAAGGGATTGTTTGCAGCGGCAGACAGGGTGAGTTGATGTCTTGGAAATCTTGGTCATCAACTTCAAGATGGGCGAAAGTGGGTGCCGCTTGGTCAACAGTCTTCAGGAGGGATTTTCTCAGACATGGGAGAATACAACAAAAGAGAAGAGCAAAGAGAAAAAGAAAAATTAGTATAGCCATACCAATATGCATTAAAGCCTTTTGCCATCCCGTCATCCAGCCAAACCATCTTTCCCAGGGATCTTGTATCCCAGAATTCCTTTTCAACTCTATAGACAGGTCATTTAATTTTTCTATGGCTAATGTAACTTTACCATTAGGGCCTGTGTTTTCTGGGATATAGGTACAACATGTCAAGGTGTCGGGCAAAATTTTACAAACCCCTCCTTTTTCGGCTAAGATCATATCTAGGGCCATTCTATTCTGGAAAGCCATTTGGGATGTGGCCTGCAATTGTTCGGCCAATCCCTGGAGGGCGTCTCTGGTATAATTAACAAAACGCTGTTGATTATAATAAATGTAGTTTATCCAATTTAAATTCTTGTTTGTGGTAACTATGGCAAAAAGTGATTCAAATCCTGCAGCAACTTCATCTCTCGCTTTAAATTCATTGGGCACCCCCCTAGGCACCCCAATGGCATCAATATAAACATGAGGATCAAAACTTCCTTTTACTGGGGCGTCACGCTTAACCTTAGTGTGCCTGGACTCATGGGTGACGAGGTGTGTGTCAGAGATGATATGTATAGGCATAATAGCTTTAGCCAAAGTACACTCCCCCCACCATTCCTTGTCCATTCTGGATCTTAGCTGTAAATCCCCACACAACCAGTAGATATCCCCTAATGACCTGGTGTGAAACTGCAACAAGTTCATAGAGACACTCCTGTAGGTAGCACAATACCCCTTAGAGAAGTTACCCAAGAATTTACCAATTCCATCATAATTAGCATAACAAGTGTAATTACCTTTATACACGGTAATACCATCTGGGGGTTTGACATCCTTGGTTAGGAGAGGATACTCCTTTGTCCATGCAATACATATGGACCTGTTAAAATCATAGTGATAGGCAAAAAGGCTTAAAACACATTCCTCTATATCTACTGGCAGGATTAGAGGTACAGTACCCAGGTGAGGCCGGGCACCACCACACACATAGCATGCAGTCTTATTATGCTTATTAGCATTATATTTCATCCATTCTAACCATAAATTTACATCATTAAAACCTGTTTCAGCGGCCATGGTATCTTCAAAGGTGGGGTTAGCAATGGCCATCATGTCTTGAAAGGTCTGGATGTGAGGTTTTAATGGGTTAGGGACCATATGGGTGGCCCCTTGCCACTCAGAAGAGTTGCACATATCTTTTAAGAAGAAATGCCCTAATTTACGGTAGGAACCCTTTTTCCAATACATTCCCATCACATACTGGTCTGCATCCGTTGGGCTTGGATGCTCAATGTTAAGGATTAATTTCATTGGTGTACCCCCCCCCAGGCTTTCTCAAAGTCATTCTCTGGAGAAGGGATCTACCTTGATCATCTACTTTAGATAAGGCACTTTTTGGCTTGTAACCCCAGGCAGGCCCGGCATTCCATCCCGCCGCCCCCCAATGATTACAATTGTGCCCCCATTGCTTGTCAACTACACAAACATATGGATCTTTTGAATGAGGGATATCTCTGTAAATACTCTGGATTTGTGATGTGGGGAACGGGCATTCTACAATATCACAATAGTCAAAGGTGTAAGTAGCCACATGGGTGCATGATGAATTGTACCAGAAGGTATACCCACTAATATCTTTGGTGATGGCTACTTGTTGGGCCTTTATGAGGCTGATTAAGGAGAAGATGTGCCAGAGGTACATGCTTGTGCGGTATCTGCTTCCTCTGGGGCAGGAGATTTCTTGCAGTGGGAAGCGTGGATCCAATTTGGCCTACCGGCCAGTTTGACGGAAGTTGCGGTAATCAGGAGAACTTGGAATGGACCGTCAAATCTTGGTTCCAGGGTATTTTTCCGCACAAACTTCTTGACCAGAACCCAATCTCCGGGGAGCAGGTTATGGGCACCTGTATCCAATTCGGGATCTGGAATTGAAGAGAAAACTTGGGCATGTATTTTGTTTAAGGCACTTGCAAGTTCAGTTACATAATCTACTAAAACATCTGATTGGAGCTGTAACTGCTGCGGATAATAACAACCTAGTCTGGGTGCTGTCCCAAATAGAATCTCATATGGGGACAGTGAATGCTTCCCTCTAGGTGTGTGCCTAACACTAAATAAAGCTATTGACAGGCTTTCTGGCCAGGGCATCTTTGTTTCTTGTGACATTTTTAACATTCTGGCCTTTAGAGTGCCATTCATGCGCTCTACTTTACCACTACTTTGTGGGTGGTAAGGGGTGTGGAAGGCTAAGGTCACCCCTAGAGCAGTCCAAATTTCTTTAGTCACTGTTGCTGTAAAGGCTGGGCCTTGATCACTTTCAATGACTTCTGGGAGTCCGAACCTACATACTATCTCTGTAAGTAGGCGTCTTGCGGTTGTTTTCGCAGTGATATTGGCCACTGGGTAGGCCTCTGGCCATCCTGAGAACATGTCCACTATGACTAGTGCATATTCATGGGGCCCACTCTTGGGCATCTGGATGTGGTCAATTTGAATTCGCTGGAAGGGGTACATGGGCTTTGCCAGGTGTTTTGCAGGCACCTTGATTGGTCTTCCTGGATTGCATTTTGCACAAATGACACAGGCCTTACAGAAGCTGCTGATCAATGTTGTGATTCCGGGTGCTTCATAATACTTCTGTATGAGGGCGGCCATTAATTCCTTTGACAAGTGTGCAGGCCCATGTGCCCATTGGACAACTGCTGGATATAAATTTTTGGGGAGACAGAATTTGAAGTTGTTGTAATATACTCCGTCCTTTTGGACAGCTCCTTTCTTTTTCCATTTCTGGATTTCTTCAGGAGTGACTGCAGCTTGCTGTTCTCGCAAAATTCGCAAATCAGTAGGAAGAGTTTGCAGAGCAAAAATAGGGACTTCTTCTTCTTCTTCTTGTCCGGACACGTCTTCATCCACTTCCTGCAAATCCCTGGCTGCTAGCTTAGCAGCCTGATCAGCCAAATGGTTGCCCATTGCTTCATCTGTATCCAACTTCCCATGGGCCTTTACCTTCAAGACGGCCACTTCTTTAGGGAGTAGGAGGGCATCCATTAGCTCCTTGATTGCAGTACTATGCTTGACTGGCGTACCGGCGGTGGTAAGAAATCCTCTTGTCTTCCAGATTAGGCCGAAGTCATGTGCCACGCCTAGAGCATATCTTGAATCTGTATAGATATTGGCACGTTTTCCTTCGGAAATTTTGCATGCTGAAGTCAGAGCCTGTAATTCAGCTTCTTGCGCAGACATTGCTGGTGGTAAGGATGATGATTTGATAACTTCATCTGTTGTGGTTACGGCATATCCTGTATGGTATCTTCCTTCTTCATCAGCATATCTTGAACCGTCCACAAACAGGGTAAAATCCGGATCTGGTAATGGATTCTCGTGCACGGTTGGTAGGTGCACTGTCTCCATTTTCATCTGTTCAAAACAGTCATGAGGTGTTTCGGGGTCATAATCATTCACTATGACCAGATCTTGAAATTCTTTTTCTAGGAAGTGGCGTGGCCATGCTTCCAGAAGGTCAGTTGTTGGGTATTTGACAATACCATTTTCCTGTAGCTGTTCTTCATCCATGGTGGCCCATAACTTTGCCATGGGCCCAAGATCATTCCATGACTTTGTCTTCAATTTGGTAACAGGAATATGTGGGATAGCAGTATCCCAATGGCGGTAGAGGTAGTTAAGTTGTTGAGGTAGTTGGACCAAGACCATGCTATTGCCTTCAGAGTCACAATAGAAATCTTGAGCAGTGAGCTTAACATCAGTCCAATGGTAGAGCTCATCTTCATAGCAAGGCTCGGGAGTAATGTCTGGTTTGTACCACATGGTACAGAAGGCGTGATCTGGGCCTTCACAGAGAGGCTTTTCACCTTCATAAAATGTCAAATGTGGATGCATGACTTTCTTGATACATCCACAAAGCAGGTAAATGTAGGTTTCATCTGTGATAAATCCATAATAGATACCCCCCTCAGGGAGTGGAAGAAGAGTGGATGGGTTAAGAACTTGACATCTTTGGATGGAAATGTTGTCAGGTAGAAGAAGATGGCACTGGAGGCGTAGGTGTCTGGCTGGAGACACGTGCTTGAGCTGGACTTGGTTGATGATGGCAGAAATGTCATGAGGGGCCAAAACAACCAGGGGGTGGCCAAGGACCAGGTCTGAGGTTCTTTCTATGAGCTCTCTTGCAGCAAAAACAGCCCTGAGACAGGAAGGAGTCCCTCTGGCCACAATGTCCAGTTGACATGAGAAATATCCAATAGGCCTCTGGCGGCCTCTTAAGTCATTAGTTTGGGTGAGAACTCCTGTTGCGTGGCCTTGTCTTTCAGAGACAAATAATTTGAAAGGTTTGGAGTAATCAGGTAGGCCCAAGGCAGGAGCAGAAGCAATGGCACGCTTGAGAGCATTGAAATTGTCCAGAGCTTCATTAGTTAAACAGAAAGGGTCAGACTTAAGTGCGTCATAGAGGGGTTGCATGAGCAGGGAGGCTTCTGGGATCCATGCTCTGCAGTAGGAAATGAGGCCTAGGAAGGCATGGAGAGATTTTGAAGTTCTTGGAGTTGGAATATCCAGTACGGCTCTTACCCGGTCCCGGGTAAGATGTCTGGTACCTTGAGATAGGCAATGTCCAAGGAAAATTACTGAGGGTTGGCAGAACTGTAGCTTGATGAGTGAAGCTTTGCATCCTTGTTCTGCCAAATAACAAAGCAGGCTAATTGAGCACTTTTCAGTAGTGGGTATATCATCTCCACAGAGCAGCAAATCATCCACATACTGAAGCAGAACAACTTCTGGGTGCTCGGCTTGCCATGGGTCAAGGATGGTGGCCATGGCCTTTGCAAATTGACTTGGTGAATTTTGTGCCCCTTGGGGCATGACAGTCCAGGTATACTGTTGCATCTCATGGGTGAAAGCAAACAGGTATTGGCAGGATGGGTCCAGTGGAACACTGAAAAAGGCATTTGCTAGGTCAATGACTGTGAAAAATTTTGCAGATGGTGGGACTCCAGAGAGCAGAGTATGGGGATTTGGTACAAGAGGGGTGTCCAGGACGGTAGCTTCATTAACAGCACGGAGATCCTGAACCATCCTGTACTTCTCTGGCTCACCTTTTGGAGTTTTCTTTTTCACAGGGAATAATGGGGTGTTGCATTCAGATTTGCATTTCACTAGGGCACCCTTCTCCAAGAGTGCCTTGATGTGGGTAGAAATGGCAGCAGCCTGTGCTGGTTTTAATGGATATTGTGGTTTTCTTGGTAATTTAGCCCCTGGAATAAGCTTTACCACCACAGGGGGAACATTTAGGTGACCTATGTCCTCTGGGCCTGAGGACCATAACTTGGCGGGCACCTGTGTTTTTAATGCCTCTGGGAAATTGGACCTTAATTCTGCTGCTTTCTCACGGGGCTTTTCTAAATGCAGCATTAGAGGCAAGGAGCACAAGGCTGAGGTGTCTGATTCAGATAGAGGTGTGGACATTTCTACCTGTCCATCCGGGGTGAAGGTAATGGATGCTTGCAGGCGTGAGAGAACATCAGCACCTAACAGGTTAATTGGGCATGTGGAGGATACCACAAAGCGAGCTAGCAGGCTGGAGCCAACTCGGAGTGGAGTTGTTAAAGGGCTATGTCTTGGCTGGCCATCCACTCCGACACAAGAGACATCAATATTTGACAGAAAGGATGGATCTGGCAGGTCTTGTTCACGGAGAACACTACGGGCTGCACCTGTGTCAACTAGAAAGGTGGTAGGGTGGCCTTCAATGGGCAAAGTCACTGTGGCAAGTGGCCCCCCTTTATCCCCTGTAGACACTGCCATTACAGGGGTTACAGACACAGGCTTGCCAATTTCCTAATCATCGGGTTCCTCAATTATCGGAACCTCTTTTTCGGCCTTAGGGGCCGGGGCAGGCCTGGATGGCTTTCTTGGCTCTCTCTTGGGTTCTGGACAGTCACTTTTAAAATGTCCCTTGGCTTTACAATTAAAGCAGAAACCATCCTCTGGTCTGGTGCCCCTGGGGACAGGGGTACTGCGTGATACCATAAGAGGGGCAGAGCTTGGCCTTCTGGGGGTCTGGGCAGATTCTAAGCCCCTAGCAACTAAAAGTAGGGTATCCAGGGGAACAACCTTATATTCAGGGCGTGCAGCAATGATTCCCTTGCGTATAGAGTCCTTAACACCTTGGACAAACGCACCTGACAGCATTTGTGAATGAATTTTGTCAGTAAGATCAAACCCCAAATCTGTAAACATTTGATACAGTCTTGCATGAAACCTTTCCACTGATTCTCCTTTATCTTGAATAACATCAGTAAGGCCAGCAGCCTGATCTGCAAGTTTGTCCTTAGCCCATTCTTTTAATTGGGTGCAAAAAGTTACTCCAGAGGGGTAATCAACATCACTGTTGAGCTGATCTGTACTGAGGTGTCGGGCCATACTTGGCCAATATGCATCCCCTGCTTTAATAGCACAAATGCTCAATAGATCACGCCATGCGGCTGAATAAGTCTTTTGAATTTGAACTATCCCTCGGTAGAAGGGCATGGGCTGCTTTTCTGGGTCCGGGAGTGATTTCATCAGAGCACTAGCTTGAGTGGGGTTAAAAGCTACATATTTAGGAGGGGCCTGTTCTCCCCGACCCTTGTGGCCGAAGGGATCATCGATAGAACGATGAGATGGGGCTCCTGCAGCAAGTTCCGATGAGACATGGGACACCCTGTCCATCTCGTCATCATCGAATTCTATGATATTGACTCTTCTACGCGGTGCAGGTCCCGCGTGAGGTGAAAGGGTCGGTGGCTGGGAATGAGCCCCAGATGCAGGGGTGGCTAGCGAGTCGTAACCTGGGGACAGGTAGTCGCCGGGAATTACTGGCATCAGGGCTGAACTGGGAGCCGCCATATTGGAGGCGGGGAAAGGAGTTGCTTCAGGATTAAGGGAAGGAGCGGCGGCCATATTTGATATGGGCACTTCCGGGGTAGATTGGGCCGGACTGGGCATGACCGGAACCTGGGGAGTGGCTTGGGGAAAGGGAGGGTAACCGGGGTAGGGCAGGGCCATGGGATATGGGAAGGGGTAGGGCCAGGCAGGGGAGGGCAAAAGAGTAGGGTGGGCAGGTACGGTTAAGGAGGTAGGATATTGGACTGGGGCGGAGCTGGTTATCGGAGGAGACAGGACAGGATTAGTAGGGATGGATGCAGAAAGAGGAGTCGTAGCATGGGAGGGAGGGGTAGTTAGCTGGACGGGTGCTGATGGAAGGGGATTAACCATAGAGAGGGATTGCAGGGAGGAGGCGGCAGATGAGATGTTAGGATTAGGCATGGAAGGAAGCGTGGGGATGGCTGAGGATGATGGGACCGTTAGAGAAAGGGAAGGGGTAAAGAAAGATCCATCAGAATTCAGGACCGGGCAGACAGGGGAGGTGATGGGATGGGATTCGGGAGGATCGGGAGTGGGGAACATAGTCAGCTGGCTATCACCTATGGCTGACTGAACCTTGGGGACGGACATCCCCTGGGCGCCATTTTGGGGCGCTGGCTGAGGGTAAACCCCAGCAACACAATTTTTATGATACACAAACAATTTTACACCTTTGTGATTTACTTCTTCCTCAACCCAACCTTCTAACTGAATAGCCTTCGCTACTCTGTACCATGCTTCAGCAGTCTTTAATAAACCATTATCTGTAAGCTTGCCTTTCATTTCTGCTAGTAACTTGCGCCAACTTTCTGGTTGCAATCTCCCACATGTCGGTACAGCAATTTTACATACTTTTGCAATCTTTTCAACACCTTTAACCATCTCTTCACCCTCTCTGTTCTCTACCAAATCACATGCTAACCAGCCCTTGCTGGGCTTATCTAAATCCTGTCCCATAGTCCCTTTACCCCTATACCAGCGTCCTAGATATAGAGAGAGAGAGGGAAATTTGAACAAGAACGTCTACAATGCTCGACTGCCACCCGAGAATCTTGGGACTTTCTCAGGTGCGTCTTCCCAAAACGTAGACTAGTCACTGAATCCGCCTACCCGGGGTGGTAGACACGGATTGGAGCGAGGTGAGAAGTGTGTGACCAATCACTTCTCTTTTAAGAGGAATGGGAGTGGATAGTATAACAATATAGAGAGTATAGAAAAGATGAAAGGCAAGGAAAAAAAAAATCCTTAGAGACAGACACAGGAGTACATGAGACTCCTCTTTAAACAAACAAGACAACAATACAGTTGAAATACAGTGTATGCATCACAGTTCAAATGAAATCAACAGTAATTCCTTTCCTTTACTCATGTGCTTACTCCAAAGTCACCTCCCTCAACCCCGTAGTGCCCCTATAAGACCCACTTATAAGTCTCACTACCACAAATAAACAGAAAAACTGGAATTCCACCAGCCCCCAGCGCTCAGGGCGGCGGTTACCAAGAGAAAACTGGAATCCCCCCAGCCGAAGCTGAGGTTTACCAAAACTGGAATCCCCCCAGCCTCGGTACTCGGGACAGTGGTTACCAAAATTGGAATTCCACTAGCCCCAGTACTCGAAACTGTGGGTTACCACGTGCACAATGAGGCTAGCTAAGCTCTCAGAGTGTCACGAGAAGGATCACAGGAAATTATGAGTCTACACAAAATCCACAGTTCCAACAATCCCCTTTTTCCTTACAGCCACAGCCACGAGGCTCCTAAAAGAGGTAAACAGGCAAAGAAGACCCCCAGGAACGCATCCACAGGTCAACCCCCCTTTTTCCCTACAACCACGGCACCGTGGTTCCTAAAAGGAGTAAAACAGGCAACAGAAGACCCAGGCAAATCCCCTCGGGTCCACCCCCCTTTATCCCAAAAGGGGCAAAATACAAACAGATAAACAGACAAAACAGAAGACCCAGGCAAATCCCCTGCAGGTCCACCCCCCCTTTATCTCAAAATGGGGAAACAGGCAAACAATTCAAACACAATTCAAACACACCCAGGCAACAGATAGACTAAAATGCAGGTAAACAAATGAGTAACGAGACACCGGGCAAGATATTACCTGTCTTTGATGTCCTCCCGGGAAGCAGTCACAGACACGTGGACGGGTCAATCAAAGGGGCCGGAACGTACCGGTGGCTCTGCAGAAGTCTCTACCGTGTATCTGGAGGTGATCAATCTCCCTTCCTTCCCCCTGGATTCCTCCGTCCACCCTTGTCTTCCTTAGGACGGCTCACCGGCCGGACATAGCCCGATGCCCCACGTTGGGCAGCCAAGTTGTTATGGTACTTTTTAGCAGTAAACCAAAATGTTTAAATGTCTATCTGTTCCTGTCCAAATCAATAAAATAAATTGCGTATATACGCTGAAGTAATTAAGTCTGACACACAAGGTTCAGGTTAAAATAACTTCGAGAAAATTTATTGGCAAGTGATTAAAAAGCGGACACGCAGGTCCTTTTAAGAGACATTTTACGTCATCATTGCTTATTAGAATATCAGTAAATAAACATCATTAATTGGATTAATTGTCAAGTGTCGGGATTAGTGTCCACCTATCAATATTATTAATTGGCTCAAAAGACTAAGTGGTTAATCCCGTGTCCACCCACCAAGAGGTGGGATTGTTCTGGACACGGGTGGGGGACAAGGGGTCTTGAGCGTCATTTTACACGGTCGGTGATCTCAGGCCTCGTGGCCAGGTGCAAGGTCTCTTATGAATAGAACATTTCATTACTACTGTGTTCGCATGGCCTTCAAATTATACTTTGTTGCAAATCTAAGGAAAAGTCAGCAATTCCTGTGTTAATCATATCTTTATAGAAAATACAGTCTTTGTTCTATTGTATTAGATGTGCTGGGAAATTCTGTCATGTAAGGTGATTTTAAAATGAACAAGTTAGGTTATGAGGACAAAATGGAGGATTGAAGAAGTCAGGTTAGGGGGACAAAATGGAGGATTGTCACAGTATAAAGTTAAAATGGAGTTAGTGCAATAATTGAATACAAATACAATAAGGTTTTTTAAATAATCCCACATCAGTGTTACTTTAGGAATGTTCATAAACATATTGTGATCTTTTTGCCATCTGCATATATATATATATATATATATATATATATATATATATATATCATATTTCATTTTTTTTTTATACTGCTAGGCTTCTGAACATTTTAAATGCTAGAATAACTATAAGTCCTTTTCTTTTGAGGTTCCCTTTTATCCCCGTTTATACAAAGAGGGAAAGCTTTTATTCTCTCATTTCTATCTCTTTTCTATAGAGTACTCTTAAATTAGTCATTGATACTTGTTATTAGTCACTGTATCTTTAAGACTAAGACTGTTTAGTCGAACAGACTTTGTTTATATAGTACTTTCTAATTAAGTTTTCTTGCATAGCAAGACCACTTACTGTTATCTCACATATATATTATTATAATTATTATAGCCAAATTTACCACCCTAACTCCTCCCACAGTTTTTACACTACATAGACAGTAATATACCGAAACGTGTGGATTGTTCCCGATTGGTGTGCTATTACTTTGTGGAACGTTTCGCCGAATGGTTCTCGAAATATCGTCATTCTTGTGGCGAAATTGGTCCCATAGGAATGAATGGCAAAATGTTCAAAGCTAGAGTGGGAGCTGGCAAAAGCTGAAAAATCAGGACATGATTTCTAAACTGCCACCACTCCCTCATTTTCAAGCCCACCTACACAAATCTTATATCAAAACGTTCAGCTATCCCTGCTGTCACTAAAAATGTCCACGGCTAAGCCATAGTCCTGATAGTTTTCAAAATATGGCCATTTGTTTGCAAATCACGCCGTCCATTGACATTCATTGAAACTACACTCTGCAAAGCTCACATTTGAAGGGCAATTTCTAAACTGCGACTGTGCCTTCATTTTTAATACTTCAGAGACATACTATACATCAAAATGTAGGTCTGGGTCTTGTGATTCTCACAATATACAGCTCTTCGATGTAAAATACGACTGTTTGAAGATGGCAACCGCCAAAATACTCTGACCTGTGCCAGGCTGCAGCAGCAAGTGATGTCATAGACAGGGCCTTTTGTACACCTGCTAATGTTTTTATAAATGTATGTTTTAATGTAACTGTGAAGCACGTTGGGCAACAACGTTGCAATTAAATGTGCTATATAAATAATAACAGTTACTCCGCCCACTCCAGTTGTAGACTACTGGTGGAGGCAAGAACACTTCACACAATTTCCCCAGAAATTGTAGCTTTTCTAGTTAATTATTGTTATTTAACTTATTGCATGGGTATATGTATGCAGTTTAGCTTGCTGTACTAGACAGGATATTTAACCCGTTTATGCTATGGAATATCAACTAGTGATGAGTGTATTACTATGTGATTGTATAATATATTACTGCATCTTTAAATCCTGATCCTATACTTGAGTAGATTCCATGTATTGTTTTTAAATGTCACTGATACATATGTTTTAACATGCGATTGTAATTAACTTAATTGGTTTTCAGGTTATTTAAACACTGCTATTATGCTGTATCCCTTATGCATGATTAAGGCTCTTAGGAGCCGAAACGTCACACTTATTTTGGTGAGGTAGTGAACCCACTAATAAATTCACCTTCTATATCCTGGAGTGCTGCCTGTGTTTCTCTTCTTTGATACATACACAAACTCAGACACGCACATATACGCACACCGACAATAATACACATGCTTACATACATACATACTGACACACCCACACACAGAGATACAAACATATAAACACACACAAATATAAACACACTGACACACCCGCACACAGATGCATACATACACAGATACACACATATAAACACACAAAGACACACACACACAGATAGACACATATAAACACACTGACACACCCACACAGATACATACACATATAGACACATATAAACACACAGATACACACATATAAACACACACATATATAAATACACATATAAACACAGTGACACACCCACACACAGATACATACATACACAGATATAAACACACACACACACGCATAAATTATAAACACACTGACACACACACATATAGACACACTGACACATCCATACACAGATACATACACATACAGATATACAAATAATTGTTACATTTCCATCCACATTTCATCTATCCTTTTATGTGCAGGCTTCCCAGAGTCCTGCTGGCTGAGGCTGATGAGTGTGGAGCTGGCTGGACTGGGTCTCTCCCTTCCTGAAGTTCCTACTTCGTCTGTGTCCCGTGCAGCGCTCTGTCGGGATATGGGAGGAGTCACTTCCTTCCAAGCTGAAGGACCCGGTCGCGCTGATAGAGGTCCGCGGCGCCTGACTGGGTCCCTGTTCAGCCATGCCCACTGGGTGGCTCTAAGTGCTTGGGCCACCTGATGGGCACCCCGATCGTGCAGGCCCTCGAGCTCCAGAAGGATTCGGCTGGTAGAGGTGCCCCAGGCAGCAATGCGGCATCCCACTGCCCCCTGACTCTTGTGCTTTGTCACCTGCTTCTGCGTGCAGGTGGCTGCAGCACATAGGACTAGATATGCCATGCTGGTGGGACAGAGTAAAGAAGAGGCACTTGCCTTGTGCCCCCTTTTCCAATGGGCCCTGGGCGACCGCATATCCCGCCTATAAGAAGCACCGTCCCTGCCTCAGCATAAGGCTTTAGTGTTGCAAGACGTGCTGGCTGTGAGTCCTGGGCAACCTTTAAATATGTCTGTTGGGCTCTGACTCAGCATAAGGCTTTAGTGCTGCAAGATGTGCTTGCTATAAGTCCTGGGCAACCTTTAAATGTGTCTGTTGGGCTCCGATTCAGCATAAGGTTTTTCACTGTAGGCCTTGTTTACCTCTCTCCAAACATAGCACTTATGGCTATTTTGGTCTCATCACTCCAATTCACAGTGTGCCAGAAGCTGTGAGGCATGTCAAGGTGTTGTTGGGCATATTGTAACTGGGCTTTTTTGTGGCATTGGCGTAGTAAAGACTTATTTCTGGCAACTCGGCGATGCAGCTCATTTTTGTTCAAGTATCGTCATATTGTGCTCCTTGAAACAACCACACTGTCTTTTTCCAGAGCAACCTGTATTTCTCCTCATCTAACGGGTATGGGTTGGGGTATGTATCGAGAATATGAGAAGGAATTCTACCATCCTAATTTCTTGATAATATGTACTGATATGTTCCTGCTAGATGCTGTGGTGACCTCTCCAATTCGGAAGGAGTGACCCGAGTAATTGGATGGTTTAAGGCCTAATCTTACCAGCAATACTCCGATATAGAGCATGAATTTGTTTGTAGTGAGAGCATTGCTGTGTAAAGTTAATAAAGGTTGATCAGGGGAACCGGAAACTACGGTTAAAAATGTATCTTTTATCTGTAGTGCGCACCATTTGGTTCCTGTAGGGTAAAAGGGAATCTTTACCACTTCATCCCTTTGTTTGGCTTTTGTATGGCTGAGAGATAGTACATTGTGATCTTGTATTTTGACAATCTGAGATCTCTTATTGATGTCTTGAGATGTGATGTTTATGGTGGTAAACTCTCTTAGTCAGAGGAAACCATAGAAAGCTAGGTAGATGGCGGTGTTAATGACGTGATTAGTGTTTGGTTCGAAGTGTTTAGTGATTAGTGTTTGGTTCCATGAAGTTCAAAGTAATTGGAAGAGTTGACTATGGATAGGTGACCTAGAGGATGGTGTTGTAGGGATTGAATTCTTAATGCCCTTCAAAATAGTTTTGATTTGATAAGATGACAAGAAACTGTGGGTGTTTGGCCAATGTGTAAGTATAAGGTGTTATATACCAGTCAGATATAATTTGATGTTGTTAAATGATAATTTTAACTTAAGGTGGCAAAAAGAAGTGAAAGCTACAATAGTTCCCATGGAATATTTATTTTCAACCTGAAAATGTAACAAAAACCTATTAAAAATAAAGAATGCCCTGTCGTACAATTTTTTTGGTATTATCCAACAGAGCCAACTGTGAGAGGTGCCGGCCATGAGTTAACAGATTTCCAAGTCCAATAACATGTCTTGTCATGATGGTGCCAGGGCCGCCATTGGTAATGCTTTGTGGAAATCCTGAAATCGAGAGTGAGACAAGTGATCAGCCACCAAATTTTGATTGCCAGGAATATGGACACATACCAAGAAGAAATTATAGTTAGCAGACAGACAAATCAATTTCCTCAGAAAGCGCATGATCGTCAGAGATGCTGAACGACTTTTATTAATTATGTGGCATGTGGTCAAGTTGACCAAAAAACATCTAACTGCCTGACCTGACCATATTGCTCCCCAAGCCACTGCTGCTGCTACAATTGAGTAGAGCTCGAATAAGGCCAAAGTGGTAGTGAAACCTGGTACCTTTCTAACTTCAATAGGCCAATCATCCCATAACCATAGGATCTGAATTAAGTTTTGTTTATAACTAAATAAAAACAAGAAATATTCAGCATTTGTATAAAATAATTACTGTCCAATTGCAGCTTAATCCCCAAGTAGGGTATCTCTCATGTACTATAAGAAAGCTGGGCAAAACAGGAGGTAGGCGTAGCACCTAGATAGTCTTTTTGGGGTTATATGTAGCAACAAACAGAAAAAAACAGAAGGAACTAGTAGTGAAGCATATTTAAACATCTTTGTAGAGTATATGTAAATAAAGGTATGCTCTCACACTTTTCTGGAGCCTCTTTTCAGCTCCAACATGTACGCCTGTATGGAATAATCCCCGCATAAGGATATCAGTGCTAATTCTACACATAGTTTTAGTTGTAGAAGGTATCCTCATAAATGATGAAAAATAGATTTAGAAAAATAGTCATGTAGTGTAGTATATTAGGCTGTAAAGATTTTGTTTGTTAGTTTGTTAATGCTTACCCTATACCAATAATATTCCTAACCCTATGCTTACACCAACAATAACCTTATATCTACCCCAACCATACCTTTCCTTAACATTACACTATCCCTAACGTTAAAAAATTAACCCCCCCAAAAAAACACAGAATTAATCCTTACCCTTCTCTAACACTATGTCTACCATACCCCTAACCCTACCATAACTCCTAACCCTAAAGATATCAGTACTGGGATCAACCGATAGCTTACTAGTTAAAACAGTAGAGAGTAGTATGTTGCCATACTGTGATGAAGCTCCCATACTCCAACAAAGTACCTCCGCTAAGTCCACATCCTCGTTGCCACAGGGGACCCTGGAATGCTTCAGCCCCAGTCGCCGAAGCTTGACTGAGATCTCTCCAGAACTCTTCCAGTTGCAGCTCATTTTCTTCTAGGTAGGTATTGTCCCCTTCTTTCCCAGGCAGGTATTGTCCCATCTACCTACTCCTTTACAGTCCTCTTTCCATGCAGGTATCTATCTCTGCCTGCACTATGATAGTTCCTGACTTTACACTTGCGACTCTCGGGCCTAGCTCTCTTTTTCTCTTGTCATGGGCTAGAGGGATTATGCAACCAGCCAACAGATTGGAAGACTCTATTACTGAGATCCCTAAAAATCTCACAAGACACACAATTTCATAAGGAACTAGCATGCAATTCTTTATTTTGGACAAGCCTTTGGGTACTAGCCCTTAAACATGTGGAGAAAAACATTTAAATATTAATACATGACTATGTAATACAATGGACAATTCCGAAGGATCAAGAAAACTGTACTAATCCAATGATATGTAAGGAGCAACTGGATACAATTAAATCTACATTTTTTGATAAAACATATGATAATGATCTTTTGAATTAATCTTTAGACAGGGTTACACCCATTAATAGAAAAGAGCTCCTTGCTTCTCGAGAAAAGCAGGTAACCGATTCTGGTAATGCCTTTTCGTGTCCTATGGTTTTTAATTACAGTGTGCAATCCCCATTTTTACAGAATAGTACAACAAAACACTGGCCTTTATTGTTTTCAGATCCAGTTTTAGCCCCATTTTACCCCTAGATCAAAGCTGATTTTTACAGTAAAGAGCTGCACAATGATTAATCCTGAATACTCAAAAAAGGCTTTTTCAAGTGCGGTACATGTAAAGTCTGCAGAACAGTGGGACCTTCCTATGGTAAAATAACTAGCTTTCAAGCCTTTGTAATTAAAATAATGTTTTGATATAAAGGATTGTAAAACTTGTCATTCAAAACAGGTTATATATCTGCTCAATTGTGCAGGCAATATATAGGACAAACAAAAAGAATGCTTGAAAGTAAGATTAGGAGAGAATGTCTGTAATATACAAAGACGATTTGAGAAGCATTCCCTATCAAACCACTTTAAAACCTGCCTAAAGATGATGATGATTTGGTTCTTGCTATAGCAGTTGGATCACAGGGGGTAGCCACTGCCCCATTAAGCTCCCTTTCTATCTCTCCCCAAGATGAGAAGATTAAACAAATCCAGCGAAGGTCCCCTAAGGGTATCCAAATTAAGTATAAGAAAAAGATGGGACCGGGTATTAAAAGAACAGATAAAGATGATGCTGAGGAAGATGAGGAAGCAGAACTTGATGAGTTAGACACACAGCAGACATATCCTTTTCTGACTGTAGGAGATCAATTAATTTTGAAACCTTTAACTCCAGGAGAATTAAAGGACATAAATAAGGGAGCTCCAAATCCTAGAACAAATCCCTCTGCATGTATTATGTATTTGAAGAGAATGTGCCAAGGACAAAATATGACACAGATTGACATAAAGTTAATTATTGATGGATTATTAGATTATGACTCAGAATCTGAGTGGGAATGGAGTCGAGTGCCCACTGTGAGTGTCCCACTTGATGGAACCACAGTGAGTACTTATCCATTAGCCACGGAAAAAGGGAGAGACATTATGTGGGATGAAGTGAAAACAGAGATGATAAGATTGTGGAAAGACAAGCAGTCTATCTCCACTGCTTTGTCCTGTAAACAGGGCACAAAGGAGACAGTGACAGATTTCACTAAAAGGTTTTATAAATGTTGGAAAGATGAAGCTGGACTTGGTTCAGAGGAGAGTGGTATGGGTTCTTTAAAAATACAGACTTGCATTGGGAATATGCTTCCAGCATATTCACTGCTAGTTAAACAGCTGATTTCCGAGTGGTCAACTTTAACTCCAGTTACATATTTGCAGAAAATACATGAGAGAGAGAAGCAGCAGGTGGTTTTGCTATAGGTAAAGATGGAAAGAGTATGTTGTATCAGTCACAGGGTTTACAGCATTGTGACCCTAATCAGGCAAGAGAAAGAGGTTTTGGAGGTGATAGGAGATTAAACCAGAGAGGATTCAGGAGCCCAAAGGGAAGAGGACGTGGAAGAAATAGGTCCCAAACATTTATTAATAGAGGGACACATTGTTTTAACTGTAGACGGCAGGGACACTGGAGGAATGGGTGCCCCAACCCTATCAGACCACAGACTGTACAAACCCCAGGTTATCAGGGTCCCTCATGGATACCCCAGCAGTCCCACTACTCCCCACAGCATCACTCTCCTACCACTAATGCCCCCTCTGCCCTCAATACTCCTTCTTGCCCTACCCATCACATCCAATGGCCATAGGGGTGCCCAGAAGGTAACACTCCAGCTTTTCCTGTATTATCCTCTAGTTTTATGGAACAACCGTTCATAGTCCTCAATGTAAATGGGAGGGATATGCCCTTTATTGTAGACACGGGTGCCACCTGTTCCACCATATGTATGGATGTATATAGAGGTTCAAGGGAAAAGTCAACACCTTCTGTGGGAATAAATGGAGTGTTAACAAAAACCTTCAAAACTATCCCTTTGAAAATTAAATTACCCATCTCCCCTATTTCTCTACACCACCAGTTTAGCCTAATTCCAGGGTGCCCTGTTAATCTCATAGGGAGGGGTCTCCTTGGACTACTGGGTACAACTGTGTATTTTTCCCTGTTGTGGATCAGAATGTTGATCTTTGTTATATTCAGAGGAAACCCAAATTGTTGTTACAAGTGCACTCGGAGAAGCAAGAATTAGACACCAGACACCTGTTGGTATTCAAAATAAGCCTCTGACGTTTTTTATTCATCAGCTGGGTTTTATACATTTAAAAAGTAAGTGCTTACGTGCAAATACTCTTAGAACAAAAATAGCAAGGGAATACAGATAAGACATAGGAATAGGACATAGGATAAGACATAGGAATGAGCGCCATGTATACTTAACAAATAAGTTTCTGGGTAAGAGAGAACAACAAGATTAGAGTAGAGACATCTTGGGTGGGGGCTCTCTGCTCCCGGGACTTAGACATATATGGTCTTAAGTGTTGTTCAAGCATCAAGCAATCAATCCTGATTCCAAGTTAGCCAATTTTAATATAGGATATCATTATATGACACCTATAAGCTTGAGCCTTGGAATCAAGATAAATTCTATCACAATCCCCTCTTTTGATCCAAGGGTCACCCAAATGTCCAAGGTATAACCAGGCCTGCTAGCAAAAGCCTGTGGGACTTTCATTTATTGCTTCACCACGGTTCCCTTGGACTGAGCGACCACCAGAATCAGCGGAGGAGAATTCCTTCATTTGTTAGGCGAGGTAACATCATAAAACCAGAAGTCGGAGCTGGAATGTAAGTTAAGGTAAGACCAACAGTAGGTTTGCTTTTACATAGAGAGGTTAGTAGACATGAAAAAAATCTAAAGGTTAGAAAAATAGCCATAATGACAAATATAGCTAATAGCAAAAAGTACAAAATTTTCTTAATTAGTAAAGTCAACCATGTTCCTAGCCCAAATGTCCAATCCCAATCCTCAAAGAAGCCGTTATCTTGTTTGATATCCTGTACTAAGTCATGTAAATCTTTTATATGTTTATGGATCATAGTGCCATGGTCAGATAGGTTAAAACAGCACATACCTTCAATAGCTTCACATCCTAAGTCATGTTTCATTAGTAAGTAGTCAATGGCTGCTCTATTCTCAAGGATTGCCTTCTTATTTGCCTTCCTCTAAGGTATTTACTGTTATTGACTTGGCAAATAAAAACTGACTGTCGGGATCCAGGGGGACACTGAAAAATGCATTTGCCAAGTCAATAACAGTAAATACCTTAGAGGAAGGTGGTATTTGTGCCAACAAGGAGTGTGGGTTGGGAACATTAGGGGCAATCAGTTCAGTTACAGCATTAATTGCCCTCAAATCATGTACCATACGGTAAACCACAGGTTTACCTTTCTCTTGCTTTTTCTTAATTGGGTACAATGGTGTGTTACAAGGGGAGGTGGTCTGGACAACTACCCCTGCCTGCAGAAACTCTTGCACAGATTGCGAAATAGCATCTTCCTGTGCTGGGCTTAGGGGGTATTGTTTTTGGTATGGAGGTTTGGCTCCGGGCAGGAGATTCACCTTGACTGGGGGCACAGAGAGTCTGCCTGTATCTGTCTTCCCTGTAGCCCATAAGGAATCAGGGACTGAGGACAAGTCAATGGTAGGTTCTGGCACATGGCTGGGCATAGTGAGAATTGCCAGAACATTTGAAAGAGATATCATTTGTTTGTCCTCTAAAGGCACAGACAATGTTACTTTTCCAGTGGGGCTATACTGGATATTTGCACTAAGAGCAGACAGTATATCACTGCCTAGTAGATTAACAGGGGCATTAGGGCTGACAAGTAGCCTTGTCACAAGGGCAGTAGAGTCGTGTAGCTTCAATTTCAGCTTGTGGGTAAGGGGAATGTCATTTTCGATACCATCCACCCCTACACATGATAATACATCATTAGATTTCTCATACGGGAACACATATTTTTCCTGTAACATCGATTTAGCAGCGCCAGTGTCCAACAGGAAAGGGACTATTCGGCCCCCAGGTAGTGTAACATCGAAAATGGGTGAGGGTCCTGCAGAGTCAGGGATATTTATAATATGTAGGGACACTGGTTTGCCAATTTCCTATTGGGGAGGGGGAGGTGGTGGAGGTGGTTGGCTGTCTTGGGAGTTATCATTAGAATCCTGGGGTTTTCTATTTTTAGGAGGACACTTGCAGTTACGTTTAATGTGTCCTTTCCTGCCACAATTCCAGCATTCTACCTGCCTTCTGTCTCCATCAGCTCTAGGGACAGTTACAGCCATTAGAGGTGTGCTCCTCTTTCTAGTATTTAGATTAGCTTCCACTCCCCTAGCCACCTTCACCAGATCACCATAGGTTAAACTTCTCCACTCAGGTCTAGCATTTTGGAGACCAGTCCTTATGGGTATGTGGATACCATCCATGAAGCAGTTAATAAGCAGTCTGGTCGAAGTGGTTTCAATATCTGTGTAACCCAATGCCTCCCAAGCCATCTGTAGTCTGGTGAAAAATGTTTCTACAGGTTCATCTTTCCCTTGTAATATATCTCCTAATTTATGGGCTAGTTCCTCTGTCTTTACCTTAGCCCATTCTCTTATTGCAGTGACATAGCATGCTCCAGATGCAGACTTGGTTCTAAACCATTCATCTGTTTGCATGTTGCTTTTTCTGAGGTTATCTTCATGGGCATCAGTATATTTAGCAATTATTCTAGCCAAAATGGGGCCAGCTTTTAGTGCCACAATCTGTTTTAAATCCATCCAAGTACACTGGTAAGTAGCTTGAATTGTGGATAGAGACTGAACTAGAGCTAAGGGGGCCTTTTCAACATCTGCCAGCTGCTGTATTATTGCCAGTTGTTCACTGGGTGTCCAGGGCTTATATTCTTCCCAGTATTTGATACTTGAGCTCGGCTGTCTGTTCTCATGGTACATGCTCTCAACTTTTGGTATCATTGGAGTAGAAAATTGTGGAGCTAATGGCCCCACTGGGGTGTCTATGGGGGCAACTAAGGGTTCCTTTAAGTCTGGACTATCTGCCTGCTCTAATGAACCCATAGGTCTTACAGGGGCTGCTAGGGGACCATATGAAGTCCCACTGCGTAATATTACTGGAAAGAGAGGTTTTGATCTCTGTAAAAGGGAAAGCGCCTGTCCTTTAGGGACCAAAGGAGTCCCTGCATTATCCTGGTAAAGGGGTGGGTTTACAAGATTTTTCCCAGGATCCTGCCTACTCTGGGACCCTAGAGGTCCAAAACATTGATAATATGGTACACCTTTCCTGGTGGTTTCTCTACAACCACATTTAGTTAATTCAACAGCAGTATCATGCCATTTTTGTGCAACTTCTACTAAGTCATTATCTTCTAACCATCCTCTGTAATTTGCCATAAATTCACTCCATATATGTGGGTCTAGAGTGCCCTCTGAGGGCATGCCAGCTTTCTTAAGTAACCTCTTAACATTCTTAATTGCTCCTTGTCCTTTGTGATGCTTGACAATAGTCAAAGCCGTAAATCCCCCTTTGGTACTTTCAGAGCTACCCATCTTAAAACTTGTAAGGGTTAATTACTTCCTTACCAAGACAAACTGTACAATAACAGTGTATTTAAACACTTATGACCGCTGCAGTGGAATTTTCACAGTTCTGTCTTCTAAACACAGATCAGGAGATCTGCCCTTGGAGGATTCTAACTCAAATTATAAAACAAATGACAAGGCAAACAATAAAAATAACTTACAACCCACAGTTCTATTCCACTATCTCAAGATTCCTTTCACAAGACATAACACAACCTCCACCTGAATATAACCATAATACCACAGAAAACAAGTTCTTTAGATCAGACGTTTTTAAAATCCTTACCCACCCGGACCGGGGTCTCAAAGAGCACCAGAGAGTCTAAATCATTTATAGGTAGAAAAATAAAAGCTTTTTCTTACCCGCTGCAGCTGATTAACCGTCTGGGCTCCGAGCCAGCCCTTCTGGGTCCGGATGAACTGGATTCGTCTGATCCCGGGTTTCGGCACCAAATTGTTGATATCAGAATGTTGATCTTTGTTATATTCAGAGGAAACCCAAATTGTTGTTACAAGTGCACTCGGAGAAGCAAGAATTAGACACCAGACACCTGTTGGTATTCAAAATAAGCCTCTGACGTTTTTTATTCATCAGCTGGGTTTTATACATTTAAAAAGTAAGTGCTTACGTGCAAATACTCTTAGAACAAAAATAGCAAGGGAATACAGATAAGACATAGGAATAGGACATAGGATAAGACATAGGAATGAGCGCCATGTATACATAACAAATAAGTTTCTGGGTAAGAGAGAACAACAAGATTAGAGTAGAGACATCTTGGGTGGGGGCTCTCTGCTCCCGGGACTTAGACATATATGGTCTTAAGTGTTGTTCAAGCATCAAGCAATCAATCCTGATTCCAAGTTAGCCAATTTTAATATAGGATATCATTATATGACACCTATAAGCTTGAGCCTTGGAATCAAGATAAATTCTATCACATCCCCTGAGGGTGGCATGGCAGTTTCCCTTACTGCCCCCTCCTCGGGAATTTTCCTGCAGATGGATATAGATGAGGTCTCTGCTTCTGTATGGGCTTCGTCCAAGCTAGATGTAGGATACATAAATTGTACCCCTTATAAAGCAAAACTACGCCCAAATGTCAGCCCAATTTATATTAAACAGTATCCCCTGTCACAGGAGAAGAAGTATGGGATCAGACGTATGATCCAGTCCTTCCTTCAGCAGGGTATACTAAGGCCTGTAGACTCCCCCTATAACTCCACCATTAACCCGGTCCCTAAGGCTACCAAGGACTACAGATTTGTTCAAGACCTTAGGGCCATTAATAATCTAATTATCCCAATAGCTCCCATTGTCCCTGATGTTAACACTCTGATAACAGCCATTCCTCATGAAGCTAAGTATTTTACAGTCATTGACTTAAGTAATGCATTTTTCTTGGACCCTGTTGACCAAGAGTCACAACTACTTATGGCTTTTACTTTTGAGGTGGTTCAGTATACCTGGACTCGCCTTCCCCAGGGCTATGTGGATTCACCGGCTGTTTATTCACTGGTGCTCCAGCAAACCCTTAAGTCATGGACCCCTAGTCATGGTTCCGTCCTGCTGCAGCATGTTGATGATATACTGCTGTGCAGCCCTGACTGGGAAGCCAGCACACAAGACAGCTTATTGAAACATTTAGCATTGGAAGGCCACAAGGTAGCCAAGCATAAGATCCAATTAGGTGCAGAAAAGGTTGACTATCTGGAATTTGTGTTACAACAAGGTACATGCTCACTCAGCTCCAAACGTATTGAAGCTCTACAAAAGATACTGTTACGACACTCACTGCCAGGTAGATGAAGCCGCCGTTTAGTGAATAATCCCCTTCTCCAGAAATGCAGTTTTCATCCAGCCGATTGTCAAACTCCCGAACGGAAAATACGAACGCGGCAACTCCCGATCAGTAAATCAGTCGAACTCCTTCCACAGCTAGAAATAACGAAAGCGCTGTCCCAATAATAATTCCCCCACAAACGAGACCAAGCTCCGTCTTGAGGGTCAAACAGGAATCTGTTTAATGGAGGCTACCTGCCCGGTATTTATGTAGGTCTCCACAAGGTGGACACTCCCCTAGGGGACCTTGTGGAAGACTGTAAAACATATTGGACAGTAGCCAATCGCAGTGGCTTCAACATAAGCCCTTCCCATCTTTCCCATAAATCCTACTTCTCTATCCCGGAGATAATTGGGAAGAAACCTAATTATCTCCCAGGATAGAGACAATCACCATTTTAAAATACAATAAGAAAAATACAGTAAAATACATAAATGCAGAAATACCGAATAAATATGATTCGTGTAACGTATCCCCAGATAGCCTGGATCTGAGTGCATATTTCTACCGAATAGCGCTCAGATCCGATGTACCTAGTTCAATCGCCATGGAGTCAAAGTCTTTCACCAGTCCTTCGGTATACGAATGACTCCATGGGACGGCTATCTGGGTAAAGTCCATACGAATGTTACAAAACTCCCGAACTGACCGGTGTTCGTACACCTCGACGAAATAGAAGGTGGGTGGCAGCTTCCAGCGATGTTCGGTAGATAAAGTGTCCATTTTTAGGTCCATAGGATTTGCACCGAACACCGCTGATCTTTCTCGTGTCCCAAAATGGCCGCCACCTCGTGGTCGGCATACGAACGACGACCACCTGTACGAATGGAATGGAGAGGTGTCTGCGGTTAACCACAACATTCTAATTGGGCCAAGAGTTTAACCAGCAGCA
The DNA here is from genome assembly GCF_036172605.1 of Pelobates fuscus. Classification (NCBI taxonomy): domain Eukaryota; kingdom Metazoa; phylum Chordata; class Amphibia; order Anura; family Pelobatidae; genus Pelobates; species Pelobates fuscus. Next base: position 184,101,302 of record NC_086320.1, on the reverse strand, counting down.
CACTCCTCTCCTGGGTGGCCGTCGGTAGTTTCAATCGGTATTCCAGAATCACACGAACAGGGGCATATGGACAGGAAAATAAAGGCAAACAGACGAACCAGCAATACTAGTCTATACAGATGGATCTGTCACAGATACCCAAACCTTTTACAAAGAAGGAGTTGCTCACCTTCTTGGGTATGATTAATTATTGTCGTCAGTGGATACCTGAATGTTCATACTATGACTCAATTTTGAGAATGGCTGTAAGAGGGGACAGCCCAGATTATATCAGATGGTCACCTGAAATGGATGATGCATATGTGGCACTCAAGGTAGGCATTATTGTAAACCATTTCATCTTTATGCAAGGGACAACTGTAAAACCATGGCTGCGGTCTGTGCTCAGGAACATGGAGGTGGTATGCGTCCTGTAGCATTTTTCTCCACAGTAGCCCCTTTTCCGGTTCAGGGGATGCCGGCGTGTCTTAGGGCCCTGGCTGCTTGTGCAATGGCTGTTGAGACTGCTACTACTATCACTCTGGGCCATACCACTATTCTCCATACATCACATCAAGTGTTACATTTGATCAAGAATCTCACTACACAACATATGACATCACAGAGATTAAGTGGTTATGAAATAATTCTCTTAAATTCTACTAATTTACAGATCAAGTATGGCCCTATTAATTCTGGCCCTATGAGTGTACTGCATGCTATCCTTACTCATGACAACCCTAATCTGAGCGAAGCTCAGCCAGAGGAACATGACTGTATTCATGCTATACATACACATACCTCCCCCCGCTTAGACCTCATGGATACCCCTCAGCCAGGTTCTGAGGATGTGTTTGTGGATGGATCTTGTTCCCGACCTGTTGATGGTCAGTACCAGACAGGGCATGCAGTAGTCCTATTAACTGATAAGGTCCTTGAGGCTAGCTCCATACCCCACATGTCAGCCCAAGCTGCTGAGTTGCCCTTAGTTGTAGATGCACTCTATTTACTAACATAGATGTAAATATTTACACTGACTCACAATACGCTCATGGGGTTGTGCATGATTTTTGAATGATTTGGAAACAAAGAGGATTCATTGCAGCTGATGGTAAAGGCATTTCTCATAAGACATTAATTGAAGACCTCTTGCAAGCTTTACAACTTCCTCGTACAGTGTCTATCATCCACTGTAGAGCTCACACTGAAGGTAGGGATAATATATCCCTAGGCAATGCACTAGCAGATAGAATTGCCAAAGAGGTAGCATCTCGGACCATTTATTACCATATGATATTTCCAATTTTTTGTCCCCCTACCTGCCCAGAAGAACAGTTGTTGCAAGAACTTCAGGGGTTTGCAACCCATGAGGATATTGCATACTGGAAGAAGCAGGGTTTGGAAAAAGACCAAAATGGCCTTTTTTCCAAAGAGGGGAAGATAGGGATACCAGAAAGTAGTGCCCCTATTTTTATTTCCCAGGCACACGGAGTGGGTCACAAGGGTCTAAAGGTCACTTTAGGCCTTATTCAACAACATTTTGTAATTTTAAATCTCTCTCTCCACTGTCAGGAATACTTACGGAGGTGTGTCCAATGCTTACAGACCAATACTACTGTCACACACAAGCCTAGACACGAACACCTCCCACCACCTACAGGCCCTTTCACCCATTTACAGGTAGATTTCACCCACATCCCCAAGACAGGTAAGCGACAACAATACTTACTGGTGATTGTGGATCACTTCTCTAAATGGCCCAAGGCGTTGTTACTAATAAGGAGGATGCTAGGACTGTGGTGAAAATACTGACCACTGAAATTATTCCTCGGTATGGCTGCCCATTACAGATCAATTCTGATAATGGCCCTGCCTTTGCTAGCAAAGTTACACAGGAATTGACCAAATGGTTACAGGTTACGTGGAAATTCAATGTACCCTGCCACCCCCAGAGTTCAGGTATAGTAGAGAGGATGAATAGGACAATTAAGGAAAAACTGATGAAGGCCACAGATGGCACATGGGTTCACTGGCAAACATACTTATCTGCTATTCTAGCTGAAATAAGAATGACCCCTAACAGGACTACTAAATTGTCACCGTTTGAGATACTAATGGGAAGACCATTTCCTACTCCTTGGGTGAAGGGACAATTTGTTATTATGCCTGGTGATTTAGAATGAATCCAGGAAGAGTATGTTAAACAGTTAATTTTTAAACTCAATTCTGCATATGGTGATGTTTCCGTGCAGTTTCCTCTACCCTCACAGGAACCTACACATCCTTACCAGCCTGGTGATCTGGTCTGTATCCGACAGCTGAACAAGAGCAGGAAGGGAAAGTTTCCTTTTGGCCCGACTACCACTGTGATTGCCGTGACCCGAACCGCTGTGCTCACCGACTCTCAAGATATCTGGATCCATGCATCCCGTCTGAAGCCGTGTCCAAAGAGGGGTGAAGTAGGAGACAAGCTCAAGGCCCTCATTCCGATTGGCCCTGACGACCCAACATCCTTATCTGAAGTGCTATGGCTAAAGTAAACCTACTGGATCCCTTGAATGGGGCAAAGAATTTTTACATCATCCTAATTCTCTCCATGATTTTCTTCCTGCTGCTGATCGTCCTTCTTGATTGTCACTATGATTATGAGAATATGAGAGAGTTCCAGAAAGTCTGTTTCTGGAAAGATAACAACTCCACCAGTTACAGTGTCCAATTAGGCCTTGATCATCCTACTAATAGAACCAGTCACAACTCCACCAGTTACAGCGCCCAATTAGGCCTTGATCATCCTACTAATAGAGCCAGACACAAAAGATCACAACCCACAGACAAGACTTTACAAACTCAAACCAATTGTTCTTCTAAATCTGTATTTTGGTGGAACCGTGCCAAAGAGACTAGAACACAAGACGATTTCATATGTAATGGCGGCGAAACCTGTCTTGTACTTAACATTACAACTAATGGTCAAATATGTATTGCTGCAAAGACTGCACAAGTAGTGGTCAAACCATTGCATGATGATTCCGTAAATTGCTCTATAACAATTACCAATACTACTGGTTTTTATACTCTTGCTTGGCTATTTGAAGAGCCTTATCCTTTCACAAACAAAGGGGTTGGTTCAATATTTTATCATTTGCAACATTCTAATGTTTCTCTAGATCAAGACAATCCGGTTACATCTATTGCAACTGGTGATAATGTTCAAGGCACATATAATACCACCTGGCCAAGAGGATACGTCCGTATCATAACTAATCGTACTAGAATAGAAAACAGGGGTTGGTTTGCTGTTTTATTATTTTGTAGCCCACATACTACACCTACTGTTCATAATTATTCCCATATTCCAATACCCTCATCATGTGTGAACACTACTATAATTCAGAAGGCTGTACACATAACACTAAATATATCTACACCGGATGTACGATTATGTAAACCACTACCTAATAGAGAGAAGAGAGAATGGTATGATACCCTATTAGGAGGTACGGGAACAGCTATGGGAATATTACATGGTGTAGATATGGAAATCCTGAAGAATAAGTTATCCACGGCAGGGAAAGAATTAGGGATAGGATTCCATGTAATGGCTAAATGGGCCCCTACCGTGGTACAATCACAATGGCAGGAATTACAGCTAGAACAGTCTATGTACACCTATCTCGGTAATCTAACATATGCTATTACTAACCTTATGTGCCACTAGAGTTTTAAGGATGCATCAACAGAGGTTAAGACTAGAGAATACTCTTATGGTACCCAAAATACAGAAAGTCAGAGAAATGATGGAATTGACTGACGACTACTGGATTAGTTTAAAGTCAAATTATGTATATTGTGAAGAATGGGTAGAAGACGAGATATTGAGTTATTCATGTAGGGTTGGATTTACGTTATACGAAGTTACTCCAACCCATACAAAATTAGCATGTAAGTTCTTCACTTTACCTACACCTATGTTTAATGTACTTAATAATAATCTTACTTGGTGGAATCCAACTTATACAGGAGAATATATATTCCCCAAGGATAATAAAACATATTCATTAGGACACTGTGATAGGGCAGATAAAGGCTACACATGCAGAAATTCCTCACCCATCTATGAACCATGCTTATTAGCTAATCAAATAAGTAGTTGTACTTGGCATGTATATCTATCAGATGATTCAGTTATGTTAGAAATAGAACCACAAATAGTGTGCCTAGCTACCAACCAACCTGTCAATATTCCTGAAGTTGATAAACATTTGTGGGATGTATATCAAATGCCACCTGGATAACGTGGAAAGATCAGACTTATTTCCTGCAACCTATTCCTAGTATATACAGGTCCATAACATATATTCCACCTGCATTAAATATAGTTGATTATCAACTTCCTATAGGAATAATAATCAATTTAATAAAAGGAAAAGAGAATATGTTTAAACATTTGAAAGCACATAAAGATGCCTTAGTACATACTGAAATATTCACCCACATAGTTGAAAGGGAATTAATTAAAGTTAGTTCTAAAATCCAGGAAAGTTTTGCCCATTATTGGTATGATGCCCTCACAGGTTGGTCTCCTACTGGCGCACAAGTTGTAAGGTCCTTTTTCTACCCTATTGTCATTATTGTAATAATACTTGCATTAATGATATTGTTTAATAGTTATCTAACTTGCACACTTAAGAAACGTGTTCAACAAATGATTACAGAAGCTGAAAATCGACAGCTCGAACTCCTCTTAAAGGGAAAACCTACGGCACAGAGCAAATGGGGGAAATCGAGGTGAAGAAATAATGAAAGTCCCGCAGACGTGATTAGCACGTCTGAATATACCTCCTTTTGTTTCTCTGCCGCAGGCCTCCCATGGATATTTACCGTAAGATAGATCATGATATGATCAAAGAGGAGAATTGTAGATACAAATATCCATTTTGCTATCTAGCCTAGCTGTTCATATAAGGGTTAATTTGAACCAAGAATAAATTTGGCATTTTATCTCCTATTCTCTGAAATTTCGAAATGTTCTTGTTAATTGTCCAAGATATCGGTATTTGTAAATATCTGGTTTTAATCAAATGTGTAATGCGTTATATAACGAAAGATTATAACTAGAAACAGCTGTTTATAACTTGTGAAAAACATATTATGTAATTAAATGCTCATGACCCCCACCGACATGAAAATGGGGTATAAATGCAACTGACGTATAATTAAAATTTGAATTGGTTATAGAACAGATCTCTTGGCTTCTTGACTGATTCCCAGGATCCTGTCTGTCTATCTAAGAGGGTGTGGCTCCGGCAAAATATCCATCTATCTAAGAGGGTTTCGTGTATAGCTGATTTTATCCCCAACAACAGGGAACCCAACCTCCTTACAATATTGCGGGATTCAAAAAAAATGTACCATTGAGGGGAGGGGATCTGATAAAAAAATAATTTAGAGAAGTTCCGGATCAACAACATGAGAACATTGGCCCCTTTTGGACTAAATGCAGAATTGGAGCTGGCCAATATTTCATGATAGATTTTACAGTATACTTATTAACATTTAGTTTGAGAATAAAACTTTATATTTATCTTTATATAAATTGTGATTTAAAGTGTCTTAAGTTAATTTTTATTCATCTTAATGCATTGATCTCTTGAAAAGCAAATAATTTTAAGAAATAACTATACTAAAGAGAGTATATGTTGCAGCAGTTTATCTTTCCTTTTTTTTTCTTTTAAAGTTGTAATATTTTTATACTGGTCTATTATGCAAGTTAATTTATTTGTCTAGGAAAATGAATGTATATATGAAGGTTATCAAAATAAGGATAGAGTACAGCGAGTTGTCATAAATGGTAAATTTTCAAGCTGGACAAAAGTGGTAAGTGGTGTCCCTCAGGGTTCTGTTTTGGGACCACTTCTATTTAACATATTTATAAATGATCTTGAAATGGGCATTGAAAGCCATGTATCAGTGTTTGCAGATGACACAAAACTTTGTAAAGTAATAAAATGTGAGCAGGATATTGCTGCAGAGGGATTTGGATAAAATGGCAGATGAAATTTAACGTAGAAAAATGCAAAGTTATGCACTTCGGGGTTAAGAATGCACAAGCAATTTACACCCTAAATGGTAGTGAACTAGGGATAACCACACACGAGAAGGATTTGGGAATTGTTATAGACAACAAATTAGGTAGCAATATGCAATGTCAATCTGCGTTGCTAAGGCCAGTAAGGTTTTGTCATGTATAAATAGGGGCATAAATTCTCAAGATGAAAATATAATTTTGCCTCATTATAAATCGCTGGTAAGACCACACCTTGAATATGCTGTGCAATTTTGGGCACCTGTTCTAAAGAAGGATTTCATGGCACTAGAAAAAGTGCAGAGACGAGCTACAAAATTGATAAAAGGAATGGAGCATTTTAGTTATGAAGAAAGGTTAAAAAATGTAAATCTCTTCAGTTTGGAAAAACGGCGCCTTAGAGGGGATATGATAACATTATACAAATATATTCGGGGCCAGTACAAACCATTATCTGGAAATCTATTCATAAACAGGGCTATACATAGGACACGAGGCCACACATTTAGGCTTGAAGAAAGGAGATTTCATCTAAGGCAAAGAAAAGGTTTTTTTACAGTAAGAGCAATAAGGATATGGAATTCATTGCCGGAAGAGGTGGTTTTGTCAGAGTCTATACAGATGTTTAAATTGCAATTGGATAAATACTTGCAAAAACATAACATACAGGGATACAATTTCTAATTAGTGGGGTAATATCTGCTTGATCCAAGGAGACATCTGACTGCTATTTTGGGGTCAAGAAGGAATTTTTTCCTAGTTTGTTGCAAAATTGGAAGCGCTTCAGACTGGGTTTTTTGCCTTCTTTTGGATCAACAGCAAAAGCATATGTGAGGAAGGCTGAACTTGATGGACGCAAGTCTCTTTTCAGCTATGTAACTATGTAACTACTATGTAACTATGTAACTATGTAAAATACATAGAATAAGTAGCCATTAAGTATTAAACAGTGCCAATTATTTGAATCAGAATATTAATTGTCAAAAAAATCCATTTTAATAATGATCAAGACTGTCAATGATTGTGTCCCTTTAAGAATTTGAATGCAGGACCAGGTATATATGCACCTTACATCTGCCACAGCGTTTATCTTGACAAAGGCTGTTATAGCAGGCGAAACGCATTGAGTACGTTAAGCGACTATTCAAGATTTTAAAGCTCCAGCATCAATGGCAGTTCAGCGGGTCCTGACTTTGGCATTCTTCAGAGGCATGAGTGACTGATCCTGGCTCCGGTGCACAGAGCTGTCTGCAGAGCCAAGCAGCATCTACATACTGAACTGCAAACTGAGCCTTTATTGTTGTTCTTGGAAACAAGCACCACCATTTTAAAGTGTAAGAGTTCCTATAAGGGTGAGGGGAGGTTGTATCCATTAAATGTTACAGTGCTGTACTAGGTTTCATTTTTGTATCTTTTTATAGATATATCGAACTAAGGAGAAACTTTGTTGCACTGAAAACAGAATACAGACACACTGCCTTTTATCCTTTTTAATTTTGAACACTATTTTTTACTTTTTAGGGATTTTATCAAATATAACTGAAATAGAGAACTTGGACATATATTTTAAACATTATTCATTAATGGCACCCCGATCTAATTTAATTTAGGGGAAGATTCACTAAGCGCTGACAATAATATATACGATCAATTGCTTATTTTGTTGCTTTTATTTGCATGGCAAATTTTAGGGGCTTTTGGGACAAGGTCCATAGTCTGTGGGCAAGAGGTTAACCTTCAAGCCTCTCCAAAAGGCTGTGACATGGGACCTTCTCTTACATACACCATCTACTGTTTGTTTTTAGTATGACAGGAAGAATCCCCTGTAATATTGAATAAAGCATGTTTCCCAACATTGTTGTTGTTGCTGGCTAGCTGGCAAAGCCCAGCACCAATCACAATCAACCTGCATGGAGACCCTTTCAAGGTCTGTTCCGAACCTGGGTTTCTCTCTTCAACAGCCTGCAGTTGTAGAATCACCTCCACTAAGCGTGATTGCTTTGCTGTGATGATTTAAATGGATTTAAAGAGCTGTATGCAGCACTCTATATGAGTCATTGGTCAGTCTATGGCCACTAAAAATTGCCCTAGATAATAGAAGGAATCCCTAGCTATCTATTAATACCTGGGTGTCCTCGTGAGAGTATGAATTTAACCCTGTTCATGCTGCATTACAGCCCACAGGGATTTATATACTAATTTAAAGAGCTTAATTTGGATGCTGTATTCAGCTCATCTGCCTGTCTGGGGTCACTAAAATTGGTCTGAGCCGGCAGAGGGGACTCCCTTGTGTGAGCAGGGATTTAACCCTTGTCACTCTCAGGGTTGCTGGGGTCTTAATTGCTTCCTCTGCAACTTTCTCAGATTCTACCATCTCTCCAAGCATGTAATTTTCTTCTTCAGAATTCAGGTCCGAATTACGTATTTGCTGAGCTAAATCAGGCGCACTACGATGATGTCACAGATTGAGCCAACATGATTTTCTTCCACCCATATGTCATTTGAAACTCTAAAATGATGTTCTGCAGTAGGACATTTATATTCAACTGTCTCAGTCATGATTTCCTGTTGTGGTTTTTGTTAGCATTCTTATATTCTCTGCTCGATTGATATTTGACTCTTCACTTGTGTAGAAGAGCCCTAGTCCTGCCAGGACTTTCCTCCACTGGATCACCAAAAGTAGAAATCAGGAACAAGAAATTGCAAAGTAAATAGCCCACCTCCCCCCCAGTAACTGGACGACACACAGTTCTGGGAGAACAACAGAAGTGTATTCTGTCTCACACGGCTTTTATGCATTGCCCCTAGCATGGGGTTTCCATATCAAGAACATAGGGGTTTTATTCCCAGTAGCCTTTGTGTTGAAAGATAATTGAGTTAGAATTAGGATAACTTAATTATCTCTCATATACGGAAACTTACATGCATTTTTTTACAATACTCCAAAATACACAAAAGAAGTACAGGAACCCCAATCTGAATAGTCCCAATCTGAGCGCACAAGATATCCAAAAAGTGCTCAGATCAGTTTGGTAGAACAAAGTTTGCATACAATTTTGACCAACTGGCCACGAGGTGATAGCCCAAACAGTTCCAGAGGATTGGGCAGGATGGCCGGTCGGCTTTCAGGGGTTCCTGTGCGAACACTGATGAACGATCCCCCTGGCTGCTATGGAGCAAATGCTCCCCCCAGTCGTTAGATCATATCTCCCAAACGTTGTTGGTCTAGATGGTCAGGAAGTTGAACGGGCAGAGATACGAACTCTGCCCGGGTTCACGCACCCGCGTGGCCGAAAATAGTTACAGGCGTTTGACGACCATGTACCGCTGCCTGTGTTCTGAGACAAAATGGCCTGGACCATGTGCGTTTGAATATACGAATGGCAGCCACCCAGGGAAAGCACTCAAACTAATGTGTCAAATTGTTAATTTGTGATTAACAGCCAATGGTGTTCGCTGGGGCATTGTAACGAACCTCATGAACTTCATGAAGTACATTCGTTCACACACTCCCAAAATGCTAGAGACTTAGTGAGTATAGCCCGTTCGCATAGTACGCTAGTTCGTATCCTCACGAAATCCAAGCAGGTCGTAAGAACAAATCAATCGTTTCGTTGTTCGCATACCCAGACATCAGTCGAGACTTGATGAAGGGTACAACAGGAATGTTTTTTTCAGGCCAAATTACCCACTTATATACTCAGACCCCAAGACAGGGTTCTCAAGCAAATACATAGTTATACACGCCTAAAACACTCCCACAAAACGTCCAGGAGACTGTATCTTGGAGAAAATTTAGTGTACTCTGCTTAAACTAATTATCTCCCAGGCACTAGAGTTACAAATCATAAAACATAAAATATTAAAAATAAACATAATACATAGAGGAATCCCCCAAAAATATATGTCCATGGATAGCCTGGATCTGAGTGCCTAAGTTGTCCAAATAGCACTCAGATCCCACGAACACAGCTGAATGGCCATCGGGGAAAAGTTTTGACCGACCGCACACGTGGCTTCTAACCAAATTGGTTCCAGAGAAATAGTGGTAGTGGTTGGTAAATTTCTGTAGTTCCATATGAACAAACTGTCGAACGGTTCCCCTGGCTCATAGGTAGCGATTGTTCAACTTATTTGTGCGAACAATGCTACCAAGCAGTGCTCTCCTGGCATGTCGTGGAAAGAAGCAGCCGTTCGTACAAAATCACTGGTGTTTGCGGGGTCGAGTGTCCGCTCTAGAGTTCCATACACTCGATCACCAGGTACTGCTGACTGCTTTCGGGAGACAAGATGGCCGTCGTTTTCCAGCGCACCTGTTGTTCAGTTATTCAAATGGCGGTCACACAGAGAGAGCACTTGGGTTTGTGGTTTCTTTGAAATTCAATGAGCCAGAGGGTGGTCAGTGTTCAGTAGATCCATCTACCAAACACAGGGGAATTAACTTGGATAATGAAATACAGCATTTTGTCACAGGCATAACAAGGGGTACCAAACAATAGTCATTCGGAAGATGAACAAGTGGGTACGGACAACTAAATACAAGGGAATGGAGTCTGCTACAACTTGTTTATCATGTATTCTGACCCCTGTACTCCTTGACTTGGCTTTTTACTTGTTTTCTTCTGTCCTTGACTATTTGTCTAACTCTCTTCTCCGTTAACCCAGCCATTCTACCTTGTTGTGTTCTGGGTTTGTATAGTTTGGTTCCTACCATAATTCTGACACTCACACCAAAACTGCAGGACATGCCATCCTGTCCCAAAGCCATTAAAGCCCACTCAGTAGAGGGCTGCATGGAACTTACTAGCATTGGAAAGGAGTTAACTTAACTTTAGTCAAACACATGTGGCCCCTATAGACTCTTGCAGGTTATTAAGAAAGCAGGAGAAAATACTAAATTCTAAATTAAAGACACTGCAGTAAAGTAAGGTTAAAATGTACACAGGGTGTGTGTAGGGAGGTGTGGCTAAGGCTTTATAAACAAAGTGATTTAACTGATAAATGGCAGTGAATTGAGCAATGAACTTGTTGGGCGTGATCTATACACAAGAACTACTGCATTGAGCTAAGGTGATTTGGGTGCTTAGAGTGTACTATATCACCAATTTACATTTAAAATACTACTAATATTAAATAGTCTTCCAGGAACAATGTGTCACAATGTATAAATGTATAAATAGGGGCATAAATTCTCAAGATGAAAATATAATTTTGCCTCTTTATAAATCGCTGGTAAGACCACACCTTGAATATGCTGTGCAATTTTGGGTATCTGTTCTAAAGAAAGATATCATGGCACTAGAAAAAGTGCAGAGACGAGCTGCAAAATTGATAAAAGGAATGGAGCATTTTAGTTATGAAGAAAGGTTAAAAAATGTAAATCTCTTTAGTTTGGAAAAACGGCGCCTGAGAGGGGATATGATAACATTATACAAATATATTCGGGGCCAGTACAAACCTTTATCTGGAAATCTATTCATAAACAGGCCTATACATAGGACACGAGGTCACACATTTAGGCTGGAAGAAAGGAGATTTCATCTAAGGCAAAGAAAAGGTTTTTTTTACAGTAATAGCAATAAGGATATGGAATTATCTGCCTGAAGAGGTGGCTTTGTCAGAGTCTATACAGATGTTTAAACTGCAATTGGATAAATACTTGCAAACACATAACATACAGGGATTTGATTTCTAATTAGTGGGGTAATAGCTGCTTGATCCAAGGAGACATCTGACTTCTATTTTGGGGTCAAGAAGGAATTTTCCTAGTTTGTTGCAAAATTGGAAGTGCTTCAGACTGGGTTTTTGCCTTCTTTTGGATCAACAGCAAAAACATATGTGAGGAATGCTGAACTTGATGGACGCAAGCCTCTTTTCAGCTATATAACTATGTAACAATGTATTCTGGTAAGTGGCAGTTCACATTATTTTAAAAAAAAAGCTTTAGATTTTCTTTTTGCTATTTAGTTAATCCTGTTTGCATTTAAGGTTTACGTTTCAATTCATTAAAATGATATATAATGATATATAAAGGAAAGGGATATACATATATTCTGTCTGTTTCAAACAAATACTAGTTTACTGATAAAAACAAGATCAATAAATAATAAACATGACTTGAATGTTTTTAATTCAACTACATAAATTATAGAAAAGTAAAAAGTGCCCAGCTTGCTCACGCGGTAATGTGGAGCTACTCTGAAAAAGTATGATCACTATTATCTCAGTTATTATGCTTGATTTTTACACAGTTTGTCTTATAACATTCAATTAAAAAAAGCTTTTATTCTGCTTTATTTAGTGTTATTATTTTTATTAAAAGTTAATTTTTTAAAGAAATAAATTATTAAACATGTGCCAATTTAAATGTTCAAATGGACTAGAAAATGGTAAGTAATTTTAATTTCTGTTTGGAACTTGCACAAATGATTCAAAACATTAATCATTTCTTCTGCCCCTTCTTCTTATCCCTTCCACCGTAATCTTACTTTTGGCATAATAAACGTGAAGTCACAATAACATTTTTAGTATTTGGTTTGTTAACATAACCATCCTTCTGTTAAGTCAATTTATCTTTAGTTTTAAGCTCTTTCTTCATGAGAGCTGTAGACGACTATAAAAAGTCTTTGCTGCAGCTCTGCGGTCATTAATTATTGGGTGTTTTGTAAATTTGGGTAGTTGCCCAGGATCCCTTCTGTACTTTCTTAACTGTGAAATAATTTCTCACTGTATATT